>NC_041826.1:22378611-22703611 GCF_900964775.1 Scleropages formosus
GCTTGTGGCCCTTCCACTTTGAGTGAAGGATGAGCACATCAGTGGGCTTGAGCTCCAGTGAAACTCTACATCTCACGTGCTGAGTGTTTCATGTCTTGGACACGTACCTCAGGGCCACAAGAGAAACACGAAACGCTTGGGATTCCTATGTACGGTACTGCAGGAACGTTCGTGAGACCTTCAGAATTCTTTTAATTTCTGCATAAATTTGACCTGAACTATAATCAGATGTTGATTTAAGTAAGAATCAGTAATAATGTAGTGGTTACAGCAGCTGCCTTTAGACCCAAAGGTCACGGGTTCGAATCCCTCATCTAGCTGTAGTGCCCTTCAAAAGTTTTCTTAATCTTTTGGTTATTTCAGTAAAGACTTCGCCAGTAAACAAGATATCTTTACTGTAGTATTTGAGGACAAGTACCTTGGTTAAGGATACGACACCAGGAGGGGGATCAGGTTGCGGCCCTTTCTTTTCTACACCCTACTGCAGTATCCGAGAGGCTCTATAAGTACCATTTTACTGCTAACAACGTTCCCTGGTCTTCAGCTATGTTATAAATACTCAGCTGTGGAGTCAACTGCTGAAGTCTTCAGGATAGTTGATGAAAAAATAAATGAAAATCAAATGTGATTAAATACGCTACATCTTAGCCTGCATGTATTATTAATAAATGTCAGTGCAACAAACTGAGCTCTCTGGAGTTCTCTCTCCTTTCTCAAGACTGTACCACGGTAACATGGCTCCTGGCCTGTAGCTGAAAATGGAAGAGGTGAGAGAGGAGGCCGGGCGACCGAAGGATCGAAGGCAGATGTTCAGGTCTGTCCATATTCTCGCTCACATTCCCTGGCAGTGACAAAAGATGCATCGCAGCGTAGGAGCTAAGGCAGATGGCATGCGGTGCGACTGGAACGGCGGCACCATTTGGGAACCGCAAACACGTAGGAACATTCCTGTAATATATTCACCTGATTGTTTTTTAAAAAAAAAAAAAAAAAAAATCTCCACCTACATCCTGTAGAACAGGCTGAACACATTTAGTCTTCATTTTAATCCTCTGGTATGTAGGTACTTTCTGCAGATCCTGTAGAGCCACCTACTTTCCAGCAAAAAAACATGGTCTTTATGGGCAGTTTAATCCTCTTAGGCTTCTAGTTTAAACAGACCATTAAAAGTGCTCTGTGAAGAAAGAATGATGTGACTGTTTTAGGCTAAGTAAACCAGTGTATATAGTGTATCTAGCAGTGTAAGTCACTCTGGTGAATAAGGTGTGTGGGCTGATAACACTACATAGAGTTCATTGGAAGTCTGATAAATAAATATATAAAAATGTATTTTGGAGATTATTACTGCATCCCAAAAGACATGTGCACTGCTTCATAAAAACAGCTGGATCATTTAGAGATTAAACAAATCATGTTTCCTAAGTGTCTCCCCTAAATTAAATTTAAATCTGAGTCAGATTTACAGTCTTCTCTCCCCTTGTCTTTGGGGAAGAAATAACTCGTGTTTAATATGGCAATAATAGCGTATTAACAAGCGATGGGCTACATTTCCATTCTATGACATTTCAATTTCCTAATTGCGTTTAATTTCAGTTAAATCTCCCTTCTATGCTTGTGACACACAGGTTTATGTTAAAATTAGTGAAGTAGCCTGACAACGTGAGAGAACTATTCCAAGGGTTCGAAGGCTTTGATGATCCAGGTTTGTCACACATTGAATCCTTACGAGGACGGCACTGCGGCGCAGCGGGAGGCATTGCCATCTCCCAGTGTCCGAGTTACTTGTGCACGGGTTCGAGTCAGGCTCAGTTTGTGTGGAGCTTGCATGTATTTCCCATGTCTGTATAGGTTTGCTCTGGTTTCCTCCCACAGCCCAAACACATGCGGTTCAGGTAAACAGGTAACTGCTCGACAGGTGTATCACCCCCCACCCCCACCTTGTTCCCAGTGACTCCAGGACTGGCTCTGGACCACTTTTTCCCTGACCAGGACAGGATGAATCCTTACATTCTTATGTACATCAATCAACATCCATGACCCGAGCCGCACAGGTTACACTGTCCAAGTTTCCATTGTTACTTTATGAGTGACGAGGACTTGAAAGTGAAGTTGGCTTCAGTTCAGACACGCAGCGCTACAGAACCGGCCGAAGGCGCCGACTGCGAGGTGTTCCTGACCCACGGAGCAGCTCTCGTCAGTTGTGTCCTTTCGGGCTCTCGGTCACTCTCCCGCATTTCCTTATGTACAGTGTGGCTTGAAAGTGTGTGAACCCTATATCGTTATACTTGTATGGAATATTAAACTTACGAAATCTAAATGCTAAATCTCAAACTTATAAAATGAGTAAATGACTATGATTTACACCCCTGACTCTACTTACCTGCTTGGTTTAACCAGTTCAACTGGGGCTTCATTCTGATGACGTCTCTCTCGGCGCAAGTCGGCCCTGGAAGACGTACTGTGACCATCTTTTCTTTTCTTTTTTCTCCTCCGCATCCCAGTGGTGCTCGTACGCGTGTTCCGCGCTCTGGGAAGGTCGTGTGTGCTGGACGGGTCGCAACCCTCGAGGCCCAAAGGCTCCACGCAGTGAAGTACGCACTGAGCCACGTGGGTGGTCTTCAGACAGACACAGTCCATCCTTTTTTAACACATAACTCCATTAATGTTAAAATGATCATGTAACAATAACGGAGGGCACCTGTGGGAATCGACCCCTCTGCAAATGTGGGCCTTTCGTTCTCCTGGCTGCACCTTCGCTCGGCCTTTATGTGGTTTTCAGCAGCTGCACGCAGGGGTGTCTGGCTACACCTTGCAGGCTCCATTGGCACATTTACTAAGACAAATTTATGAAAATTGTAAAAAAGTGTGATGGGGGAGCAAGAGGACGAGGATGGCCGCAGGACAGGCACTGCGCACCTGAAAACGGGAACCTCTACGGCGTCAGACCAGTGTGAAGGGAATCCAAATTTAAAAGAGCCATCGAAAATTTCAAGTTTGAAAATTGAGGTTTAAAGATTTCAGGGAGTAAAGTTTAAGAGTCAAATAAAAATGAGGATTATGAAATGTAGGTAAAACGGCATAAATGTCACGCAGCCGGTCTGACGGCTCCAGGTTTCATCCCGGTCCTGGCTGCTGGACCTGCTTGGGCTGCCTGTCAAAGGGAGGCGTATATAAAGAGAGCAAGCGTGTGCGGTTAGCGCAGCGGGTGCGTTCGGGGCGAACGCTTCGACCGACGGGTGCGATCTGATTTGTTGCCTTAGCGTTACGTTTTAAAATTGGGCGCAGGAGCTCAAGCGACGTGGACGGGAAGGTGTCTCCAGATTTGTTTCCTGGCGGCTCCGAGAGACGCGCTTCTCCGGTCGTGCTTTGGTCGAGTGGTTCTTGACAGTTCAACAGTTCTTTGCCAAAATTGTGAAATGTTTAGGACCACTTGATCAGGGTGTCTGTAGCTTCTCGGGGAAAGGGTGCGAAAAGGAGACCAGGAGGCCCAAAGAGAAGGACTCTCCGCCCAGAGAGCTGGGGCCGAGGATGATGCTCTGGAGACGATGACTTGAGGAGGACCTGGAAGTCAACATGGGAAAAAATAAAACGTCTTTTTTTACAGCACATTTTCAACTTTTGGCTTCCAGATACAAGAAAAGAACTTTGTTTTAAAAAGAAAATGAGTAGAGGTCCTTTTTCTCCTTGGATCCTACTGTTAGAACCTCACTGTCCTGCACAGTTTGCAGTTATTAAGTTATTGTTATTGTTTGCAGGGTTTAGTCCTGATGAGCACTAGTAACTAGTTATTAGTAACCAAACTAGTAGCTATAGGACCCTCCGAACTGAGGGTGATCTATATGGTAAAAACATGGACTCGAATGTATGCCACCTGATAGACCATTAAATTTTAAAACACTGGTACAAGCCATGTAAATATTTGCAAATGGCCAGAGGTGCATGTAAAATAGGTTTGTAATGTAATGTTCTGTAATGTTTTTGACAGAAATGTAAAAATAATTATGCATACAGCTATATATACCAGAATATATGCCACATTTTAGGATAATTTCCAAATATTTTTGTCAGTTACTTTTCCACACGGGTAAAATGAAAATATTGAGAAAAAAATTAAATGCATAGAAATAGGTAACACTGTCACTTTTTTTAAATTATGTCTTTCACTAATCATTATATGATTAACTGCTATAAAGCATTAAAAATGTTAATAGTTTGGGAATGTAGACCTATACAGCTTAGTAAAACAATTTGTGTGCATTGGCACTGGATTTCAATCAATTGTTCATAATCTGAGAATGATTATAGTTGAAAATTAAAATAAAGATTTTATTGATACCACAATACATACATTCTGAGGTTCTCATTTATCTGCACTAATTGCACTGCAAGCCGAAATAATGTTTTATATATTACATTTTTAATAACTAATTTAATTTTTACAAAATGTATTTAGTTAATGGATAAACCAGTGTTGACTAACCTTGCCTTTATTTTGTCATGATCAGATGATGCATAATTTGGTATACACTGGTACCACAGCAAAACGCTGTAAAGCAGCAAACCTGGGACTCCTTGTGAAAAACATGAATTTGAATTGAGAGGAATGCAAGTAATGTGATTCAAGTGCATGACAAGAACAATGAAAAAGCGTGTGACCATCTTGCATGACACTCATCTGAAAGATTTGCTGGACCGGATGTTTTTTTTTTGAATTCATAACAAATGTTAAATAGTCCTTTGCCAGAACACAAATCCTGCTATATTTCTGATTTATTTAAGAAGTGACGTATATAAAAAAATCGTTAATTTGCAAATTTGACACGTTTTCAGTAGCAATTATTACATTTACATTTATTCCGCAGATGCTTTTCTCCAAAGCGACTCCCAGTGAACTCTATGTAGTGTTATGAGCCAACACACCTTATTCACCGCGGTGACTTACACTGCTAGATACTCTACTTACACTGGGTCACTCATCCATACATCAGTGGAACACACACACACTCTCTCTGTCACTCACACACACTATGGGTGAGGCTGTGCCGTCTCTCTAGAGGCCTGAAATATTCCAACAAAATATCTATTATTAATAAAAGGATGGAGCTCTTAGCCACTTTAGATAAACGCTGAGCAATGAATCTGGCATTTTTACAGGTGGCCCTCGAGTTATGCGACTTAGGATCATGTCCTATTAAATGTTTAATGGAATTTTTGAGCCCTAGTGTTTGGTGGTAATATCCATGACTGCTTTCTGTAATATGCGACAACTGATACATCTGTTCATTTGATACATTTGTATTGTTTGGGTGCCTCGTGTTTTGGTTACAAAATGTTTTGTTTGCAACTTGTAGAACTTTTCATTTGCAATTTGTAATTCACAAGTTACTTTTTATTCCAAATGACTAGAAAGCAAAAAAGTATTTATTTATTCATAAATAATAACCTGCACTGTACTTAATTTTATAATTACTTTACTGTATTTACATTATCATTATTCTGTTTTATTCCATATTAACATGAATATGTGAAATTAGTCAAAAAAAATATAACAAAGCCTAATAGAAGATAACATTCATGCATGTCAATAGTTTATATATCGTAATGGTTCATATAATACAGTGTAATGGGATTTCTGACTAATGACTAAATTGACTTCTGCAAGTAGGGGACCACCTGTATGTTGCTATTTTGAAAAAGCTCGATGGATCGTTGAATTAAAATTGCATTTCCTGTCCCCCTACGGCTAAAACAGAGTAAAATTAATTTTCCACAGAAATCAAACAAGCACATAAAAATGACAGCACAGAGACCACGGGACATGAAGCCATCAGAGAATAACCGAGAGGAATCAGTCTTGAGGGAGATTTTCAAGAACAACCGTCCTACACACAGCGGTCACTCTGCGGCCACGGTGTCGGCGCTCTCCTGGGAGATCTCCGAGTCCAGCGAGTAGCAGGAGCTGCCGTTGTCCTGAGGGTTCGCGGCCACCTCATCCGAGCCCACCTCGGCTTGAACCTCAGCAGTGCAGCAGTGGCGGGGGGGCTGCCTACACACGCGGTTATGGCGGTGGCAGCGGGCAGGCCGCCCCGGCGGGCTGTTCATGTTTTCCTGGGCCTGAGTCCCTGGGGCCAACTGGAGGCTACAGATGGCACAGGAGGCCTTCCTCCGCCGTGAGCCCCGCAGCTCGGCCACCGGTTCCTCCGGGGGCTCCAGTTCACTGCGAACCCCTCCAATCAGCCCCATCTGTAGGGGGCGGTCTTGACTAGTCTCCAACTCTACCCCTCTGCCCTCTGGCCCCTCCCCCTGGTGGGCCAAAGGGACTATTGAGGGCAGGGAGCTTGTGGCATGATTGAAGAGGTGCTCTCGAAGACCCTGGCGGGAGCCACAGCGCTCACCGCAGTGGTGGCAGTAAAGGGTCCGGAGCCACTCCTTAAGGGGCCCCTGAGCAGGGCTGCTGGGGGCCTCCGAGGGCCCCTCCGACTCGACCCTCTCCTGCTTCACCGTCACTGTGACACTGGCGTCCTCTCCAGAGGCCACAGAGCAGGTGCCTCGAAGGTCGGAGCGTGGCCTGTTGGACAACCCCCCGCTGGCGCCCCCCGCTGGAGATGCACGTGCCTGAACGCTGGGCTGAGGCTCCTTGACACCGAGGCTTGCCTTGGGTGCCGGCTGGGATGAGATCTGGATGCCGTAGAGGTTGGACATTTTGGCGGAGTCGCAGGTAGCGTCCTGGCCCTCGGCGGACCTGCGGCACAGCTGGTAGGCGTGCAGGAACTTGATGCCCTCCTGCAGACGGCTCTGGTCCACCTGCTGCTTGGGCCCAGTGCCCGTGTACATGATGTGCAGGAGGTAGCTGAACACATCGGGCTGGATGTCAGTGGGCTGGATCTTGATGCACTCGCTGCGAACACGAGGACAGCAAGCGAGACGAACTTGAGGCAGGGTCGACAAATTTTGTGAAGCTTCGGCACGTGATTTCAACTGGTATACTAGCTCTATTTATGGAATACAAATATGTGCAGTAGTTCTGGGATATTGGTATGGACATTTACATGTATGTTTATTAATTTAGGACACTTTCCTCCAAAGCGACACCCATCTCAGAGAACAACACAAAGAGAAGGACAAGGTTTGAATGCAGAATTGTGATTCTAGTAAACATTCACAATTTATCACATACCACTGTATAAATGTGCTGCTCGAAAGTATGCAAACCCCATATGTCCTTTAGTTTTACCATGATATGGTTATTTAATGAGAATCAGTCTTTCTCATGTAACATAACAGCTGTGTTATGAACAATTCCATGTTTTCAGAGGAAATTATGTAGATTTTCTAAATTTAATATTTCATACAAGAATAATGACTATCCCTACAGGGTTCACATACTTTCAGGCAGCATTGTGCATTGCATGAGTAGCTGCATAAAGAAGTAATTTAAGAAGATGATGTAATACATGAGTGTATAAAAGATCCATCCATCCATCTTCCTCCACTTATCCGGAACCAGGTTGTGGGGGCAGTAGTCCAAGCAGAGCCCCCCAGACTTCCCTCTCCCCGCACACCTCCTCCAGCTCCTCTGGGGGAACCCCAAGGCGTTCCCAGGCCAGCTGGGAGACGTAGTCTCTCCAATGTGTCCTGGGTCTGCCCGGAGGCCTCCTCCCAGTGGGAGATGCCCGGAACACCTCCCCAGGGAGGTGTCCAGGAGGCATCCGGAACAGATGCCCGAGCCACCTCAACCGGCTCCTCTCGATGCGGAGGAGCAGCGGCTCTACTCCGAGCTCCTGCCGGGTGACTGAGCTCCTCACCCTATCCCTAAGGGTGCACCCAGCCACTCTGCGGAGGAAACTCATTTCTGCCGCTTGTATCCGCGATCTCATTCTTTCGGTCATGATCCAGAGTTCATGACCATAGGTGAGGGTAGGAACGTAGATCGACCGGTAAATTAAGAGCTTCACCTTACGACTCAGCTCCTTCTTCACCACAACAGACCGGTACAATGACCGCATTACTGCGGACGCCGCACCGATCCGTCTGTCAACCTGCCGCTCCATTTTTCCCCTCACTCGTGAACAAGACCCCAAGATACTTAAACTCCTCCACTTGAGGGAGCAACTCCCTCCTAACCCGGAGGGGGCAATCCACCTTTTTCCGACTGAGAACCATGGCCTCGGATTTGGAGGTGCTGATTCTCATCCCCGCCGCTTCGCACTCGGCTGCAAACCTCCCCAGTGCACGCTGCAAGTCTTGACTTGATGAAGCCAACAGGACCACATCGTCCGCAAAAAGCAGAGACGAGATCTCGCGGCCACCAAAACAGACACCCTCCGTTCCCTGACTGCGCCTAGAAATTCTGTCCATAAAAATAATGAACAGAATCGGTGACAAAGGGCAGCCCTGGCGGAGTCCAACATGCACCGGGAACAGGTCTGACTTACTGCCGGCAATGCGAACCAAGCTCCTGCTCCGGTCATACAGGGAACGAACAGCCCGTAGCAGCGAGCCCCGAACCCCATAATCCCGAAGTACCTCCCACAGGATCCCACGAGGGACACGGTCGAATGCCTTCTCCAGGTCCACAAAACACATATGGACTGGTTGGGCAAACTCCCACGAACCCTCCAACACCCTAGTGAGGGTATAGAGCTGGTCCAGTGTTCCACGGCCAGGGCGAAAACCGCATTGCTCCTCCTTGATCTGAGGTTCGACTATCGGTCGAATTCTCCTCTCCAGTACCCGGGCATAGACTTTCCCAGGGAGGCTAAGGAGTGTGATCCCCCTATAGTTGGAACACAATCTCCGGTCCCCCTTCTTAAAAAGAGGGACCACCACCCCGGTCTGCCAGTCCAGAGGCACCGTCCCCGAACTCCACGCGATGCTGCAGAGGCGTGTCAGCCAAGACAGCCCCACAACATCCAGAGACTTGAGAAACTCGGGGTGGATCTCATCCACTCCCGGAGCCTTGCCACCGAGGAGTTTTTTGACTACCTCAGCAACTTCAGCCAGGGTAATGGACGAGTCCCCCTCCGAGTCCCCAGCCTCAGCTTCCTCTACGGAAGGCGTGTCAGAGGGATTGAGGAGATCCTCAAAGTACTCCTTCCACCGTCCAAGGACATCCTCAGTTGAGGTCAGCAGCGCACTACCTCCACTGTAAACAGTGTTGGCGGAACACCGCTTCCCCCTTCTGAGTCGCCGGACGGTTTGCCAGAATCTCTTTGAGGCCGACCGAAAGTCTTCCTCCATGGCCTCACCGAACTCCTCCCAAACCCGAGTTTTTGCCGCGGCGACTGCCAGAGCCGCGCTCCGTTTGGCCCGTCGGTAACCGTCAGCTGCTTCAGGAGTCCCATGAGCCAGCCAGACCCGATAGAACTCCTTCTTCAGCTTGACGGCATCCCTTACCTCCGGTGTCCACCACCGTGTTCGGGGATTGCCGCCGCGACAGGCGCCGGAGACTTTATGGCCGCAGCTCCGAACCGCCGCCGCGACAATGGAGGTGTGGAACATAGTCCATTTGGACTCAATGTCCCCAGTCTCCCTCGGGACCTGGTTGAAGCTCTGTCGGAGGTGGGAGTTGAAGACCTCTCTGACAGGGGCCTCCGCCAAACGTTCCCAACAGACCCTCACTATGTGTTTGGACCTCCCAGGTCTGTCCAGCTTTTTCCCCCGCCATCGAATCCAACTCACCACCAGGTGGTAATCAGTTGACAGCTCAGCCCCTCTCTTCACCCGAGTGTCCAAGACACATGGCCGAAGATCAGAAGAAACGACTACAAAGTCGATCATCGACCTCCGACCTAGGGTGTCCTGGTGCCAAGTGCACTAATGGGCACCCTTATGAATGAACATGGTGTTTGTTATGGACAAACCGTTGACTAGCACAGAAATCCAGTAACAACTCACCACTCGGGTTCAGATCAGGGAGGCCGTTCCTCCCAATCACGCCCCTCCAAGTGTCACTGTCGCTGCCCACGTGGGCGTTAAAGTGCCCCAGTAGAACAACAGAGTCCCCAGTGGGAGCGCTTTCCAGCATGCCCCCCAAGGACTCTAAAAAGGCCGGGTACTCTACACTGCTGCCAGACGCAGAAGCACAAATGACAGTGAGAGACCATTCCCTGACCCGAAGGCGCAGGGACACGACCCTCTCGTTCACCGGGGTAGACTCCAACACATGGTGGCTGAACCGGGGGGCTATTAACAAGCCCACACTGGCCCGCCGTCTCTCACCCTGGGCAACACCAGAATAGTGGAGAGTCCACCCCTGGTCGAGAAGAGTGGTTCCAGAACCCAAGCTGTGAGTGGAAGTGAGACCGACTATATCTAGACGGTATCTTTCAACCTCCCGCACCAGCTCAGGTTCCTTCCCCGCCAGTGAGGTGACATTCCAAGTCCCAAAAACCAGAGTTGGCGCCTGAGGTTTGGGTTGGCCAGGCACTCGGCCCCGACCACCACCCAAATCACAATGCACCGGCCCCTTACGGTCTCTCCGGCAGGTGGTGAGTACACCGAAGAGCGGCTCCACGTCTTGGCTTCGGGCTGAGCCTGGCCAGGCCCCGTGGGCATAGACCTGGCTACCAGGGTGGGGCCCCGGTGGCCCCATACCGGGCAGGGTAAACGAAAGCCTTGGTTTAATTGTCATCATACGGGGCTTTTGAACCGCACTTTGTCTCGTCTGTCATCCAGGACCTGTTTGCCATGGAAGACCCTACCAGGGGCATATAGCCCCAGGCAACATAGCTCCTAAAATCATTCAGGCAATCAAACCCCTCCACCACGGTAAGGTGGCGGTTCAAGGAGGGGTGTATAAAAGATTAACATGCAAAATCATGATCACAGACTATATAAAGATGCAAAGCTTCCCTGACCTAGACTGATGAATGAAGATCATCTTGAAGTAGTTGGAGAAGGCCGCCAGCACAGCGCGGTGAGCCTTGAAGTACACGTTGCCTATGGCAACAGTGCAGTCGCACAAAAAGCCAAACTCCCTCTGGATGTTGAGCTGCTGCAGAAGGAGCAGGCTGTGGCTGGACACCTCCATGGCGTCGCCTCCCGCCCTGGGGCCACAACCACAGGTACAGGTGAGCCCTGGCATCACCAACAAGAGCACAAGCTTGGAAACAGCGCCCTCTGTCTGTAGGCAGGTGATACTGGGACACAGTGCATTCCAAAAATAACAAGCCCTTCACCCCAAGTACCACACCCTCCAGTGTTTATGAGACTGTGCACGGAACACAGTATTTGTCTGCAAGGTTTTTAGCCATAGTCGAGATACAGTCATGTGCAAAAGTTTGGGGACCTGTGGTAAAATTTCCAGTTTTGTAAGTGAAAAGAAGTTACAGGCAATAACACATATTGTAAATTTTTAGAGCATCTGATTATCCTGGGCTGCAAGTCTTTGTACCATGGAAAGAAACTCGCACACACGGGGAGCACATGCAAGCACCGCACACTGAGCTGGGTTCAAACCACTGTACCACCCTGATGTATTTTGTCAATTTTAATTCACACTTACTATTTATTAAAACATAATATGTAAAATGTGGCATGTGCAAAAGTTTACAGCTGGTTAACTTAACTGGAGCAATTTAGGGTAAATAAGATTTAAGATTAAGATACTTTGCAGCTGTATACACTACAATGAAATTTGCATGGCAAAACTCAGAAACCAGCAGCAGAAAGAATATTTATATACTCTGTATATAATATAGGCAGCTACAGAAACCACTGCACTCCCAGTTATAAATGTAATAGGTAATACAATATAAATTAAAGTTGTAACAAATAGTAATGAACAGCAAACTAACAAACTGGTAACAAAATGTAGCAAATAACCAACTATAACAAATTCCAAAGTACAAATTGTAACAAATGGTAACCAATGTAACAAGTATCCACAGGGCAGCAGATCGTGTCCAACAGCGACCCCTAGTGACCGCGCATCAGAAGGAGCTGCGACAACAACCATTAGAAAAAAACGCGCAAGGATGAAGCGCAACACGCTGACCACGCAGTGACCACGCAGTGACCACAGCAGCAGCCACAGGGCATTATGGGGAGGCACGCGCCGTCACCCAGCAACCGCCGTCGCAGCGACTGAAAGGAATGTCGTTTTCCCACAGTGAAGAATTAAACTGACTTCACGTTTTATAAACCGAGCAGGACGTGGAAAGACATGACAATTTGAACATTTTAAGCTCGCGACGCCTTTTTTACGCGAAGTCTTACAGATAAAGTCCACAATAATAAGCCAGGAATGGCCAGCTGCACATATTTATTATATACACCCCATTTATGTATGTTTATACATAAAATTCTCATAAATAAATTCTCTTATGTACTAACTGTGTACACTCACTGCGCCCGGGCCGTGTGTGTCGCCACACCCAAGACACAAGAACTTGCTCATTACAGAAAATACATCGTGTACAGCTGCGGCTCTTTAAAAAGCAACATATTTTATTAATTTTGCAAAATAGCTCATTTATATCCCTGGAAAGCGATGCGAAGATGCGCATGTGTATCACGGTTGTTATGTCCACCGCATCGCATCCATCCATGTACGCAGCGACACGAGGGCGCGCACGCGCGCGACCGCACGCACCACTGCCCCACGCGCACGTCCAGCAAACGTTATGAATACCGATCGCTGCCGAAACGCTTCCTTACCACCTATTGTACCGCACCCCTTAAAACACACTGAGTGATTCCGCGAGGCAGTTTTGTCCGTAATTCTCGAGACGTCAATTATATCCACGCAGCGGATCACTGGGGGAAACGGTTGCCAGTTATTGTTTTTTTCCCCGCCAATCGCTTGCAGAAAACAGTTGTCAGTTATTTTTCTTGCCGCCAATCAACCTCCTCATGTCTCCGCGCACGTGTCACGGAGGAGGCTGACGCGCAAATAGAAGCGCAGCGCGCGCTCCCAGCAGTAACGCTGCATCGGTGTCGCGCCGTTGTGTAAGAGGACAGAAGGGCTTTATTGTCAGGAAGGTTATGGCGCAGTCATCAGAAGATCAACTCTAATTTGATAGTTTTTTTGGCCCCCTCTTCCACCCCATTTGCTTTCTGGAAAGATAATGAGTTCGGTAACTCCCGACACTTTGAAAATTTGCCTAATTAGGAAATACGAATAGTTAAATGTACCAGAGGGTGCGGTGGCGCGGTGGCGCAGTGGCGCAGTGGGTTGAACCACAGTCCTGCTCTCCGGTGGGTCTGGGGTTCGAGTCCTGCTTGGGGTGCCTTATGATGGACTGGCATCCCGTCCTGGGTGTGTCCTCTAGCCTTATGCCCTGTGTTACTGGGTAGGCTCTGGTTCCCTGTGACCCCGTATGGGACAAGTGGTTCTGAAAATGTGTGTGTGTGTGAATAATTAAATGTATCAATTATTAACTTTATTCGTAATTTTTCAATAAATAGTAAATTATTTTCAAAACATGCTATACATGTTGTAAACCACAATACACTATACACACAGACACACTTTCTGAACCGCTTGTCCCATATCGGGTCACGGGGAACCAGGGCCTAACCCGGCAACTTGGGGCGTAAGGCCAGAGGGGGAGGGGACACACCCAGGGCGGGATGCCAGTCCGTCGCAAGGCACCCCAAGCGGGACTCGAACCCCAGACCCACCAGAGAGCAGGACCCGGTCCAACCCACTGCACCACTGCGCCACCGTGCCCCCCATCCCCCCAATACACTATAGAAAATTATAATTATGTATAATCAGTTATTGTAACGACCTGCGTTACTGGGAGTTTGAGCAGGAAATGGGTTTACTGTAAATAGTTATTGCCATGTATTCGTTTCACACTGTTGTGTATTTGCACTTTATCTAGTCTTGCGTACTGTTCTGTGTTGCACCATGGTCCCTGAGAAAGGATATTTCGTTCCACTGTCTGTATACCAGCAATATACAGGAATGACAATAAAAACCCACTTGAACTTAAACTAGTTGAATTGTGGGTAAAATGGAATTGTGTTCAACTGCTTTGGGGACTCATAGGGAATATAAGGGGGTGAGTGGAAGAGGGAGAAAGGCCTGTGGTATGATAGCATTATTCATTTTTGTACATTGTATGTAATATGAGTTAAAATTCTTGGAATCAATGAAATAAGGTGGAGGTACTCAGTTATTCTGACACTCCACTGAGGAGAGTAAATTTGCTACTCAGGCTGTGCAGACGGACACATCTGGAAGGAGTAGGTATCATGGACAAGCAGATAAAGAAGAGCTTCTTGAGCTGGGTGCTGGTCAACTCTAGAATCATCAGAGATTGAAAACGTCTTTCATAAGGTAACTCCGCATCCTGTGGGATAAGGGGTACACGTGCGCAAGGTAGCGCAACATAGGGAGGATGTCCACATTCAGCACCAGCGTTTTTCCTACCAAGGAGAGGGACCCGGTCTTCCACAAACCCATTTTCCATCTGTCTTTAGTCAAGCGTTCTTCCCAATTGACCCTGGTGGCATCTTCCGAAAGAAAGTTGACCCCCAACACCTTGAGAGGACTATTGGATCAGGAAAAACCACCGATGCAGTCCTCTCTGTTTTTCCAGCTGCCAAAGAACTTGATACGAGACTTGCTGAGGCTCAGCACCATGCTGGAGGCGCACCCGAACCAGGCCGAGCAACCGCAACGCACACAGTAACAACTTAGTGTCGTCCGCGTATTGGGCCAGCTTCACCATCTCACTGCCACCCCCAGCAGGAGAAGGGCATCAATCTCTGGGTGGGTGCGAACTGCGGCTGTCAGCGGCTCAATGTAAAGAACATGGACTTCTCTACGTGACGTCCACACCCAAAACCCTGCCAGCATGAGCAGTGAAAGGCCTTACCTTCTCAAAGGTGCAGTCCCCAAAAAGTATCCCCATGCCTGTAGAGTGGACGCCACATACGCTCCGGTAGGACTCACCCTTCCTCCATTAATGAGAGAGGAGAGTCACGTCCCACTGGTCCCAGAGGTGGACTTCCTGCAAAAAACACAGATTGAAGGCGTAGAACTGAAGCTGGTAAAATAAAGCAATTCTCTTTTATTTTTAACCTCCCTGACGTTAAGGGTTAAAATATTAAAATCAGCCATCCGAGTACATTATTAAAAAACACTAAAACAAAATTAAAATAAGAATAAAAACCAAACATGATTACGTCCATTAAAATCATCTCCCGAGAGGGCATTGCCCCCACTGCCCAACTAGAGTCCCCCTCTGGCCGGTATGCCTCCGAGTTTGGCGTTGTTGCCTGTCTTCCTCTGTGAAACAACTGCCAAATCGGAGATCTCGATGGGGAACTCCGCAGGGCCCTCACAGTATCCATCTCCTCCGGGGAGGAGGGTTGCTCTCGGCCTTCTTCCGAAGGGGACCCAGCCAGCAAAAGGCCCCCTCCAATGCTTCAGCCTCCCTTATGGACTTTTTTTCTTTTTTTTTTAGGTGTGGAGTCTTCCTTTTTTTGCCTCAGGACATCCGCCAGGGTAGGGATAGGACTTGTTCCCAGGAGCTGTTTGGCCTCTCCAAGGGCCTCTCCGGCCCCTGCCGTCATTTCCGTTACCGTCTCCGTCCCGCCGATTTCCTTCTCCTTAAAAGTGAGTGCCTGGAGACCCTCCTCCACAGATACCTTGGTTCCAGACAAGGCATCTGCGTAGAGGGCCTGTACTGCAGGCAGAGATGGGCCAGATGGTCTTTGCTACTCCAAATGTTACAGCGGCAGGGGCCCCTGCAGTCCCTGGTCAATGGCCGGTCTCCAGGCAGTTCCTGCATTTCATGTTCTTGCAGACTTCTGCTGTGTGCTCCTGATCCTGGCAGAGTTTACAGAAGGGAGGCTGCTGAGGGAAAAAGAGGTAAGCCCTATTATTGTGTTTCCTAAAATACGCCGGGGTATGATGCAGTACATCGGGGTCCACAGGGTCAGGACGCAGGCGTGCCTGAAACTGCCTGCGCCCATTCGATCTGTCAGACTTGTCCCAGGTATCCCTGTGGCCCAGCAGGAGGTCGACATAGCACTGAAAAAAACATGAACGGCCTCGGTGGGACAAAGGGGTTGAAGACATGAACAGTGATTACTCTTCTGTATGTTCACCAAAGGTGCTTGATTTTTGTATTGCTTCAACCCCCCATCCTTCTCCTTCTTGAAGATTTCTACCACTTTCTGGTAGGTGTCATTGGCGAGAACGGTGAAAATCACAAACCACTGGGGTCCGTTCCTTTGAATATAAACAGTTTGTCTGGCAGCCTGGCCCAACTTCCTGAAGATGACTTCCTTGATAAAACCAGCACGATCAGGGAAATCCTCCATCACCTCTGTTCTTTGCCACCAGAAGTGGGTGGTATGCTTCATTTTCAGACTCATACCGCTGGTGGAATGCTCCTCATCCTCCGAACACCCACCGCCAGTCGACCTGCGGCCGGCATCGGCACCACGGCTTCTTTGACGAGAGGCTCCGACATCCCCAGGTAGTCCTTCTTCCCCCGGGGAGCTCTTCCAGGTGGGTGACCCCTCAGGAAGAGCAGCTTGATGTGCAACACAGGGTGCAAGGCCATCTTACAAGATGGTGCCGAGGATGGCTGCCTTGTTGCGTGCTCCAGCACAGCAATGCAGTTTTTTGTTCATTTTAACTATTTTAGCTATGTATTTATTGTTTTTAGGGGTGTGGTGGCGCAGTGGGTTGGACCGCAGTCCTGCTCTCCAGTGGGTCTAGGGTTCGAGTCCCGCTTGGGGTGCCTTGTGACGGACTGGCGTCCCGTCCTGGGTGTGTCCCCTCCCCCTCTGGCCTTACGCCCTGTGTTGCCGGGTAGGCTCCGGTTCCCCGTGACCCCGTATGGGACAAGCGGTTCTGAAAATGTGTGTGTGTGTGTGTGTATTTATTGTTTTTAGTAGTAGAAGTAGTTAGTTTAATAACGTATGACAGAGATACACTTATAAGAATAGGCCATTCGGTTGCTCATCGTAAACCGGACTTTAATTTCCCAAACGCTGACGCTCTGTTTACAAACAATGGAGCAGAGCCCTCTGTCTGGGAGACCCGGCGGCGCCGACGGAAACGCAGCCAGAGAAGGGGGAAGAGAACCGGTGTCCTCGTACGACTGAGACAGCGGGCCTTCCGTCCTCCATTACCCAGCATTCTGCTGGCCAACGTACAGTCCCTGGAGAACAAGCTCGGCAAACTGGGGGCGCGGGTTAGTTACCAGCGAGAGACGAGGGACTGCTGTGTGTGATCTGTCTCACGGAGACCCGGATGTCCGGAGAGGTTCCGGACTCAGCCATCGTCGAGCCCGCGGGCTTCTCGGCGCACCCCGCGGACCGGACGAGAGAGCTCTCGGGGAAGAGCAGAGGGGGAGGTGTGTGTTTCATGGTGAACAACTCGTGGTGTGACCGGAGGAACATACATCTCATCAAGTCCTTCTGCTCCCCTGACCTGGAATACCTTATGCTCCCGTGTTGGCCATATTGGTTACCGAGGGAGTTTACGGCGGTCATCATCACAGCTGTCTACATCCCCCCCGAGGTCGACACGGACTCCGGAGCAGGCGCTTAAGGAGCTGTACGGGAGGATCAGCGAGCAGGAAACCGCGCACCCTGAGGCCGCGTTTATTGTTACTGGGGACTTTAATAGAGCTGACCTCAGAACAATAGCGCCCAAACTCCACCAGCACGTAACCTGCAACACACGGCAGGACCGGGTCTTAGACCGTTGCTACTCCCCCTTCCCGAACGGCTACAAGTCCCTGCCCCGCCCACCCTTAGGCAAATCGGACCACTGCTCTGTGCTGTTCCTCCCCGCCTACAGGCAGAAGCTGAAGTGAGAAGCGCCCGCCCCGATCCGCTGCTGGTCGGACCAATCAGACTCTGTGTTACAGGACTGTTTCGATCACGTCGACTGGGAGACCGGAAGTGCATAGACGACGTGGTCCCGACCAAAACAATTCGGGATTACCCGAACCAGAAACCGTGGTTCAATAGCGAGGTCCGGGCAGCTTTAAGAGCGCGAACCTCAGCGTTCAGCTCTGGAAGTGTGGAGAAGTACAAACGAGCCAGCTACGCCCTCCGCTCAACCATCAGATCCGCCAAACACCAGTACAGAGTCAAAGTAGAGGGATATTTCAACTTCAACAATGCCAGAAGTCTGTGGCAGGGGCTTAACAACATCACGGATTTTAAAAAGAAAAATAACCACCCTGCGGACGCTGCTGCCTCTCTGCCTGACGATCTGAATGCTTTCTATGCTCGTTTTGAGGCGGGCAATACCATCAGCGCAGAGGGAGCTCCCGCGGCTGCAGAGTTAGTCCACTTTCTGTCTCTGTAGCGGATGTAGCCCGATCCTTCCGTCGGTGAAGACTCGTAAAGCTGCGGGTCCAGATGGCATTCCGGGCCGAGTCCTCGGAGCATGTGCGGTCCAGTTAGCGGGTGTGTTTACGGACATTTTTAACCTCTCCCTCTCCCACTCAGTCGTCCCACTGTGTTTTAAAACATCAACCATTGTGCCTGTCCCAAAACAATCAAAAATTACATGTTGAAATGACTGGCGCCCTGTTGCTCTAACCTCCATAGTCAGTAAGTGCCTGGAGAGATTGATTAGAGACTATATCTGCTCTGTGCTGCCTGCCTCATTAGACCCTCTCCAGTTTGCCTACAGGAACAACCGTTCCACAGACGATGCCATTGCCTTCACTCTCCACACTGTTCTTTCCCACTTGGAGAAAAAGAACACTTACATGAGAATGCTGTTCGTAGATTACAGTTCAGCATTTAACACCGTTGTTCCCTCCAAGCTTAGTGTGAAGCTCCGGGCTTTGGGTCTGAACAACTCCCCGTGCAGCTGGATACTGGGCTTTTTAACTGGCAGGCGTCAGGTGGTCAGAATAGGCTGCAACATCTCCTCCCCGTTGACCCTCAACACCGGCGCCCCGCAGGGCTGCGTTCTGAGCCCTCTCCTGTACTCCCTCTACACTCGTGACTGTGTAGCTACGCACAGCTCCGATGCCATCGTGAAGTTTGCCGATGACACGACGGTTATAGGCCTGATCACTGAAAGTGATGAGGCAGCCTACAGGGAGGAGGTGCACACTCTGACATATTGGTGTCAGGAGAACCACCTCTTACTCAACACCACCAAGACCAAGGAGGTCATCGTGGACTTTAGGAGGCAGGAGAGGGAACACACCCCCCTCACCATGAGCGGGACACCGGTGGAACAGGTCACCAGCTTTAAGTTTCTTGGTGTCCATATCACTGAGGATCTCACATGGACCAGTCATACTGATGCAGTGGTGAAGAAGGCCCATCAGCGCCTCTTCTTCCTCAGACGGCTGAGGAAGTTGAGGATGAACCAGAACATCCTCAAAACCTTCTACACCTGCACAGTGGAGAGCGTCATTACTGGCTGTATCACCTCCTGGTATGGTAACAGCACTGGCCTCAACCGCAGATCTCTCCAGAGGGTGGCGAGGACAGCCAGACACATTGTGGGGGTTGAGCTTTCCTCCCTCCAGGATATCTACAACAGGCGGTGTGTGAGGAAGGCACAAAGGATCATTAACGACCCCAGCCACCCTAGTCACGGACTGTTCCACCTACTCCCCTCAGGTAGACGGTACCGGCATCCGGGCATCCGGGCCCGCACAAGTCGGCTGAGGGACAGTTTCTTTCCTCAGGCCATTAGACTGTTAAATACACAGGACTGAGACCAAAATTCAAATCCGCTGTTTTATTTCTCTGTATTCTCTGTACATACATATAGATAGTTTGTTTTTTATTTATTTATTTATTTATTTATTCATTCATTCATTCTTCTGTTGTATAATCTGCTAATACAATTTGTATATATACTGGGTTTTAACGTAACTTATGACATACTCTTAATACTGCATTTTCTGGAGCTGCACTAAAGATTTTCACTCTTCTCTACATGTTATGTTGACGATGATGAGACAATAAAGTTTGGTTTGATTTGATTTGATTTGGAGATGGCTCTCCAGTGGTCATCTTCGTCTTCTCTGTCAAGGCCGTTCTTGCCGTCTTCTTCCTTGCCGCTGTTGTTGTTGTCAACGGTGGCACCAATGAAGAAGACATCCGAGATGCCTCCATCCCCCGGTGCAACCCTGGGCTGGGTTGGAAATGCTGAAAAGATATGTGTGCAATCAATAAAGAGCAGTTTACAGAAACCCTGCCTTCATTAGCTTCACGGGGGATGCTACAGTATCAATAGATAAATTAGTATGTACAGTATATCATTTGACTTTTGAGCAAATGTCCATTAGGAAGCTGTTCCACCATTGAATATTCATAGCTAAATACATCCCTTTATATGGCTGTATTATCAAGTAAAACACCTATGGATGCAATGAAAAAGTGAGAAAAAATGCCTCTTAGTCAGCAAGCTCTTTAAGTTTAGCTTCGTGAATATAAACTGTAGCTCGTCAAAGTGACCCATCTACTATTACGTCCCTTTGTTTAAGTGAATAATCTGGAGCTCCAGAAAGACCACCATGCATCCAGAATGCAGGAAATGTATTTACCATGATGCATGTAGGTATAGCGTGGACAAAATAATAGAAATATCTAACAGTGGGGAAACCCACTTTTTCTTGGGGAAAGCAGTGTCCCAAACATCTAGAGATGTCTTGTAACTCCACATCCATAGAGAGTCCTAATGCTGATCTGCCCCTGCGGATTCCGAGGGAGTACGCGGACCTAGCGGAGGTGTTTAGCAAACACAAGGCTGCGGAACTGCCCCCTCATAGACCTTGGGATTATGCGATAGATCTTTTGCCTGGCACCACACCCCCTAGGGGACGGGTATACCCCCTTTCCCAACCTGAACATCAGGCAATGGAGGCTTATATAGCGGAGGCACTAGAAGCCGGATTAATCCGGCCATCTACTTCTCCAGCTTCTGCTGGCTTTTTCTGTATTTGAGAAAAAAAACGGGGGTTTGCGTCCGTGTATTGATTATCGGGGGCTAAATGCCGTTACTGTGAAGTACCCGCACCCCTTGCCTCTTATCACGTCGGCCCTCAAACAGGTTTCCGGTGCTAACATCTTTACAAAACTGGACTTTAGGAGCGCATATAGCCTGATTCGGATTAGGGAAGGGGATGAGTGGAAGGCTGCCTTTAGCACCTCCTTAGGCCATTATGAGTATCTGGTCATGCCTTTCGGCCTGGCTAATGAGCCTTCCGTATTCCAGGCTTTTGTTAATGAAGTATTCCGAGAGCTGATTAATTGCTCAGTGTTGGTGTATCTAGATGATATTCTGATCTTTTCTCGGTCTCGTGAGGAGCATATTGCACATGTCAGGGAGGTTTTACAAAAGCTAGCAACGCATAAGCTGTATGTGAAGGGAGAGAAGTGCCAGTTCCATGTGGAATCTGTGGATTTCCTGGGGTACATCCTAATACCCAATGGAGTTACAATGGATCCAAAGAAGGTCTCGGCAGTTCTGTCATGGCCTCAGCCAAAGACAGTAAAGGACCTGCAACGGTTCCTAGGCTTTGCGAATTTCTACAGGCGCTTCATAAGGAACTTCAGTTCCGTTGCACACTGCTCCGTTAAAAGGAGCACCTAGGCGCCTGACCTGGACCCCTGAGGCTAGTCAGGCCTTTGAAGACCTAAAGAAGTGTTTTACCTCTGCCCCAATCCTGAAGCACCCTGACCCCAAATTGCCCTTTATCGTGGAAGTTGATGCATCTGAAGTAGGGGTAGGGGCGGTGCTCTCACAGCACCAGGGAAATCCCTTGAAGCTCTATCCATGTGCGTATTTTTCACACAAAATGTCACCTACTGAAAGGAATTATGATGTAGGAAACAGGGAGCTCTTAGCCATAAAGATGGCCTTGTAAGAGTGGGGACATTGGTTAGAGGGGGCTACTCACCCGTTTCTAGTGTTGACTGACCATCGGAACTTGGAGTAGCTGCAGAAGGCAAAGAGGCTCAATTCTAGACAGGCATGGTGCGCCATGTTCTTCACCAGGTTCCGTTTCACGGTGACCTATCGTCCCGGCTCCAAGAACAGCAAGGCCGATGCGCTGTCCCGCTTGTTCAAGGTATCGCCTCAGCTCTCCCCACTAGACACCATCTTGTCACCGGTGCAGTTTGTGGCTCCCATCCATTCGGCTTTATTTGATGATATCCAAGCGGCCCAACTTTAAGAACCCGGTCCCAGTGAGCAGCCCCAAGACAAAGAATATCCATCCACTGTCCGGTCTGAGCTCCTACACTGGGCCCATGATGGTCCCAGTACAGGACACCCAGGGGTCAACCGAACCTTGAAGCTCCTCTCTGAACGCTTCTGGTGGCCATCCATGAAGCAGGACGTAAGAGACTTCATCCTTGCCTGCATCACATGTGCCCAGGCCAAAGTCCCACAACAGCTGTCAGCAGGGCTTCTTGAACCACTCCCAATTCCAAACCGTTTATGGTCCCATATATAGCGGTGTACTTTATTACTGATCTACCGTGTTCTGACGGAAACACCACCATACTGGTGGTCATAGATCGCTTTTGCAAAGCCTGTCGACTGATCCCACTGAAAGGTCTGCCCACAGCCCTGGAGACCGCGGAACTGTTGTTCCAACATGTTTTCCGGTTGTATGGCCTGCCAGAGGATATCGTCTCTGACAGAGGACCCCAGTTCACCTCAAGGGTCTGGAAGGCCGTCTTTGCCTGCTTGGGAGTCTCAGTCAGCCTCTCCTCCGGTTATCATCCGCAGTCTAATGGGCAAGTAGAACACCTCAACCAAGAAATTGGGTGTTACCTGCAGAGTTACTGCAATCAGAACCAAGCCGACTGGAGCAGATACTTACCCTGGAATAGTAATAGAAACGCGCGTCCGTGTCGGACTCCTGTCCGGACGCTACACAACAGGACACAAAAACACTTGATATCTATGTTTTCTGTCAGTTCTGCTCAACTTCCTCTTGAAAACACATAAGTCATCACCGCTGGTTTCATCATAGTTCTTCTGAACTAATAAACAACTGATATGGAGCAGGTTTCATGATTTCACTGATTGGTCTCTATCATGGCACATTATAACTTGAAAACTTGGTAACTTGAATTTCACAACTTGAAGCTTCCAGTGAAGTGCAAAAAATGACTTCATCAATGTGGTATTGTCAGTAATTCTATTTTTCCAAATAAGAAAAATCAGGCCCCAATGTATCACAATCGTTTAATTATAAAAGTAACCACTTAATCTGAACAGCTGTCTGTTTTGGACCCCCATCCCCTTCAAACAATCCAACATACCAGGAATGGAGGATAGAAGATGAGGCCGAACATCTCTTTGAGCACAGTCTGCTCCATGACAGAAAAAATGGAAGCGGTATCAGAGAACACAGACCCTTCCTAGATGAGGCCATCCCTCCAAACTGAGCACCTGGGCAAGAGGGGAACTGTTAAGAGATCTCACTCTGAGGCCAACAACAACTTTGACAGAATTGCAGAGTTCAATGGCTGCAGTGGGAGAAAATGTGCAATACTTAACAATTTCTGAAACACTGAATAAAAGTGACCTGTATGGTAGGGTGGCAAGAAGGGAGCCAATGCTTAAAAGACATATATTAAAGCTCAGCTACAGTTAGCAACAAAAAAACAGAAGGTACTGTGGTCAGATGAAACGAAAATGTAACTTCACAGACTTCGTGGAAAGCATTTTGTTTGGCACAGACTCAACACATCACTCAGGTAACACCATCCCTACAGTGAAGTGCGGTGATGGCAGCACTAAGCTATGGGCTTGCTTTTTATCAGCAGGGACTGGAAAGCCTGCAAAGATTCAAGAAAGAATGGAAAGTCCAAATTATAGTCAAACAGTGGAGGAAAACCTGTGAAACCTGCTAAAGGCTTTAAAGGTTTTGTCATTTTAAACAATTGTAACGCAAAACTCAAGTAGGCTTAATTAATTCTGAGTAGTATTATTTTAAATTAAAATATTGCATAGGAAGAAGTACACACACACACACATTTCCAGAACCGCTTGTCTCATACGGGGTCGCGGGGAACCGGAGCCTACCCGGTAACACAGGACGTAAGGCCGGAGGGGGAGGGGACACACCCAGGACGGGACGCCAGTCCGTCGCAAGGCACATAGGAAGAAGTATTGAAACATCATTTTGTTATCCAGTTGAATGTGTGATTTTGTTGAAGGTCTAAATACCCCAGCAAGACACTGTAGTTAAAAAAAATTTAGAGACTGACAACCAAAGTATTTGCAAAAGCTCAGCCAGAATACAGAAATAAAATGAGAAATAGGAACAGAAAGGAGCACAAACCTTGCAGATGTGAGATATAAAAAGTGAAGAGACACCAGTTCACTTTGTGACTTTGAAAAGGGGAAGTGGTGAACCCAAAGGAAGACCATGAAGTACAGTAAATTTCAAACAGACTGGGTTAAAAATTATACAGTATATTCTTGGACTGCAAAAGAAAAAGTGCCTTATAGTCAGCAAACTCCTTAAGTTTAGCTCCGTGAATATAAACTGTACCTTGTCAAAGTGACCCGTCTACTGTTACTTCCTTTTGTTTAAATGAATAATCTGGAGCTCCTGAAAGACCACCATGTGTCCAAAATGCATGAAATGTATTTACCACGGTGCATGTAGGTATCGTGTAGACAAAAGGACACAAAAACACTTGATATCTATGTTTTCTGTCAGTTCTGCTTAACTTCCTCTTGAAAACACATAAGTCATCACCGCTGGTTTCATCATAGTTCTTCTGAACTAATAAACAACTGATATGGAGCAGGTTTCATGATTTCACTGATTGGTCTCTATCATGGCACATTATAACTTGAAAACTTGGTAACTTGAATTTCACAACTTGAAGCTTCCAGTGAAGTGTAAAAATTGACTTCATCAATGTGGTATTGTCAGTAATTCTATTTTTCCAAATAAGGAAAATCAGGCCCCCATGTATCACAATCGTTTAATTATAAAAGTAACCACTTAATCTGAACAGCTGTCTGTTTTGGACCCCCATCCCCTTCAAACAATCCAACATACCAGGAATGGAGGATAGAAGATGAGGCCGAACATCTCTTTGAGCAAAGTCTGCTCCATGACAGAAAAAATGGAAGAGGTATCATAGAACACAGACCCTGCTTAGATGAGGCCATCCCTCCAAACTGAGCACCTGGGCAAGAGGGGAACTGTTAAGAGATGTCACTCTGAGGCCAACAACAACTTTGACAGAGTTGCAGAGTTCATAACATACCAGCAAACCTTACGGTAAAGAACAGTTTTCTTTGCAGGTACTTCCTGTATATCCTCAAGAACTGTAGCTATTTATTTATTTATAATACTTGTTGGCATGACATATTTACATTAACATTATTTAATTTAGGAAAGACTTTTCATCTTTTCTTCTGTCACGTCCGCAGCTGCACTTTCCACCTCCACACCTCCAGACGATTAGGGCACGCAAGTATAAAGGAGGCAACTCGACCGGAGCCGAACGCGGAAACTCACTTCGAGCAACCGCAACGAGACCTTCGCGCCTTGTACTTCTTGCTTGTGTTCCTCTCCGTAATCCCCAGTCCTATTTCCCCAGTAACGACTCCCTGGCTCCCTGACCTTTGCACCGTTCCTGGCTTTGATGTTTAGATTTCCCTCTGTGCCCGACGAATGCAAATTGCCCGACCCTTGCCTGTCCTGACCACTCTGTTGGACGTCCCGAAAAAAAGATAAAAGAGCAATTTTCATTTCATTTCACTTCTCACTACAAAATTTCTTCTGTCAAAAACTCTTTGTTTCATGTGTCAAAAACTGACCAAAAGCAATGCTGCTCTTACTTTGCTGTTTGAAACGCTCTTGCTGAAATGAACGGTTCATAAATGGCAGGTGACCAGATGCTACACAGCAACCTTGGAATTTGATAACATCTTTTCAACAATATTCACACAACAGCGACTACTCAAGAAGTTACAGATAAGGAGCTTCCCTTTTCTCACTGGATCTATATAACCTGTAGTTGTACACTAGAGCAACAACCGAGCTGACTCCGGGAGAAGACGTTGCTTCAGTGAGTCTCGTAAATTTGGGTATTGCTATTGTTCTGTTTTACTGCAGTCTCGTTATTTTTTGTGCTCTGTATAACTGATATTCTTTAATTTATTTATGGTCCATTTCCATAGAGTGACCAACTTTGAATCCAGACTGATATCCATCAAGGAGGTGGTTCCAGGTGAGGAATCACAGGCCGCCTGTTCTAGAGTTTTAGACAGGAAGGAGAGGAGGGAGACTGACCTATAGTTTAGATCGAGTTAGGATCCAGAAAGGGTATCTTTACCAGAGGTGAAATGAGAGCAATTTTCAAGGCAGATGGGAAGTAGTCAGAGGAGCGCGAGGAGTTGATGATCTTAGAGATGAAGGTGGAGAATTGTGGGGAGATGATCTGTAGGAGTGACGATGGGATCGGATCAAACAAGCAGGTGGTGGCTCTGGGTGATATCAGGAGGTCGAAGGACTGTAGGAGCGACAGAAGGCCGTCTGCATGAATGTCGTTGACGTGCGGATTGAAATCACCCAGGAGAATCAACGGAGTGTTGTCCCCCGGGAGAGAACTCAACAAGATGTCGAGGTCATCCAAGAAGCAGCCGAGAGGGCCAGGAGGGCGATGAAGAACAACCGTAACAAGAGTGATTGGGGCAGTGATAGAGACAACATGCAATTCAAAGGAGGACAGATCATGCTGGTGGAGAGGGAGAACAGAATATTCCCACCGAGGAGAGATTAGCAGGCCTGTACCTCCACTTCTGCTGGAGGGATAATGGTGTGGGAGAAAGAGTAGTTAGTGAAGAGGGCTGTGGGTGTGGCTGTGTTATCTGGGGTGATCCAGGTTTCAGTTAGGGCCAGGAGGTCCAGTGAGAGACGGGAGGCATAGGCTGGTATGAAGTCAGCCTTCCTCACAGCAGACTGGCAGTTCCAGAGTCTCATGGAGAAATTGAAGCAGGATGGAGGGTTTGACAGATGAGGATAAACCAGGTTTCTGTAGCAGCAGGAGCGTCTGAGTCTCTGGCAGGGGTGTCTCACAGATCGGTTTCCGCAGACAACTTTGACGTTCGACATGATCCCTCGTGGAACAGGATGGTGATGGCAAAACTCAGGTAGTAGTGGAGGCCTCCCTCAGTAGACTCCCGCAGGTAGACTCACTTGTCTTTGCACCCCAAGGGTGCCGCTACCACTGCTGATACAGGTCACCAGCTGCTATTCAAATCAGGCTAATTCATGTCAGCCGAGAGTCCTAATCGAAATCGAAATTACTCAGAGAATGGTAACCAAAGCAAACAAATAAACACCGCTTGTCCCGAGCGGGATCGCGGCGAGCCGGACTCTAACCTGGCAACACAGGGCGCAGGGCTGTAGGGTAGGGGACACACCCAGGACGGGATGCCAGTCCGTCACAAGGCACCCCGAGCGGGACTCGAACCCCAGACACACCAGAGAGCAGGCACAGGCCAAACCTGGGGAGATGGAATTTTTTGCTTTGCATGTGCCCTAACAAACTGCAAATATAATTAAATAAATAAGTAAATAAATACATACATAATACAACTGACAACTACACAAACACACAACTAATTGCTTCTATCTATCTATCTATCTATCTACTTGAGAAGAATGCATCGGGATAAAGTGATAGCAAGAAATAAACTTACCCGGAACATGACAAACTGCAGCATAATATACAATGACTTAAAATAATTCACTCTGAGTGGTATTTATCTGAATTCAAAAAATATCACAGAGAAGCGTTGTCTTATTACCTAGTAAAATGTGTGATTTTGTACAATAAATTTACATTTATTTATTTAGCAGACGCTTATCAGCCCATACACCTTATTCACCGCGGTGACTTACACTGCCGGATACACTACTTACACTGGGTCACTCATCCATACATCAGTGGAACACACACACACTCTCTGTCACTCACAAACCATGGGTGAACCTGAACAGCATGTCTTTGGACTGTGAGAGGAAACCAGAGCACCCAGAGGAAACCCATAAGGACACAGGGAGAACATGCAAACTCCACACAGACTGAGCGGAGATCGAACGCGAATACTTCTGCAAAGCAGCTGTAGTTAAAAGAGATGCAGAGACTGACAACCAGGGTATCTGCATAAGCTCACAGTTCAAGGCAGAACATAGAAAAAAGAACAGAAAGGACAGTAAGCCTTACGGTAAAGGTCAGTTTTCTCTATAGTAAACCTTTCTACTTAGTCACTTGAAAGAATTCCCAATGTGTCCTTTACCCCCCCAGATACCACATCATGGGGCTCCTGAACTTCTCAATGCTCTTTTTCGTTGGACTGGCTCTCACCGGAGCTCTCGGTGGACACCGAGGTGAGCAAAAACTCAATAAGTCCCTTCTTTCACCTCAACAGCTTCTTCTAGTTCACTGTTACATCGCTGTGATTTATGTGCTGCACCTGAGTAAATAAAGGAGTATTCTTTTTAAAAAGCCACTCTATTCTTGTACTAAACAACGTGTTTTCATTTTTGACATGAAAATTATTTTCAATTTTAGTGTTTGGAAAAGGAAAACATCTGATGCCTGGCAACGGTCAGTGTTGGGGTACTTTTTCTAAACCAACCATTCCAGTTAGGGTTAGAGAAGCTCTACATCTTTAACTTGATTTAAGTCCTACAGTGGATAAGTCGCTGTATTCCTGCGCTTATATAAATATTGCTACTACGGATCATGGCTAACTCATACCAATAAAATTTTCCAAATCAAAGAATATGGCTGGTAGACAATTGATTTCTAATGTGTGTAGACATTTGCATGTATCTCATTAACATGTTTATTGTGACATTGGGTTCATCAGGCTGCATCGACAGTAAAATGGTGACATGACAAAGTCGTTTTTCTCCCCGATCCTCCTGTGTCGCAGGGTCACTTGTTCCAAAAGCAAACACCTCTGATTATAAAAGTTGCCCTCAATTTTGGCATCCTCTTGAATCTCGTTGTTTCAAATTTGTGAGCGAGCCAAAACACTGGATAGAGGCACAGGTAATGTATCCCATACACAAATAACTGTTTATTCACTGCTGCGCTTACAGATGGATGATTGGACTCCCATCTCAATCGAAAAAGACTGGTTCGATTGAAATTTTCAGGCAGCCGAAGAGTCCACAGGAAGTTTTGAGCTCTGCTCCATGCTTCTCACATTGTTTCAGATGTTGTTTCTTTAAATCCATGAAAATGTTTCTCCCAGTTCTTGAATACAGTAAATTGGGAATATTTATGCTTGGCAGACAGGCCTCTGCTAGTCATTGAAGTTCTCAGTCCTCATGAAGATACAAATGTTCTCCCGTTTATTTATTTTTAAATACATTTCCTTCACTGACCTATTTTCTAAAACTTGATTTCTGCAGAGCGAAGACAAATGATAGATTAAAAAAGTATATTTATATCTGAGCTGTATTTGTCATGCTTTCTGCACAGCTTAACTGCATTCGTTTGGAAGGGTCCCTGGCATCTGTCCACAACATGAATGAATACCGCTTTGTGCAAAGACTCACTGAGGGATCGAATGGTGTCATGGTTGAGGCCTGGCTCGGAGGAACTGATGCTATCCTGGTAAATTTCATCTTTAATAACTCTAAGGACAGCTGGGAAATTTGCTGACAAACTGCAGTTGAAATATAGTTTAATATCTTACTTTGTATGGTGAAGTGATTTGTGATTTGCTGTCTGTTTGTTGCTTCAGTAGTCAAACCTACTGTTTAAACGATGGCAAGTCCTTATTTTCCGTGCATACACCACACTTAAAAGAAGACCGTGAAGTTTGAAAAAAAGATTTTAAAATATTCAAATACAAAGAAAAACCAATAAAATTGAATAAAACTCAGCAATGCGTCTATTCATGAAATTAATCTGTCTTTGAAAACCATTTTTGGATACTAAAATTTCAGATATCAAAAGCCTGCTTCCCATCATTTTAAAAAATCAATGGGTTCCCAGCCCATCCAAACAATTTTTTCCAAAAAATCACTAAACATTGTAAAACACCAATGTATCAAACCATGATTTCATCATGACTAAACAGTTTAATTTACATTTATATTTATTAGCAGATGCTTTTCTCCAAAGTGATGTACATCTACACCTTTTGCTGGTACTGCATTCGTGTGTCTGTGATTTTGCCATCTGAGAAATTGGATAAATTTGAACAAATTTCATTGTATTAATTTTCCATTCCAGAAATCAAAAAACGGGCATCAAAAGCTGTTACACATAAATTTCAGATAAAGAGCCTCTGTATATTGAGAGATGCCTGTCATCGCTATCAGTTTAAAAAAACTACCAGCTATTTTTGCATTACCGATTTTCTTGTTCTCCACCACAGAAGAGTACGGTAATACAGGACTGTAAAACAACTGCAAAAAAAGTAGCTGAAGCCACTTGTCTCGGCTGAAAGTTTTTTCAAAGGAAAACAAGTCAGTTTATCCAACACCCTATAAAAAACTATTACAATGTTAAGTGTCACCCATACGACGTTTATCTTGGCTGAATGTTTCCCATGAGGAGAGAAAATTTCTATGTACCTTATGAAGCCAGGAGTACCTTCCTTCTCTTGCCACTCAAGGCACCTCCTGTTCAAACAATGGTCTGTAGCAATGATCTTAAATCAGTGCAAACATGATCAAAATTAAGTTGAAGTCCTGTACCTTCAGACACGTCCAATTTCCTTGAAGGACGGAGAAACCAGGTGCTAAAAATAATCATCATCTATTAAACGTGCTGCAAGCAGGACTATGGAGTGTAAATGACACCAGGAGCAAAGAAAAATGTCGGTGATGTTATGCTTGTGTTTTGAAAAAAGAAAACTGTGCCGATCACAAACATTTCATTAAAAAAATGTCGATCCAATGACCTTCTACTTGTACAGGAAGGAACTTGGATCTGGATTGATTCAACACTGTTTGACTTTACCTTTTGGAGCCCTGGAGAACCCAACAACGATGGAAATCAAAACTGCCTTCAGATTAATTATGGCGGTAATTTTTTAAATTAACTGTGTGATCTTCATATCAGTTACATTTGCATTCATTGTTCTGTTGGAGGTCTTTCAAAAATCTAGTATGTTGTTGGTGAAATGCCTCTTAAAGACTATTCCCTTAAGTCGCAACGTATGAACTGTAAGGTTATTTATACTGTACGATTGTTTGATGTACAAATGAATTAAGCCTTTCATTTGTATGATCAATTTTTAATGGTTTCTGTTGCAGACCACAAGAAGTGGGATGATCTGAACTGTTACAAAAAGCGCCCGTCCATCTGTGTTACACGCGTGAGGAGATAAATTTCATCATGCCTCCGATTTTTCCTTTTCTTTGCTCTGCTTCAATGTCTGTCTAGTGGTGTCACCTGGTTGGTGTCACCCAGTGCGGTAACTCATGGCGTCACTCCCCCCCCATGGACCTCCTCCTGTACCAGACCACACAGAATCCTTAGTGATGTCAATTGTACTGATGTTACTCTTAAATCATAATTCCCCTCTATCACTGAATGTAACGGCAATAGCAGTGGCATAAAAAAAAATTTCTAGCACTCATTTTGGTGTCACGTGTCGTGCACCCCCCGCACCCCCAGAGACGCCACTCTATAATCTGTCAGCTTTTGGCTTTCAATAAAGACTTCAGCATGATAAAAATTGAGGCGCCTCGGTTTCTTCGTGTCTTTGCTGTTCAATCATTCCAGTTTCCGTGCTGTATTTATGTTCGGGGCAATACAGGACTTTTTATGGGGGCTTTTCTGAGAAATAAATTTCCAAAACAGACAACTGTGCAACATGAAACATCTTCTAAGTACACCCCCCACTCCTGAAACCCACAAACCTAACTGAAAATTACAAAGCTTTAAATGGCAGTGTGTGGGTGTCTTTGTGTGTGTGTGTGTGTGTGTGTCTGTGTGTGTGTGTGTGTGTGTGTATAACAATACTGTAGCTGAAACCTGAATGTTCTGACCAGTACAATTTCTCACATGGAAAACTGCAATATATTTTAGGTGGAATAAGATAGCGTGACAGATTGTGCATAACTGAATATTTTTATTCTCAGCCATTCCACAAAAACACTCAAGTAGCTCAGCTCAGTGTATATCCAGCACATCCTTTGGAGTCGGGATGGATGTGTCACCAGGATACTAACAGGCTGGAAAACTCACAGGTAACCAGAGTGCTGCTTCCAGGTATTGGTGTGTCATAAGTATCAGGACGAAAGTGCGAATAAATCCCTAGATTTACTGTATTCTCTCAGTAAGAGGGCCAGGGTGGTCCAGAGCCTATCTCTGAAGCACAGGGGAGAGGCCAGGAAGTGGCTTTCACCCTAATTAAAAAAGCATACAAATATTTATCCCGGCTGTCCTCTCGTTCACTGCAATGTTTTGCTTTTTGCGAAATATCTCTGTTCATGAGACAGAGTTTCTTTAAAGTTTTGTTAATGTTCTGGTGAGTTTGCATTGGCTTGATATTCAAAAAGTTGAGTGTTTCTAAAGATAAAACACACACACACACACAAAGCCACTCATCCCATGCAGGGTTGTGGGGAGCCAGAGCCTAACCTGGCAGCACAGGGCATAAGGGACACACCCAGGACAGGACGCCAGTCCATCGCAAGGCACCCCACGCAGGACTCGAACCCCAGACCACCCGGAGAGCAAGAGCTGGTCAAACCTACTGTGCCAACGCACCCTCTTCTGAAGATAACCTTTAAATTTAAATACCAGCAACTGAAAGTTCAGCTTTTCAAATTCGGTAGCAGTAAAAATATACATTTAAGGTATTCTCAGATGTAGCCATATGTGCTTTAAAGTGCATTCAGTTGAACTTATTGAAAATACAGAGAACAAATATGTATTGGTGTCTTCTGGACAAATGTACTATGTACTAAGGTGCGTGCGTGCACGCGCGTACACACACAGAGTAAATATCAGGGATTTACATCACTCTGTTGCTTCCTGATGTGTTTTGAGTTAAGTAGCTTCTTCCTGCTTCATCCATGAGATGTTAGTTAGGAATGGAAGGCAACAGCGTGGGTACTTGTCTCTTAATTGTAGTTAATAAAATATTGACTCCATAGGGTCTCGGTTACTGTTTAATGTGATTTTGAACATGCATTTTTCAGTTCATCAGAACATTCTCAAATTTCAGGAATAACATTTGCATGGTTTGGTTATTTAATTCCTCTTTCATAGCTTGTTTATGTAAGTGCCTTAATTATACCTCATGGGAGGTGTGTGTGTGTGTGAGAGGCTGTTCTGGGACTGTTTCAGTGAGAGGTCCCATTTTAAAAATGGGTCAGCTGTACACAATAATAATAATAATAATAATAATAATAATAATAATAATAATAATCAACACTACATAAAAGGGGGGCATATGTGCTCTGGAAAAATTAAAAGTATTCAAATCTCCTTAAATCCCCAGTCCTGTCAGTAGGATTTCTCAGTCTGTTTTGGTAGAGTAAGCAGGTGCATTTTGTCACACACACACACACACAAACACACACACAGGATGCCAGTGCCCTCAGGGAATCAGGGAATGCTTTTAAAAATTTGACCGCTTTTCATCCTAACAATGGAGAGATTAATGCCACTGGACACCTCATCCACTCAGCAGGCGAAAAGGCTTAGACACCTGTGATTAGAGGAAATATTGAAATAAATTTCTGTTCTTAACCTTTAAAGACAGGAAAATTGAATTAGGGATCAAAGAGAAATTAAATGTACTATTTACTGCACTTCCCATGTGAGTGCAGGTGGAGTCCTGGCAGATCCAGGCCATGACTGTGTTCTCGCAGGGCTTACTGTACACGTGCCGCTCATGCCGGAGACAGTTATGATCATGGTCGTTGCTGCGGTCATGTTCGTGGTTATGGTCACAACCAGCTGTTTCCATATAGCTGCTGTTTTCAGCTGCGTTCATAAGTTCTTTAAGCACAGAACAACACTTACTGCACTCAGAGTTTGTGCATCCATGTCCTCTTGTTAGGAGAATCGGGCATTTGTCGCACTGACAGCAACGACTTGATAAAGCTGGTCGAAGGGGCTGCGAGCACCAGGTGCGGCCAACCAGCTCGTGAAAAAGTGCGAACCTTCGGAGCCAGAAGAAAGGTGTTGAGGTTCCTTCTCAAACTGACATTCTTAAATAGGGTACCACAGAAAACCTCAGCTCGGTGAAAAGCACAGTAGCAGAAATGGGAAAATACGGCACACCGTGTATGAGTGAAACATGAGGCGTGATGAGACAAAAATATAAAGAAAATTAAAAAAAACATACCTACTTAAACGAAAACAGCAACATTTTTCTATGTTCACATCTTGCTACATAATAAAAAAAACTTTAAGATGTTGATATTGTTACATAATTTCACATCGTGAACAAAAATGTAAAAATATGTTACAATAAGTGTTACTTGTGTCTGCAGCATAAGGCATCAAAGGAGTGGGAGAAACAGCTGTTTTCTCTCATAGATTCCGACTCAAAAGTTGCGAAAAATAACTGACTCTACAAAGTAATTTTCACAACATTGTTTTTATTTAATACTCTGTATACCTGTTGTACATTGTGGGCTGAAGAAAAATAGCGGTGCGGCCTGAAAGTGGAGTCGAGAAGGGAGCGCGGCGCACGAGAGAGAGAGGAGTCAGCTGCCAGGCCGCGCTTACACGAGCACGCGCACACAGCTAGCTCGGTCAGTTCCCGGTCCATCGCCGGTCCAACCGCACCGGGACCTGAGCGAAAGGAAGAGCGACATGAATTGAAACGCAGAATAATAAGAGAGGCTGTGTGAGGCTGGTGCCGCCGGTCCTCGTCTCGCTCTGCTGTTTGTTTGCCTCATTTATTATTATTATTATGTATTTATTTCCATCCATCGTCCATGTCCCGTTACATGATACATACATGACTGTCCGTAGCGAGTCCGTGGCTGAAACGCACGCGTCTCGCGCGCACCGCACCGGACAACGACACTGCCGGCTTCACACGCACGGCGCCTCACACCGCTTTTACACTCGCGTATAACTTGCGTATAACTTGCGTCTCCCGCGCGCAGCTCCGCGTGCAGGTGAAGCCCGAAGGAGCGGAGGCGCGCGCCCCCGGCGGGGGTCACTCCGCCGGGTCCGCGGCCGCGCCGGCTGCTCGGAGGCGTCTCCGGACGCGGAGCCCTCGGGCAGCGAGTCCTGTGCGGGCGGGACGCACGCCGCCGCCGCCGCCGTCGGGGGGCCTCGCGTGCCGCGCTCTGGGCCGTGCGCGCTCGCAGCTGCTGTGCGCGCGGACACGCTCGTGCTGAGGACCGCGGGCCTCCATATGAGGCTGTAGTAGATGGCGAGGAGGACGGCGGCCAGCGACACGGACAGCACGTAGGCGAGCACCGTGGCCAGCCTCAGCCACGTGCCCTTGGTCGCTGCCGCCGTGCTCGCGAGCGTGGCCGCGCGCGACGCCGAGCCGCGCTCCTTCATGTCGCCCCGCTGTGCCTCCGACCCCGTCTCCGGTGTCCAAGAGCGCGATGATGGAAGAGCCTCGGAAAAGAGGGACAGGAAATACTGTAATTTGTGTAAAAGCGACGACTGGACTGGGCACTGGCGCTTAAAGCGCGTTCCGTTCCCCCGGCAGCTCAGGCGTCCCGGGCGGCAGCGACGCGCGCTCCAGTGACTCTTCGCACGCAGGACGCCAATAACAATAACAATCGTTACTGCGCTTCCCAGGATCCACGCGCCAAGTTCAAGTCCCGGCCGGCCGGCGGAGAGGTTTTGTCATTGCTCCATCCGGGCGACCTCCCGCAGCGCAGCCTGTGACGCGCCTCCTCCAGGTACTCGCTGCTCGCCAGGCGCGCTCTCGCCCACCGAATGAAGCGTCCGTCTCCCGCCCGGCTTCTTAAAGGGGCGCGACGCTCGTGCACGCGGGAGGCCGAGGACCGCTCTTCACCGCTGGCGGTCGAGTCGCGTGCAGGGGCCGAACGCTGCGCGCTTTATCCGTGTTGGAAAGGTGGTGGGTCACATGACATTCCAAAATCTGTGCTTATTTGCATATATGATCATGATTGACACATGAAGAGAGTAGAATACATTTATTATTATTAGTATTATTATTATTTTCTCCCATGCGATGTACGTCTCACATATATATACGATGTATAAAAGTATAGTTTGAAATAGAACAAATTAAAAGTATTTTAGCAGTTTTGGAAAATTTAAAATTGGCGGTTACACACACAGGATTGCTGAAAACGGAAGTGTTTTCACGGGTGTCATAGAACTTGATTTAAAAATGACAAAACCACACATGTTCCATGCTGCTGTAATCTGTAGTGCGCGAGGAAGAGTACAGTAAGAAAAATCTAATTTCATAAAATCTCTTCACATATGCTACTCGGCTTATGCAGAAAAAATACTGTAATAATCATGAAAATCACAATTCAAAGCAAAATAACGAATGCGGATCATCAACAAAACCATTCACGTGGAGTTCTGCTCGAACCCTGGCAGCCGGCTGATGGCCAGGGAGTCGAAGCCGTGCGCACACCTGGACGGCACGGCGCCTTGCGCAGGTGACGCACGGCGAAGGCCACAGGTGCCCATTGTGTCTTTTGCCCGACTCTGTACCGCTGGCCCTCCGTCCACTAAGCATTAATACATCTTCGCAGAGAGAAGAGCTCCTGCCACAATTCTTGACCCCATTTTCCAGAGATAAGTGAACATTTTGATGTGTAAAGCAGGTACGACGTGATTCAAGGATGAAAGTGACGCTGCGCCTTTGGCTCCTCATTCAAGGTTTAATTCAGTGCACCTGCTGCTGCACAAAGGCGGCCGCCGTGTGTGTCGCTGGGGGCTGTGTTCGCACCGCCAACAAAGCGCACGACACACACCTCTCTTTCACACGCCGGAAGGCTGAGCCGCATGAAAGGACACGGTGCCTCTGGGGTCACTCAGGATTCGAGGGGCACACGGGTGTCCCCGACACCTACGTTTATGGGGACCGTGACGCACTGAAGGAGCCAACAGGAGCAGAGTGTGTTTGGCTGATAGGCAAAAATAGTTTTTCAGCAAATAAAGGTATTGTGAGACAGTTCGGGCACAGCTGGTGTAATTTTATACAGCAGTGTGAGTATTCACACACATTGCTTACAGTTACGCAGTGTATGAGCTCAGGGATTTCGCAAAGGGAGCAGGGAAAAGTGGGGGGGGGGGGGGTACCTTTGGGGTGCCATCCAAATGTGAGGGGCCACACAGAAAGCACTGCAAATAGCCGACTCTGACTTAAGGTCCAAACACAGCACCTTCGAGTTATGAATTTTCAAAGATATCGAGATCTTTTGCCTTGATATTAGTTTCAGCTTCTGGATTTTGTCTCCATTTCTGCACCCATGTGATAGTGGTGAGTGAAATGCAGGGTAGCTGGTAGCGTAGTGGTTAGAGCTACTGCTTTTAGACCCAAATGTTGCAGGTTTGAGCCTCACCTGCACCTGTGGCTGTAGTACCCTTGAGCAAGGTACTTGCCCTAAATTGCTCCAGTAAAATTACCCAGCTGTATAAATGAGTAAGTAACTGTAACCTCAACAGTGTAAGCCATTTTGGAGAAAAGCATCAGCTAAATGAATAAATGTAACATGCACTCAGACACAACAGGAGCGTTATATCGATCGATCCAACCTGCCTTCACTGTTTACAGCTCATGGATGTTGATGGGTCAGACGAAGAACGTTGCACATGTTCACGGGATGTTGGTCTGCAACCGGCACTGAACAGGAGTTTGCGGAGTTCTTAGTTTCAGTTTCTCTTTAATAATTAATTTTTTAGTTTAAACTTGCGTGGAAATTGCTTTTTCCCCATGTTTGCGTGGGTTTCTTCTGGGTGCTCTGGTTTCCTCTCACAGACTGCCTCAAAGATGTGTGTCAAGTGAATTGGTGACTCTAAGCTGCCCATTGTGTCTATGCGCACATGAATATATTTGCACCCGTTTTATTTTTATAGCTATGTCCAAGAATTTTAGATATGATGTCTGCTAAGCTGTAAACAGATTGAGGGACGGCTGTATCAGGTGGCAGGTATGCGTCACACATCACAGGTGCGCAGTCCACTTCCAGTTGGACGATAAAATGTGAACATTTTGTGGCTCAGGAATACATTTTCCATCTTCCAATTTAAATTAATGGTAATGAAGAGTTTTTTTTTTATGAAAATCCACTTCCTGAGGTCTTCAGGAACAGACTGCACTTGTTATGTGATGGAGAACGTTTCGGTCAACACTCCATCAAAGGTCCCTCACTTCCAAGTATCTGGGTGTTAAACTAGCAGCCTTCATCGATGCAGCCGGAGCTCTTTTATGGCATGTAGTTGCATTCGCATGTAGTTTGAGAGGTGCATTTCCACAATTTTTAAGTATTCAGTATTTATCATACATATACAACATCCCTCATGCAATGGGCTTTTTTCCAAAGAAAAACCAGCACAACAGCTTATGAAAATATGAAGCTTTTTTCATGCAATAGGCTTTCTTTTCAGTACAATGTCATTTTTGCCAATTATATAGTCATTTTACTTCTACAAGTATTTTTTTCCACAGCACATATGCTTGGTTTAGACATTTTGGAACAAAGATACACACTTGATGTCTCAAACCCAAGTGGTTTTCATCCTTCTGTGGTGTCAATTTTGCCATTTTTTGTAGCGCAAAAATAGCAACACAGGGTCACAGTGACATACACAATATGGTAACAACACGGTGTCACATCCCACGGGGTCACTGCCCCTCCTGGTCAGAGGCGGCGCCACTCAGTGCCGCTAGCTAACGCTTACCTATCACCTCACAGTCTCGTAGGACATGGAGGTATAAAAGGAGCCAGCGGAGCAGAACTAGTCGCGGATTCTTAATCAGCAGTTCTCTTGTGCTTCGTTGGCGATTGGTAGTCTCTTGTTCCCTCAGTTTGTTTCCTAGGTGTGCATGTTCCAGTCCCGAGTGCCCGTCCCGTCAGTTCCTGCCTCTTGTTCTTCAGTCCTGGTCCATCGTTCCTGTCCGGTATTTCGTCACGTCTCAGGGTTGCGGTCAGACTCACAGATTAGCGTTTCACTGTTCACCGTAGTTCCAACACCGTGTGTGTTTCCTGGTCTCGTGTTTCTTGTTTCACTCCCACCGAGTGTCTTACAATACTCACCGTACACGTCTAACCTCACACTGCACGTGAAGTCATTATATATTTCGTCTGTGTTTGGACGTAATAGCAACGCGCGTCCGTGTCGGACTCCCGTCCGGACGCTACAGAAGAATCCGCCTGCTAGTATGACTTCAGCGGAATGGCGTGAGCTGGCGGATCTGACAGAGGCGAACCAAGAACAACTCCTGGTTTGCACAAACGCCGCTAGCCGCCTCACAGATCAGTTGGAGCGGTTGACACGACTCCTCAGTCACGGTGGGCGGGGCGCCGATCCGACCAGTTCGCAAACGCATGATGATTGGCGGACATGTCTTTTTGATCGTCTTTATGCTTCCTCGGGTCCTCGCGCGGAGCCCACGAGCCCTGTGCAGACCAATGGGATCAGCGCTACTGAGCAGCTGTCCGTTCCCTTCCAGGAGGCTTTGCAAGGTAGCAGAGGTGAGAACCAGAATTACACAGAATACTCAATCTCCAGTCCAGCCTCTCTGTTCCCAGGGCCCTACTCTCCTGAGTCACCCCCTAGCCCAGACAGAAAGACAGAGAGACAGTTCTTCCCCAGCACCAAGAGTTTTCAGGTGCGTTCCTGGTCTCCAGTGGAGAAGACATCCAGCCCCCGATTTTCAAGACCACTCTCTCAGGAGTTCTCACCGGATTACCGGAGCAACTCCGGTTCCAGCCGGACCCCGACGCCGCCAGGGCAGCAGGTGCCCTACAGCCCTGTGGACAGTGAGCCGGCTCAAGCACGCAACCTTGTCAGCTGTGCGGGGCTCGAAGAACAGTGCGTCAGACAGGGAATAATACGACTCAGTAACGGGCGTGTGACAGAGGAGGAAAGGAGGCGCCGTTTTCTGCAACGCTTGTGCTTTTACTGTGGAGCTGCGGATCACGTTCAGGTTTCCTGCCCAGTGCGGCCACCCCGTGGATCCCAACGGACCGACTTACTGGTGAGTGATGTATCTCTCCATACCTCCCTGTTGACATTACCAGTTACAGTATCCTGGGGTTTCCAGCAGCAGCAGACGAAAGCTATGGTAGACAGTGGCGCTGCAGGGAATTTCATGGATCATGATATGGCCGCGTCCTGGGGCTTGCCCTGTGCCCGATGCCCAAAACCCCTGGCTGTTAAAGCTATTGATGGCGCTCCAATCGGGTCGGGGCGTGTAGAGCAGCGCACAGAGCCCGTTACTATGCAGGTAGGGCCACTCCATAAGGAACAGATATGGTTCTATCTGATTAAGTCCCCTGATAACCCCATTATTTTGGGATACCCATGGTTATGCACCCATGACCCTATTATCTCTTGGAGTGAGGGGAAACTGCTGTCTTGGGGACAGCAGTGTCCCAAACACCTGGAGACGTCTTGTAACTCCACATCCATAGAGAGCCCTAATGCAGATCTGCCCCTGCAGCTTCCAAGGGAGTATGCAGATCTAGTGGCGGTGTTTAGCAAACACAAGGCTGCAGAACTGCCTCCTCATAGACCTTGGGATTGTGCTATAGATCTTTTTTCGGGCACTACACCCCCTAGGGGGCGGGTATACCCTCTTTCTCAACCTGAACATCAGGCAATGGAGGCTTATATAACGGAGGCACTAGAAGCCGGATTCATCCGGCCGTCTACCTCTCCAGCTTCCGCTGGCTTTTTCTTTGTTGAGAAAAAGGACGGGGGTTTGCGCCCCTGTATTGATTATCGGGGGCTAAATGCCATTACTGTGAAGTACCCGCACCCCTTGCCTCTTATCACGTCGGCCCTCGAACAGGTTTCCGGTGCTACCATCTTTACGAAACTGGACCTTAGGAGCGCATATAACCTGATTCGCGTTAGGGAAGGGGATGAGTGGAAGACCGCTTTTAGCACCGCCCTCGGCCATTATGAGTACCTGGTCATGCCTTTTGGCCTGGCGAATGCACCTTCCGTATTCCAGGCTTTTGTTAATGAAGTACTCAGAGAGCTAATTAATCGCTCAGTATTAGTGTATCTGGATGATATCCTGATCTTTTCTCGCTCCCGTGAGGAGCATATTGGACATGTCAGGGAGGTGTTGCAAAAGCTGGCAGCACATAAGCTGTACGTGAAAGGGGAGAAGTGCCAGTTCCATGTGCACTCTGTGGATTTCCTGGGGTACATCCTAACACCCAACGGGGTCACGATGGATCTACAGAAGGTCTCGGCAGTTCTGTCATGGCCCCAGCCAAAGACAGTAAAGGACCTGCAACGGTTCCTAGGTTTTGCGAATTTCTATAGGCGCTTCATAAGGAACTTCAGTTCCGTTGCAGCCCCGTTGACTGCTCTGTTAAAAGGAGCCCCTAGGCGCCTGACCTGGACTCCTGAGGCGAGTCAGGCCTTTGAAGACCTAAAGAAGCGTTTTACTTCTGTCCCAATCCTGAAGCACCCTGATCCCAAACTGCCCTTTATTGTGGAAGTTGATGCTTCTGAGGCCGGGGTAGGGGCAGTGCTCTCACAGCGCCAGGGAAGTCCCCTGAAGCTCTATCCATGTGCGTATTTCTCACACAAGATGTCGCCTACTGAACAGAATTATGATGTAGGAAACAGGGAGCTCTTAGCCATAAAGATGGCCTTAGAAGAGTGGAGACATTGGTTAGAGGGGGCTACGCACCCATTCTTAGTGTTAACTGATCACCGGAACCTGGAGTATCTGCAGAAGGCAAAGAGGCTCAATTCCAGACAGGCGCGGTGGGCCATGTTCTTCACCAGGTTCCGTTTCACGGTGACCTATCGTCCTGGCTCCAAGAACGGCAAGGCCGATGCCCTGTCCCGTTTGTTCGAGGTATCGCCTCAGCTCTCCCCACCAGACACCATCTTGTCCCCGACGCAGTTTGTGGCTCCTATCCGTTGGGCTTTATTGGACGATATCCAAGCAGCCCAACGTCAAGAACCCGGTCCCAACGAGCAGCCCCAAGACAAAGAATACGTCCCGTCCACTGTTCGGTCCGAGCTCCTACACTGGGCCCATGATGGTCCAAGTACAGGACACCCAGGGGTCAACCGAACCTTGAAGCTTCTCGCTGAACGCTTCTGGTGGCCATCCATGAGACAGGACGTACGAGACTTCGTCCTTGCCTGCACCACATGTGCCCAGGCCAAGGTCCCACGGCAGCTGCCAGCAGGGCTTTTAGAGCCACTCCCGATTCCCAACCGTCCATGGTCCCATATAGCGGTGGACTTCCTTACTGATCTTCCGTGTTCTGATGGAAACACCACCATATTGGTCGTCATAGATCGCTTTTCCAAGGCCTGTCGACTGATTCCTCTGAAAGGTCTACCTACAGCCCTGGAGACCGCGGAACTGCTGTTCCAACATGTCTTCCGGCTGTATGGCCTGCCAGAGGATGTCGTCTCGGACAGGGGACCCCAGTTCACCTCAAGGGTCTGGAAGGCCTTCTTTGCCCGCTTAGGAGTCTCAGTCAGCCTCTCCTCTGGTTATCATCCACAGTCTAATGGGCAAGTGGAACGCCTCAACCAGGAGGTTGGACGTTACCTGCGGAGTTACTGTGCTCAGAATCAAGCGGATTGGAGCAGATACCTCCCCTGGGCAGAGTACGCCCAGAACTCCCTGGTCCATTCGTCCACAAACTTAACTCCTTTCCAGTGTGTGCTCGGTTACCAGCCTCCGCTGTTCCCGTGGACGATGGAGACCAGTGGGTTGCCAGCTGTGGACGACTGGTACAAGAGGAGTGAGTCGGTGTGGGAATCCGCACATGTCCGTCTCCAGGAGGTGGTATCCAACCAAAAGGAGAAGGCCGACAAAAGGCGTAGGACTGTATTGTACCAGCCAGGGCAGAGAGTATGGTTGTCCACCCAGGATCTCAAACTGCATTTGCCCTCGAGGAAGCTTGCCCCCCGTTTCATCGGCCCCTTCAAGATCCTGAAGAGGATCAACCCGGTTTCTTACCGTCTTCAGTTGCCCTCGCATTATCGTATCTGTCCCACGTTTCATGTTTCGCGCCTCAAGCCCCATTGTGTTTCCGCCCTGCAGAGCCCAGCAGTCTCTCCACCTCCACCGTTGGATGTGGATGGTTCTCCTGCCTACTCCGTCAGGGCCCTCCTGGACTCCAAACGGAGACGGGGTACGCTGTACTATCTGGTCGACTGGGAGGGCTATGGGCCGGAGGAGCAGTCTTGGGTACCAGCACGGGACATCTTGGACCCAGCTCTTATTGAGGACTTCCATGAGTGTCATCCAGATCGGCCTGCTCCGCGACGGCGGGGGCGACCGCCTACCCGCCGGCGTTCTGCGGCTGGAGCCGCCCCTGGAGGGGGGGGTACTGTCACATCCCACGGGGTCACTGCCCCTCCTGGTCAGAGGCGGCGCCACTCAGTGCCGCTAGCTAACGCTTACCTATCACCTCACAGTCTCGTAGGACATGGAGGTATAAAAGGAGCCAGCGGAGCAGAACTAGTCGCGGATTCTTAATCAGCAGTTCTCTTGTGCTTCGTTGGCGATTGGTAGTCTCTTGTTCCCTCAGTTTGTTTCCTAGGTGTGCATGTTCCAGTCCCGAGTGCCCGTCCCGTCAGTTCCTGCCTCTTGTTCTTCAGTCCTGGTCCATCGTTCCTGTCCGGTATTTCGTCACGTCTCAGGGTTGCGGTCAGACTCACAGATTAGCGTTTCACTGTTCACCGTAGTTCCAACACCGTGTGTGTTTCCTGGTCTCGTGTTTCTTGTTTCACTCCCACCGAGTGTCTTACAATACTCACCGTACACGTCTAACCTCACACTGCACGTGAAGTCATTATATATTTCGTCTGTGTTTGGACGTAATAGCAACGCGCGTCCGTGTCGGACTCCCGTCCGGACGCTACACACGGAGTAATACTGGAACTGTAACTGCAAGCATGATTTAAGGAAAGCAAATTACAGTGTTTCACAGAAGTGATCGACTGCCATTATCCAAGATAGTTGTCCTAAGAATTATGAATCCATAAGTTATCATTCGGGTCAGATTTTATCTTAGATGAAAATTCACCACTAAGATCTTCCATGTATAAATAGAAATATGAGTATAGAGCATAACCATAAAATACCACTGTTATCAAGAAACAATTAATTAAACTCACAAGACTGAAAGATTTCAGCGAGATTATGAAAAGACTAAATTTTCATTTCATATAATATTTCGTATAATAATAAAAATCTCATTGGAAAGTATCTAATTTCATTTGGTTAGTGAATTTCATTTCTGCTTGACAGCATCCAGCTTGGTTTTCAATGTGTTTAATTTCTGTAGTTTTGGTTCCATCTCATTCAGCTGATTGAACCTCTCTTCCATAATGCTCAGGTGGGATGCTTGACGATAACCTCTCTATCATCCATGCCACCAAATCTACCCGTGAAGGTGAACTGCTACATTTGGCCACAAAATGATGGATGGATGGATGGATGGATGGATGGATGATCACTGTATGCTTTTTATGAGGAAGTCTGCACATTGCTTTCCCAGTTGTGTCACTGCACCTGAAGAGCATTATTTACCAACAGCTGCTCTGCTGTGAGTGAACTGATCAAGAAGGACAGAAGAACATGTAAAACAAAGTTTTCTCATGCTGCCTATTCTGTCAAGAGCAGAAGCAGCTCTGTGCACAAAAAGCTCCGTTAGAACCCGCCAGGTGGCAAAGGGCATCAGCGTAAATCCTGAGCGATTTAAAAGCGCTGTAAAGGGATTAGACTGGGTGGGGGGGGTTGGACTGGCGGGGCTGGTGGAGGTGGACAGCCAAAGGCACCAAGGAACCACGGGCTCCATCTTTGTGTGGCTCCTCGGGATCAACTCCGTCACAGTTTTAAGATGACTGGTGGCATAAAGGGAAACAAACTGTGTGGAATATGACTCACTTGGATTTGAGGCCTTTCATCAGCTCACTAAGTGCTCCTGAAACTGGAACGGTAAGAGGCGTTTCTCTGTGGACTTGGAGGTCCTGTGTGAACTGCTGTTGTTATTTCTGTTAGATAACAATCGGTATTATTATCTAGATAACGGTATATTATTAGATAGTAATCAGTATTACCAGCCTTTACTTAGCTCATGCTTTTGTCCAAGGTGACTCGATACTGCAGATCAAATGTATATTTTCACAAAATTCCACTACAAATTGGTTACATTCGTCAACCAGGTAAACCAAACGGAAGCATTTGCACACTCTGGATTTCGCTGCAACCTCTCAAGAAACGATCTGATCCTTCAGAGTCTTGGGATGTAATTCATTACTACTACCATTCCCTAAAAACACAGATTCTCCTTTGACTTCAGAGGTCATGATAGATAGATAGATAGATAGATAGATAGATAGATAGATAGATCGAACACCAAGTTTTTCTAGAGGGTGGACTTAATTCCACAGGGTGGCCGTGGATGTGTTGGTAACAGGTTTGCTGCATGATGTGTGCGGTGTGTAAGTGTCGAGTCACTCAGGAACTCAGTGCAACGGGCCCCGTGTTTGTTGTTCTGCTTTCAGGACTACCGCACAAGAATAAGGCTGCTCTACGGCAGTCCGAGAATCCTTCGGCTAAGCTTCTTAAATGCACTTCCAGAAAAGAGTTCTTCTTCCCCACCTCTGACGCTCCCCTAGCTGATTACAGCTGCACGGCCTTCGTCATCCGCTCCCCCCCGGCAGCCGACCGAAACGAGATGGCCGTGCTGAAGGTGACTTTTACCAAAACCAAGCGAGATAAGCTGGCTCAAGTGCTGTGGATCCTGAACTGGGTTTCTGTGGTGACAGGTATGATCCTGCTCAGCCTGGGCCTCTTCCTGAAGGTGGAGATACAGCAGCGGCGTGAACTGATGTCCGACCGCGAAGTGCACTCCGTGCCCAACATGCTGATTGCCGTGGGCCTCATTGCCTGCGGCATCAACTTCCTGGGTGGCAAGATTTGCTATGACTGTGTGGACACCGCTAAGTTCCTGCGCTGGAAGCTGCTCATGCTTCCCTACATCATCTGTACCTTCTTCTTCACCTTCCTCCTCCTGGTAGGGGCACTCATGTGCTACTGTATGCGCAACGAGTTGGAGGAATCGCTGTTTGTCGGCCTGCGCGATGCCATGCGCTACTACAAGGATACGGACACACCAGGGCGCTGCTTCCTCAAGCGTACAGTCGACATGCTGCAGATCCAGTTCCAGTGCTGCGGCAACGACGGCTTCCAGGACTGGTTCTACGTCCAGTGGATCGGCAACCGCTACCTGGACATGTCCAGTGCAGAAGTGACGGAGTAAGAAGAGTCTTGCGGATGAGACCCTTAACCTCACTCACCGTATTCAAATCAGCTTCTCCCTTAATACAGGCACTCCTCGATTTATGAGCTGTAGTTTATCAGAATTTTTGGTGTTGCGGCTGTTGGCTTTTGACACCAAATTTTCAGTTTACTTAACAAAAAAATCAGTATAGCTGTCACGCTGGGAGACCGATTCGACGGACTCAGCCGCAAGTGCTGCGGTCCGATCAGGGAAAGATGAAGGCGTGGTCGGGGCTGAGCGAGGGTCAGGCGATCTGCAAACATTGTTCGGAGAGTAACGCAAACTGTGGTCGATGAAGCGAAGCAGTAGGTCGAAGAGCCGATGATCGTCCGAGACAAGGCCACGGGGACAAGCAGGGAAGAGGAGAAGAGGAGAAAAGATCCGGGAGGACCGGGGAGGAGAGAAGCAAGGGAGGCAGGTCGTGCAGCGAGTAGCAAGTTGCATCTTCCTAACAGTGAGGTTCCGCAATCAGGTGTTTCCAGGCTCCTGCTTTTATACCCGTCTTCCTTAATCTCCCGCAGGTGCGGTCGTTGGGCGCACGGTTGGGGGCGTGACAATAACAAAATTTATCCAGTGTCCAAAAAAAAGGAGAGTTGTGCGTTGCGCATGTGAACCCGAAGTGCAGGAATGTAGTATAGTCGGCACGTCTGCATTCAGACCTCTGCGTCTCTTGATATTAGCGATGTGAGCGTGATGCTTTAAAAGAGTGGGGAATTAAGAGATTATTATGTATGAAATTCCAGCGGAGCGTCTGTCAGTCATATTGGGTGTCTCGCTGAATGATTGTGGAAACAGCGGAGCAATTAGCAGGAAACATTTAGTTGATTCTTTTTTGGCAATATATGCGCATTTTAGCAGCAGTGTGCAGTTTTAGAAAGTGGTTCACTACAAAAGTTCATTAGATGCCTGCTTGGTTTATTGCTCATCCTATGGAGAACTGATACATTTAAAAAGTGGGAATTCTTCTAGAGTGTGAAGTCTGCAAGTGTTTTATATTGTGCTGAAATCACTGCTTGATAGTTATATAGGTGTTTTGTAGTGTTCTAGTGATATTTGGGAAAATTTGTTTGGGGTTTTCACATGGGCTGGGAAAACATAATTATTTTTATCCATTTTAAATAATGACAGTCTTTCAGTATCCAAAATTTTCATGTCCATTTTAAGGAATGGATTAATTTTGTAAATTGAGCGATGCCTGTATGTTGAATGCCTGCAATGTAGAGTTTAAACCAACTGCAAAACTTAATAGGTCTTATCCAGAAATTGTGTTAGAGAAAACATGATGTTTCACGATGCCTCAAGAACTCTGCTTAGCTACACACATCATACTGTGTTAGTTGTCACCCCCAATCAGGCCATCATTGTGACATCATTCTTTTAAATTTGACCACTGGCTATAAGAATATGACAGACGGAATGTCTTCACAGTACTTAACTCATGTACGCTAACCTTGCTGAGAGAGTACAGTAGTCATTATAGATGGCCATCATGCAAGTGCTTCCCTTGGCATGGCACACCCTTGTCAGCTGGCCCCGTCGGTCACCTCAATTCTGTTTCACCCTTCCATGAGTTTAGCAATATGAGTGTCACACTGTCCCAAGTCTGACTTGGCCTTGTCTCCACTAGTTAGTCAGCTCTGTCATTCCGTTGCAGCAGCGTCTGCTCAAACCAGTAAGCAGCTTAAGCGCCGCAACCGAAGCCTCGTGTTGGTTGCTTCCGATGGGTTCTTCAGGACCGTAAATAACCTCTTGTTCTGGTTAGGTTAATAAACACTGTTGCGTAATGGCTAATGCACATTAAAATGATTGGAGTATGAGCTCTCCGTGCTGAAATCTGTTCATGCAATGCACTCATTGTATTATTCTCTGAGATGTACATTGCTTTAGAGCAAAGCATCTGCTAAATGAATAAATGTAAATGTAGATCTATCGAAAGAGCATAGATGAGACATGTGCCCATAACCAGAGTATTTCTTGTACTCTTCAATGTCTGCGGCTCATTGTTCATCTCCCCAGCCGACTGAGGAGCAATGTGGAGGGCAAGTACCTGATGGACAGCGTGCCGTTCAGCTGCTGCAATCCCAGCTCACCGCGGCCCTGCATCCAGCAGCAGGTGACCAACAACCCTGCCCACTTCAACTACGACTACCAAGAAGAGGAGCTGAACCTGTGGATGCGCGGCTGCCGGCAGGCACTGCTTGAGTACTACACCCACATCATGCAATCCATTGGGCTCACTGTCCTCATAATCTGGCTCTTTGAGGTGGGTCATGGCGCTATGCCGTTTGTGGGCCATAGACTGTTGGACTGAGCTCCGCACACAGTCCTGAATCTTCAGCATCCCATAGAATCCAGAGACTGTGACAATCTGAGGCCAACAATCAAGATTTTAATGGTATAAAACGTCATACGTTTCATGTGTTCCAACAAAATCCTTTCAGCTGTGGAGTCCAGCGCTGTCAGAGATGCTGTGGCAAATAAGTTTTGAAACAAAATGGGAAGTGAAAATTGATCAAACAGAATCTGACACTCAAAAAAAGAACCCTTTTGTACTGAAACCATAAAACTATGAACGAAGCAGCCACAAGCCAATGCATAGACAACATCTCAGCTGAACTGATAAATAAAATAAATCCTTTTTATTACCAAAGGATTTTATTTATTTAATTAATTACTCTAAGTTCATTACATCTTTCCAATGAAAAATCTATGATATACCGTCAACCTCTGAATCGTAATTGGCCATCGTTCAGATTAACCATGGCCTGCATGTATCAAATTATGTATACCAGTATAATCCTTCTGTATACAAGCATTTTTTTCTCATGATCATAGTATGAAAACATGTTCCAAATGGACACACACACACACACACACACACACACACACACACACACACACACACACACAAGTGCAGTCCTTTGACTCTTACCTGTGTCCCCACCTCTGTGTCCATACAGCTTTCGGTGCTGACCGGAGTGCGATACTTGCAAACAGCCATGGAGAATGTGCTCCGCCAGGGTGACCCCGACTCTGAGTCAGACGGCTGGCTCTTGGAGAACAGCTTTGCCGAAACGGCTCGGTACAATTTCAACATTATCAAAAACTTGGGAAAGTGCTACCAGGTTGATGATGACCCCAACATCGACGTCCCCAGTACTGCTCAACACGAGTCCGATAAAGTGCCCCCGAAACAAATCCCTGTTCCAAGCTAGCCCACCATGTGGGGCCAGTCCACAGACAGGAGAACATCTCTGAACGTCTGTAGTGACAAGTGGAACCCGGTCTTGTCACACTGAGATGTATTAAAAGGAAAGAGCTACTGGAAAATAAATAGTCTTTTAGCAAAAAATCAACAGAAGCAAAACTGAGCTGAATCTTATTTCTTTCTTTTTTTATAAATGCAACACTGTCTTTGTGCCATATACAAAGTTTGTGGAGGAGATTCCGAAGTGGATCATCAGACAGCTGCTGGCTAGGAATGGTTAACCACCAGAACTTCAAGAAGCCAGTAAGAGCGGACCGTTTTTACACCCTGGCTGTATGGTACACTACCGCATCATCACAATATCAGCTGATGTCGGCTGACTACAGCTCAAAGAAGAGTAACAAAGTGCCCCAGCTGCATCAGTGGACTACAGTAACTCTGTTCTGTACATGAGCCTGCAGACAACAGCTTGGGTAGCAAAATTGAAGGTAAACTGCCATATGTTTCTATAGACACTGCCTTCTACTGTCTTTTCAGTTTCAATTCACCAAAAAAAATTGAAAACATAAAACATTTAAATTGCAGGTCTACGGTCCAATATATGTATGGGCATCCCTCGATTTACAAACTCTGTCTGAAATTTTAGTACATCAGGTCTTGGTTTTTGATACCCAATTTTTGATTTATGGGAAAAGTGAAGCAGAAGTGCAGCAATGTACTGTAGTTATTGTGTCAGCATCCAGATTTATCTGTCTGTTGTTGTGTGAGCAATGTGAGAGTGTCGCTTTGAGATTGTGGGGGATTATGAAAAATCCATGAAATTCCTCAACTCTGTCGACCATATTGGGTTTGTTATTTAATTGAAAGATTGAGGAGAGCACAATTAGCAGGAAAGGTTTAGCTGATGGTTATTCGGGCATGTATACACATTTTAGCAGCAGTGTGCAGTTTTAGAAAGTTGTTCACAATAAATGCGACCTGTTCAGCACATCCCTGCTTGGTTGATTAGTCATCCTGCAGAGAACTGATCAATTAAAACGAAAAATGAGAATTACAACGGAACATGGTCTGGAAGCAGGGCAGCAAAGGTAACAGGTATAATGTACTTTTATATTGTTTTCTGGCATCGCTTTGGACAAAAGCATCTGCTAAATGAACAAATGTAGATGTCTGTGTTTTATATCGTGCTGAAATTATAGGTTGAGAGTTATGTAGGTATCTATAGTTTTACAGTTTACCGATATTTGAGGAAACTGGTTTGGGGTTTTTGGATGGGTGGGGACCCATTATTTTTCCCATTTAAAATAACAGGAAATAGACTTTCAGCATCCAACATTTCACTGATGTCAGGAACAGATAATTTCATAAATCAAGGGGTGCCTGTATATCTATACTGTACATACTGAATACGTAATGAGTACATTATTTCCAAAAATTGTGTAATAACTGTTGTGAAACATACGTTTATGTCTAGTTAACCAATGATCTAGTTAATTTTACCTCCTCTTCAACTCCAACCCAGCATAACATCCAGTTTCTGAAATGCATCTGTTTTTACAGCAACTAAACACCAACTTGCAGTAACACAATATAACGAGGTTACCAATTTTGCAGCGTACTTTCAGTTTAATGCCATACATCACCGGCACAAAAACACAAGATGTAATCACCAGTTTACCATAGTGCTTCCATGGATCTCAGTCACTGGAGCTGCAACATAAGAGGGACTGGAGGTCAGTTCAGTTATTTCCATAATTTCCATAATTTTCCATTGTGTCCACTTTTCAGAGGTGGTGTGGAAAAGGAGAAGTTAACAAACAGGGAACCCTTTCTGTTAAAGCGACACCTTTAAGATTTTAAATTCTAGATGCAGTAATAAATTAATCTGTAGGTCATGGTCATTCTTCAGGTTTGAACTCTGCTTTAGTAAATTTCTACTAACCTGTCATGTGCCTCCACCCGGTTGACATACATAGGGTCAAGCGTACAGAAAAATGACTATGGCCAGTTTCAGATACTGTACCCCAGTCTGACTGTGCTTTTACAGTGTCAGACAGCAGGTTTTTCAGGAGATTGCTGAAAATAAATACCTCCCATTCACTGTGCTGTGTTCCGCTTTACTCGTGTGAGACGGTGTCATGTTTTTTTCACGTTACTTCTGCACTTTGTGTGGCACAGGAAAATGAAGGAGCGGAGTAGAGGAACGAGCGTTACATATAAAAGGTGAAAGGTAAAAAGTGTTTCACCTTAAAATCCCAACTGCATTTTCCAGGTCAGAAAGATGGGACCAATTCATGACATAAACTTGTTTTTCAGCATGTGGTCCCTTTCAAAAAATGTAATAATAGATGCATAATTTTGTTAATTTGCTGGGAAGTTTATGTGAAAGGATATAGTAATGAAAAAAAAATACACTGACTGAAATTCATATGGAAAATCTGCAAAATACTGACAAGCACCTCATCCTCCTTTGAGTGGGTTTTACCTGTGGTTTTACTTTGGAACAGTGCTAAACCTACCAAAGAGTGGCTGTCCTGCCAGAATATTTCTATATACAAGGTGTAAAATCTGTAATGACCTTGAAAAGAACCCCAGAACAACATTCAGGGAACTTCAGCTCCAGTCATGACTCCACAGTAAGAAAGACACTGAGTGAAAATGACTCGTCGCCACGTTCCCGACACACGTTCTTCGTCATTTTACGTTCACCGTCTTCATTTTTGGCAGTTCTTGCCGTTTCCGATTCACCTGCAGTTTGGGTGTAAATGGTCTGATCTCTTTCAAACTGTTCGTTGTCTTCTGCTTTTTTTACAAAATCAAATTTCGAAAGTGCTGATTTTCAGACATTTTTATAGATATCACACGCTGGCAACTGTTGCTCAGCTCAATACGCCTCACCTGTGTCATTACTCCATGTAAACGCTTTCTCGTGTGTTACTTCTACTTCGTTCATACCCTCTTATGTCGAAATGGATTTCATCTCAGACCCCTTCGCCCTTGCATCAGTTATGAATTAACGTGGAATATGTGAAAGATGCAAATTAAAGGATTGTGTCCTGTAGTGAAGATGACAGTAGGACACTTAAGGCGTGATGCCACTGTGACTTTTTTACATGACATGCGACACCAAAATGCTCATTTTGTATTTCCTTCTTTTAAATAGTTAAAAGTTATGAAAAATGATGCTTTCGAATTAAATAAAGTGTTTCATAAAACAATGTATGTAAATGTGAACGGAATTAGAAATAATTTGAAAGTGTCAATATGTCCACTTGCTAAGCTCAAGGAGGAAAATGGACAGACCCGTTAATTCTGATGATAGTAGACAGCATGACTATAGCTAGGGCATGAATAATCTCTAAAACTGACGTCTTACTTATAAGTAATGTTGTTAACTAGTGTCTTAAAGAAGCAGAGGAGTTTGGGAATATAACTTCCAAAGTACAATTTTTAACAAGAAAATTTCAATTACGTGTACCCTGTGACCATTGCATCACACCAAATAAAAATATAAACAAATATTATCTAAAGTCTTTTATTTATCTTTTTATTAGCAAAAAAATGGCTGCAGAAGTGTCTAGAAAACCGATCAGGCACGTAAAGTGAAATCTGTATATTGAAAATGACATAGTACCTTTAAAGACACGCTCCAGGACATGCCGTCTATAGACGTCCCTTGCGCGCAACTGCTACGTATTTGTTTGCATCCCACTGGCCCAACGCTGGGAATTTTACTGCTTGCCGTTGCCATTGACAGGCAGCTTCGTGCAGCTGTCTGACTCCATGAAGGCTTTCACTTTGGGTCGCGAACCTATCTTGTCTACATAGCCCTTCAAGGAAGGAAAGTTGTCCAGGCACTTGCAGCAGAGGATCTTCTGGACGACAAGGAAATCATACAGGTTGTAGTCTGCAAAGGAGATCTGTCACAGGAGAAGAAAGGAGAGGCTTCAGTACAACAGCTGTAGCCTGAAGATTTATCAGTTCAACCTTCTCACCCCCATCTGTATTAGTCATCCATCCATCCATCCATCCATCCATCTTAACCGCTTGTCCAGGTCAGGGTCACCAGGATCCGGAACCTATCCCAGTAGCGCTAGCCGCAAGACTAGGGGTTACACCCTGGATGGAAAACCAGTCCATTAAGATCATCTGTCATCTGTCTCGTCTATTGAGAGACATGCACTATAACCTGGGTGTGTCGTGGAATCTCATGCTGGAACTCAAGTTGTTCCAAACGGTTGCGAATCTTTCTTCAACAACTGTATGTACTATACAGGGCACACATTGGAATGAGGACAGAACAGATCAATTAGAACAGATTATTTTAACCGCACGTCCACTCTACGTTTGCATGGCCTTCTTCCAGTTGCTCAGGTTTCCTCACGTGTTTTAGGTAGATTGGTCACTCAAAATTGCCCTTAGTGTGTGTGTGTCTGTGTGTGGCTATCCTGTGATGGGCTGTTGTCCCCGGTGTACCCATCTAGCTCAGCACCCTATGTTTTCGGGGCAGGCTCCAGACCACTGTGACCCTGACTTAGGATGAGTGGTTCTGGATAGTGAGTGAGTTAGAAACCTGACTTAATATATACATATGCGTGCGTGTGTGTGTGTGTGTGTGTGTCCAGGTCTTGCCAGTGGAATTTTAGCTTCTTTCATTAGATATTTAGCTAACCTGAGGCAAAATAATTTTTGCATCTTCATGTAAAAATAAAGAATGTGGCCCAACTGGACACATTCAGGCCCAAAATGGACTAAATCCTTCAGGTACATTAATGTAAAAACTAAGTATTATCTCCATAAAAAGAAAATTATAAAAATAAATTATTTTTAACATTTTTCTGCCATGTGTAAGTCAGGTTCAGCCTACAGCCCATAATTTTCTGATGTATTTATGATGAGGAGAAATGCTTTGTTACCTTGTCCCCAACCAGAAATCCTGATGGGCATTTCGCCAGAATTGCTTCAAAATAGCAGAGGTGTCCAGGAAGCTCCTTGATGTACTTTTCTTTACCAGTTTCCTGGAATAAAGAGACAAGCGTCAATCAACAGAGCACAACTCTAAAATATTTCAGCCAGTCACTGAGGTGTACATCTCCTGGTACACAGCAAGTTGAAGCCCGTCATTTAGTGAATATCCAGTCGCTCCTAATAAATAAACTGATATGTAAAGCGGTTCTTGTTACATACGTATTCTTGATAAATCATGCGGAGGTATTTGACTCGAAGGTCTTCAATGCTGTCGTTCATCATGTCAATGAGAGCAGCCTCCTTGCCATCTTTCCCATAAAGCCCTGCACAAAAAACGAAGCAAAGCTGTTCGTTCAGGCACCTGAAAGCGAACGTGATTAAAACCTACACGATACTGGAGTCGCGGTGATCCAGAGTCTATCCCGAAGTAAAAAGTGCAAGGTAGGGTACACCCAGGTTGGGACTCCATACCGTTGCAGGGCAGTCTCTCACACACACAAACAGAAATTCACACACTAAAAGCAAGTTAGTCACCAGTCCACCTAAAACATATGTCTTTGGAGTGTGGGTGGAAACCAGAGCACCTGGAAGAAGCCAACTCAGACACAAGGAGAACATGCAACCTGCACACAGACTGAACTGCCCGCTGCTCCGCTGTGCTGTCGATGTATCACAGGAGCAAGGTGAAATGTGATGGACAATGCCTCAGTGAACGAATCGGCAGTGAAAGGAGGTAAACGTACCATGCTTGCGAGCCAGATGTCTCAAAATAGCGTTGGACTGGTACAGGACTAGGTCTCCATCCTTCAGTTTGGGCAGCTGGCCAAACAACTGATAGAAAACAGTTCACCGGTCAGTCCTTCAGCCTCTTTTTTGTTAAAACAATGCTGGAGGGCCCACTTTTCTGGTAACCCACTGCACAGTGCATGACAATAAAAGCATGAACATTAAAGAATGAGCAAGCGCTCAGAGGCGTGTCCGAGGCATGGTTGTCTTGGTAACAGAACTAACAGAAGAGGGACACGGTTGTGTGCCAGGGTCACGAACGTAGGTAGAACATGCCAGCTCCAACAACCCTGCACCAGATTGAAAGTTTTTCCTAAGGAACTAAGAAGTGCTAGCTTTACCCGCTGCGCCACTGTGCAGCACAGCAATTTTGGAGATGTTTGCATCGCACATAATTGGAATTGGGAAAAAAAAGAATTCAGTGCAAAGTGGTTTACAGTGGATTCCAGTGAAGTGGACTGCAGTGCAGCGGAGTGTGGCGGTCCCTTTAAATCAGCACCTGTTCCACAGGTATCCCCTTCACACAAGGAGAGGAATCAAGCGCAGGTGTTTAGCTCTTGGCTTTTCGTCCATTCAGTGGGTTTGCCGCATTAAAGTTTTGAATTTTAAATATTGCCCTTTGTAGTGGTGATTGCGGCAATTACATTTTGCTGCTTTTCATGTGGTGACTATCAATGAGACCACAAGAAGCGGTTGGCAGCGGAAGTCATTGCTCTGTATATTGTACCCTTTTGAGCAGGTGTGCTATTTAATTTTTATTAAACTGTTTTAGTTTTCTTTGCTTGTGGAATAAACTTTGATTTTGTATTTTACAGAGACTGGGTGAGTGGGGTTTTAATGGTCAGGCAGGTCTGGAGCTGACGCCTTGTTCTCTTTCTGTTTTTTTTTTTTTTTTTTTATTTTGTTCTCAGAGGGTCTTTCTAAAAATTTTTTAAAGTTTTCAACACTGCTGCAGCACACTAGTTTTTTGAAGGAAGGAAAAAAAAAAAAAAAAAAAAAAAAAACATGGCGAGTTTACTGAGAGAGGCCTAAATGGAAAGAGTGCAAATGCAGCTCTTTGGATACTTACACAGGTCTTCTTGAGGTCCCCTTTCATCCACTCTTCAATGGTGACCACTTTGTCAGTCCACTCCACGCCCTGGTCGTACATGATGAGCTTCATGGCATTGCCGCGCCCTGCCGCAACAGGAGGAGTCCCGGTTAAAGAGCTCAGCTTCGAGAACCAGAGATCCCGGAACGCCAGATGATGCTCGGCGCACACCTTCTTTCACATTCAGATGGTTGCTAAGCAACCGAGCAGTCCAGCAACTGTGCAAAGATTATATTCATAGATGATGGCGCATTTATTTAAGCGGCAGATTGAGCAACATGCTGGGACCGAGCCCAAGCCACGACACTGCTGTTTACACACCTTCATGTCCTCACACACCTGCTGTTTGTGTCTAGAGGACGCAACTATGCCGCACAACCGGCTCACCTGCTTGAGCACAGCCTAGTTCTTTTTTACCACACTGCACAGTACAATTTTCAGAGTTATCCAGGAACACAGGCATTCTAAACATTGCAGAAAATGTTGCGACATTTAACGGCTACTGTGTAAAAATGCGATGATGACATTTATCTCCTACACTGCAAATGACAAGGAACTGGAATAAAGCAGGGAGCTCTTTACTGTGGTAAATCTGCCAGTACATACCTCTAACTGGAAAGTAGGTGAGTTCAATCGGAGCCACTGGAATGAGAGACAATGAAAAAGAAATGTTACTTGTACTGTATCTGATTTATTAAAAAAAAAAAAAAAAAAAAACAGTTGTTTTCTGGAAAGTTCTCTCACTCTCATTATATAAACATTATAAATGAAAATTACGGGCTTAGGCTATAGGCTGAGCTTTATGCGGGATACAGGTAGGATAAATGAGGGTAAACCTGGATGGGGCACACATACACGCAGTGTATTATTCAGTGTTGGGTTTCAGTGGCGATGGACACGTCGGTCGGTCCACATTCAGCACAGATTTCACTTTTTATTCGCTGCCAGAAACCAAATATTCCGACTCTGCACTGTTCGAAACGGCGCTTCAAATGTGCCGCCCGCGCGCTTTTGCGAACCCGCGTAACAAGTCACGTGACACTTTTGTCTTATCTCACGGGCGGGGGCTCGCGCGCACTGTGGCGCGACACCCCGCCGCGGAGCGTCCAGCCGTGGACCGCGGAGCGCGCGTGTCCTTTTCTCTTTGTGCTGCGCTGAAATAATAAATAGTAAATAATGGCGCGCGTCTGCACGCTCGAGCGCAACTCTCTCTCTTCTCTCTCACACACACTTCCGCACAAACAAACGCCGCACGACGATACTTTCATTATTTTATAAGCGTCCAGGTGTTTCCTGCGACGCGCTGCGCAAACTTAAGTCACCGGCGGATCGCGACCGCGCCGTTCGACCGGGCGGCGCGCGGAGTCTCCGCACCTCCGACACCAGGTCGTGTTGAGTCGCGCGAAATGACCGCACTTTTTTTACGCGGTACATGATGATTTCACTCGGTGACACTGATTTCTTCCTTTCTTTCTTTTTTTGCTCATGAGTCACTGCATTTACGTTGCTCGCCTAAAATGACGCTTCACTTACTTTCTGCAGGTCTCTGGTGGTTTCTGTTGCACTCGGCGCGGAAAGCGGAACTGTAGTATTACTACAGTATTACCCTGGTACTACTGTAGTACTGCTGTAATGGAGCAGTGCCGAGCGCGCCGTGCGTTTTTATACACACATTTTTGCTGAGTCATGCTGACTTGAAGAAAGCTGCTCGTCTTTGCAAAATCATAAAATTGACAGTACTGATTACGAACATGATAAGCAGCTCGAATAATTTGTTTAAAATTCAAACACTGAACATTTCAGCGGTGACACCCGAGCCCCTTTCTGACAAGATTTTTCAAAGAGCCTCAACATAAATCTTTACGTATAACTTTCGTTAATGATGTTAATTAATGTCCATTATAATCACTTGTCCAAAGTTTTTACCTGTTACACGTATTCAGAGAAAATCAACTAGTTGCAAATAATTGAAAAAAAAATGTTTCGAAAAAATTTGCCCATTACTATATTTAATCATGTTAAATGGTCATTAAAGAATTACTCACTGGTGCTGTGTTTCCTGCTCTGTGCATTCAAATATAAGTAACTGGTTACAAAAATTATCAAAAAATTGATAATGATAATTGGAAAAGCTTTAGGTACCAGGTTAAATAAAAAGGTAATGATGCTTGTCTCCAAGAAATGTGGCACAGGGCAGACACATGGTTTGGACCACAAGGGAATCTTCTATGTGGTCACACGACATGCAATGAAAATTAATGCCTCAAGGTTTGTAGTGAAGTTTTAGGTATAAAAAGAATATTTCTCTTTTTTTTTCTGGTAGAGTCCTGTGACTGTACTTATGAAGAGAGTCATTCTGGCCTGGTTTTAAAAATGTGTACATCATCACATATCCGTAAACCAGCAGCACAATGATGACATGCAGAACTTGTTGCTCGAGGAATCCGAACAGCTCCATGATGTAAGAGCAAAGGTAACTGTACCAAATGTCTACATGTACCTGAAAAAGTGTAAATCATGTATGGTGTGTGAAATGGGGAAAAGAAAAAGAAAACACACACACTTATACATACACACACACACACACACACACATTTTCAGAACCGCCTGTCCCGTACGGGGTCACGGGGAACCGGAGCCTACCCGGCAACACAGGGCGTAAGGCCGGAGGGGGAGGGGACACACCCAGGACGGGACGCCAGTCCATCACAAGGCACCCCAAGCGGGATTCAAACCCCAGACCCACCGGAGAACAGGACTATGGTCCAACCCACTGCGCCACCGCACCCCCACTCCAATAATAATACACACACACACACACATCTTCAGAGCCGCTTGTCCCATATGGGGTCACAGGGAACCGGAGCCTACCCGGCAACACAGGGCGTAAGGCCGGAGGGGGAGGGGACACACCCAGGACGGGACGCCAGTCCGTCGCAAGGCACCCCAAGCGGGACTCAAACCGCAGACCCACCAGACAGCAGGACTGTGGTCCAACCCACCGCGCCACTGCACCCCCTGCTACATACATACATATATAATAAAAAATTAATAAAAAAGTACAAATAAGCAAAATAAGTACACATGGGGTAGGGATATATAAACACACCTATACATATATACATACATATATATGTATACACACACCTATACATACATATATAATAAAAAATTAAGAAAAAATGAAAAAGTACAATCAAAATAAGTACAAATGGGATAGGTAGATAATAGGTAAGTGTAATACACTGATAAGTCTGCCACACATATCATCATTACAAGGCAGTTTTTATTATCTCAGTGCAGCTTCTACCTGTTTTTTTGTCTTCTTTACTGCCTGGACTTGGCTGAATTCCCTTGGGGAGGAGCCCGTAACCAAGCAACTGTGGCTGAGCTCCAAATGGGAGTGGAGGCCCAGGAGGTGCAGCACAGGGAACTTCAGCGATGTGGGAGCAGGGGGCCAAAACAGCAGTAAGTGAAGTGAAATGTGTGTTTTGAGACTGGTTCTCTGTACACTTTTCTCAACAGGTGTTCCACAGGGCTCTGTACTCGGTCCTTTACTCTTCTTCACCTGTATCGCTTCCCTTTCTCTCCGCAAGCACACGAGTGTAGAAACTTAGTAGAAGTAGTCCTACACTAATCCAAATCTACCGGGACACATAAAAAGAATTTGACTTATTTATCTAACATATGTGTGGAGGGGGGTGGACCTGGGACACCAGACTGCACTTTTGAGCCTTCCGGAGGTTTTGTGGGCCTAATTCGACGAAACACCAATGAAAGGAGGTGCCCACTTGACAACCTCAATGAAATACTCATGTTGGTACCCTGTAGTTGTGTTGGCTGGTTTGTTGGTTGGTTGGCTGGAAAAGGTAGTTAAGCTTCTTGGTCTCAAGTCATGGAGATATGTGTTGGCTACACTGGATGTTGTTCTTTGTGGTTTCATGTTGTTGTTGGTTGGACTGGGTCTTTGTGTACCGCCGTTGTAAAATACGCATGGGGTATAACATCTTGTTCTGTGTATCTTGAATGAATGAATGAATGAATGAATGAATGAATGATTAAGTTACTACAGATCTGTTTTTACTTTCTGAAACAAGCAATTCACTGCTGATAAGCATAGTGGTTAGCACTGTTGCCTTTAAAGCCAAAACTCACAGGTTCAAATCTTACCTCCATCTGTAGTACTCTTGAGCAAAGTACTTACCCCTAAAGAAATTGCTGTCATCCTATATTGTTGCACTGATTTTTTTCCCCAGTCAGTCATTTTCCTGACAGCATAACATAATTAATCAAAATGTGTTCATATTTATCAGCAGTCATTGCATCAGTTTTGACCGGATCGCCTACGCTGCTGGCTGAAAGGTAACCCAGACCATGACATCGTCCTTCTCAGAAGGCTGCAGACAGGCACCAACGTACTTCTCGCCCACTCTTCTTCTGGCAAACTGACAAAATTTTTCAACCAAAAGTTTCAAATTTCAACTCTTCACACCGTAAGACAATTTCACCACTTCTTGAAAATCCACCTCGATGTGTTGTTGCTCACTGATTGTAGCCTCGTTGACACAAAACTCTGATTTTGTGTTTGTCAAAGCGTGTCAGCTCAGGTGTCTCCAGACCTCTCGTCCAGGCACCGCAATATTTCTACTTTCCATCCAATGGACCCATTTATTGGCTCAAACTGCACTCCGAGCGCACCTGCTTCAACGAATCGCCGTGTCACTCATTACCGTCCGGTGTGCTGGTGGTGGAGTTTAAAAGATACATGCAATGCTTGGCCTACTTCCAGTTGTGTTCTTATAACCATCTCACAAAACATAAATAAATTAATGAGAAGTAAGAAATTCTTCTTACATTTTATTGCATAAATTCTTATTTGCATTTATTCTAACACTATACAGTGTTTTCACAAACAAACAAAGGTACTGCTAACATAAACAGCCTTAAACATGATTTTCTAGTGTGGCTTAAAACTTTTCCACAAGGCACTGGACCACCACAACTGAATTTGTACTGACCGATAGTCCATCAATTTTATTTCCATGGCTGCAACCTGAAGAGAGTGTGTGTGTGTGTGTGTGTGTGTGTGTGACAAGTGTTTTCTACTCTGTGAATAGAGTTCAAATGTTGTGCCATCTGAGGGCGCTACACAACCGTTCTTGACGTCCAGCAGCTGTGTTTGTGTTTCAGTGAACCACAGCCACCCATGGAATAACAAAGTCCAAGGACAAATCGTTCCTTCCTCATCAGATTCTACTGTCGAATAAACTATAAAGCCTTTTTTCTTAGTCCATCGGCACCTCGACTTTCAAACACAACTGAACAGGAAATGTGTTCATAATTCAATTTGTCTGTAAATCAAAATTAATTTCCTCCACTAACTTACCATCAATAAATGCTTAATGAAAGAGACGTCCATCAATTTATGTACAGGTTAGATTGTGTAAAGGTCTTGGATAGCTATTATAAATACTGTATAATAAAATACCCTGAGCTGGAACATTGAAGCTCACCCTGCTGATGAATACATACACGCACATTGTCTGAACCGCTTGTCCCCTACGGGGACGGGGGGAGCCGGAGCCTAACCCGGCAACACAGGGCGTAAGGCCAGAGGGGGAGGGGACACACCCAGGACGGGACGCCAGTCCGTCGCAAGGCACCCCAAGCGGGACTTGAAACCCAGACCCACCGGAGAGCAGGACCCGGTCCAACCCACTGCACACAACCCCCCCACCGATGAATACATTGGGAAATAATTGTTTGGAGCTTGGGGGGGTGTGATTGCACAGCAGGTTTGGCTGGGTCATGCTCTCTGGCAGATCTGGGGTTCAAATCCTTGGGTGCCTTGCAATGGACTGGCGTCCTGCCCTGGGTGTGTTACCTCCCCCTCCAGCTCTGCGCCCTGTGTTGACGAGTTAGGCTCCAGCTCACCGTGACCCCGCTTGGGCAAAGCGGTTTCAGACAATGTGTGTGTGTGTGTGTGTGTGTGTGTGTGTGTGTGTGTGTGTGTGTGTGTGTGTGTTTGGAGCTTGAGTATGGGGTTCCGGGGCCACCACTGCGGGCCATTCGGTCTCTGTGCACATGGAGCGAAAGCTGTGTCCGCATACTCAGCACTGAGTCAAGCCCATTCAATGTAGGTGTTGGACTCCTCCAAGGTTGTGCCTTGTCTCCACTCCTGTTTGTGGATTTCATGGATAGGATATCAAGGTGCAGTCGAGGTCAGGAGGGCATTCCGCGTGGGAGTCGGAAGGTGACGTCTCTGCTTTTTGCGGATGATGATGTCCTTTTGGCACCGTCACATGGCTGCCTCCAGCACGCACCGGAACGGTTTGCGGCCAAGTGTGAAGCGGTGGGAATGAGGATCAGCACCTCAAAGTCTGAGTCCACGGTTCTCTCACGGAAAAGGATGGCATGCCCCCTCCAGGTAAGGGGAGCGTTTTTGCCCCAGGTGGAGGAGTTCAAGTATCTTGGGGTCTTGTTGACGAGTGAGGGAAGAAGGGAGCGTGAGATCGGCCGCAGGCTGGGAGCAGCGGCAGCAGTAATGCGGTCGCTGTACCGGACTGTACTGGGGAAGGGGGAGCTGAGCCATAAGGCAAGGCTCTCTATTTACCTCTCGGTCTATGATACCACGAGCATAGCTGGACAAGTGGTCTGGAAAATGGATGGATGGAGCTTAAAGTGCAAGTGTAACCCTGTAAGAGGCATCACCTATATTAAAAACACACACACACACACACACATTATCAGAACCGCTTGTCCCTTACAGGGTCACGGGGAACCGGAGCCTACCCGGCAACACAGGGCGTAAGGCCGGAGGGGGAAGGGGACACACCCAGGACGGGACGCCAGTCCGTCGCAAGGTACCCCAAGCGGGACTTGAACCCCAGACCCACTGGACAGCAGGACTGCGGTCCAACCCACTGCGCCACCGCACCCCCATATTAAAAACCTATTGTGTTATTTCTGTAGGGCTGCATTAAAATAAATATACATATGTAAATTCACTGAAAATAAATGGATTTTTAGGAAAAGGAAGAAAATGTAATTAAACGACAATTTAAGACTTACGAAGGGTCTAAAACCTCACCTCTTCTGGTGATGTGTAAATGTTTATGCTCAATAACTTTGTGATCAGAACCTGAATTACGGATAAACCTTTAGGCAGGTACTCTTGTGGTGTACATTGGTTTATATGCTGGAAAGTAACAAACTGTACTTTAGAATCATACATCTGCATCTAAGTGTCTCTTTCTGTTGATATAAAGCACTCATTGTATTTTTCTGAGATTTACATCGCTTTGGAGAAAAGAAGTGCCCTCACAGGTAGCTCCTCCGCAGGGCAGACATGCCTCTGAAAGTCACTTATCTATGTGTTTCCTCAAACTTCTCAAACTTGCCAAATCGGTCCAAAAGCAGATCACAGTATGGCCAGACGATGCTACCCCAGCACTACAGGACTGCTTCCAGGACACAGACTGGAACATGTTTAAAGAGGCAGCCACCTACCATGACCACACAGACCTGCAAGAATACACTGAAACAGTGACTGCTTACATCAAAAAGTGCATTGATGATGTGACAGTCACCAAGACCATCACCACACGTGCCAACCAGAAGCCATGGATGACAGCAGAGGTCCGTGGGCTGCTAAAGACCCGTGATGACGCATTCAGATCGGGAGACATAGCAGTCCTCAAAACAGCAAGAGCTAACCTGTCCCGTGGCATCAAGAAGCAAAACGGTTATATGCACTAAAAATCAATAATCACTTCAGTGACAGCAAGGACACACGGAGTCTGTGGCAAGCTATTCAGACCATCACAGACTACAAGCCCCTCCCACAGGCCTGTGATGACGACACATCCCTCCCAGATGCACTTAATGAGTTCTATGCACGGTTTGAAATGCAGAATGACAAGTCTGCACACAAACTACCCACACCTCCCAATGACCAGGTGCTCTATCTGTCTCCAGTCGATGTTAGGAAGACCCTATCTAGGGTTAACCCACGCAAGGCTGCAGGTCCTGACAACATACCAGGCCGAGTACTGAGGGACTGTGCTGAACAGCTGACAGATGTCTTAACAGACATCTTTAACATCTCATTAAGCCAAGCAGTTGTCCCCACATGTCTCAAGTCCACCACCATCATCGCAGTACCAAAGAAGTCACCTGTGTCCTGCCTGAATGACTATCATCTCATAGCACTGACCCCAATCATGATGAAGTGCTTTGAGAGGTTAGTCATGCACCATATCAAATCCAACCTCCCCAACACACTTGACCCGCTCCAATTTGCATACCGTCCAAACCGCTCTACGGACGATGCCATCTCCTCCACTCTCCACCTGGCTCTTACCCACTTGGAAAACAAAGACTCTTATGTTAGATTGCTGTTCATCGACTTCAGCTCAGCATTCAACACAATAATCCCACAACAGCTCATCAGCAAACTAAACCTGCTGGGCCTAAATGCCTCCCTCTGTAATTGGATCCTGGACTTTCTAACCGGAAGACCTCAGTCAGTCCGTGTCGGCCACAACACCTCCAGCACTACCACACTGAGCACAGGTGCCCCACAAGGCTGTGTGCTCAGCCCGCTGCTCTTTACGCTGCTGACCCACGACCGCACTGCCAAGTTCAGCTCCAACCACATCATCAAGTTTGCTGATGACACAACGGTGGTAGGTCTCATCAGCAACAATGATGAAACACCCTACAGAGAGGAAGTGGCACAACTGGTTGAATGGTGTGGTGCAAACAACCTGTCCCTCAATGTGAGGAAGACAAAGGAGGTTGTGATGGACTTCAGGAAGAACTCTGTTGACCACCCCCCACTGACCATCGACAGCTCGACTGTAGAGAGAGTCAGCAGCACTAAATTCCTGGGGGTACACATTACAGAAGACCTCACCTGGACCATCAACGCTACATCACTCTCCAAGAAGGCGCAACAGCGGCTCCGCTTCCTGCGCCGACTTAAAAGAGCAAGTCTCCCTCCTCCCATCCTCACCACATTCTATAGGGGAACAATTGAGAGTGTGCTAACCAGCTGCATCACTGTCTGGTACGGGAACTGTAGTGCAGCAGACCGCAAGACCCTACAGCGGACAGTGAACACAGCTGCAAAGATCATCGGTGCCCCTCTCCCCTCCATTCTGGACATTTTCCTTGCACGATGCTCCAGTAAAGCCACCAGTATCGTGAAAGACCCCACTCATCCCTCTCACAGTCTCTTCCAGCTCTTGCCATCAGGAAGACGGTATCGGAGCATCAGAGCCCGCTCTGCCAGACTGCTCAACAGCTTTTTCCCCCAGGCTGTGAGAGCCCTCAATTGCAATCACCTTGCCACCCTCTGAAACCTCATCCACAACCTTAGCTCCTGAACCAATAACCACTCTCCACCCCAACCCACCACACCACATGCACCACATGTAAACTGTTGGAAACCTCCTGTGGAAACACACTCTTTTCCTTTCCATATGCAAACCAACCGTAGAAACACACTTTTTTCTCTATATGCACCAGACACTTTCTTATAAAACCCCCAATGTTACAAGGACTTAATAAGATAACACAAATGTTTACTTGTGAATGCACTACAAATCATATTGCACTACTTCCTTCTTAAATACCTCTATTGAACAATATCATGTACAGTTATTATGTAAGTACTTGTATAGTCTGTCTTAGATTATGTGTATGTATAGTTAACTGTTTATAGTATATGTATATTTGCCCTAATTTTAGATTACCGACTTAGTAAATTAGCTATGTAGGTCTAAAAGCTGTCCTTATGTCTAGTGTTGTATGTTTATATTTATGCTTATTTACACGGCACCGTGGTCCTGCGAGACACGACATTTCGTCCCACTGTATGTCCACACATGTAGTGGAATGACAATAAAGCTCGACTTGACTTGACTTGACTTGTTTTGTGAAAATGCAAGAGGTACAACTGTAAATGCTTTGTGAATAATATTTCGTTGCATACATCCATATTTATTATCTTAGAAACACTTATAAAATTAACAATAAACAGATTATGAAAGATTTCAGATTTCTTTTGCACACGCTGTGTGTTCACGCCCTCCGATCTGTAATAAAGAGACGCAATTTACGTTCCCCTTTTGGGTTATGCTGCAAATATTTACTGCAAGCTTTTATTAAACTTAGGTTTTATCATTTATTTATTACAGCGTTTAATGCAAATGTTTCTTCTCGGTTTTTAATTTGTTTTAGAGCATTGTGAATCGATGTTTAACATGTTCCAGTGTAAATACTTGGTTCCTCTGAAGGCCGTGGAAGACGTTGATGAACTGTTTAATGTAACATGTATTTTTTTTTTACCATGTAGCACGTTGTAAATGGCTTTGTGCATGGGATTTTTAAAACATCTTTTCACGTGTATTTGAATGAGTTAAGTTAGTTCTAGAAAGGCAGTATGGTGTGCTAATAAGCACAATCCACTCATTCGTTTAGTCTGGGTTTCCTTTAGATTGTTGAAGTTGTCGTTGTGGTTTTTGTATTTTGCAGTTGCCGTTTTCAAACGATTGATTTGATGATGATTTGACAAATGATGACTTCAAATGATGAAGTCCTTTAGTTGCCGAAAGGGAAAGGGACAAAACGAGCTACATTTACATGTATTCATTTATCAGACACTTTTCTCCAAAGTGACAAACATCTCATAGAAAATATAATGCGTTCATTACATGAGCAGGAAGAGACACTTAGATGCCGACGTGTGATTAAGTGCAGTTAGTCTGTTTCTTTCCACCGGACGAACCGACGTTCATCACACGAGTAGCTGCGGAAAACTTTATCCCAAAATCCACGATTCCTGATCACCTTCCTAGTAATTTTTTTTTTTGAAGATACTTATAAACGTTTATGCCACGTCCAAGCCGGGTTTAAACAGCACAACCTCAGAACTTCATAAAACTACTCTGAGGGTGGTGATTCCGCTGCTTTTAACGTTCACAACTCCTCCGCGCAAAATTCATTCTTCTCTGCAACATTTTCTTACCAAATAATCACCCTTTGGTCACATTTTTGAAGGGTATTCAGTTAAGTGTTGCTGCCACACCTGGTGCTTGTTCATCAGCCCTCACCAGGCACAGCTGTCAATCATGGAGATGGGGGCGTGGCCAGGTCAGCCCCTCCCCACATGCCACAATGCACTACAGCTTCTTCTCCAGCCTTCTTGCACAGGTACCTGCAGGTGGATTCCCCAATTGCCGTAAAGAAGGTGAGTAATGAAAGTGCTTCTGGTGGGAAAAAGACCCTCAAAGAGACACATGTCCCCACGGGAGACCAGTCCATCGTATGTGATCCCTGCACCCGTACGTGAGTTTTCCCTCTGAAACAAGCCATGTGGTCTCATGATGTTGTTTCGCTGTGAACGTGCAGGAAGTGCCTCAGTTTCCTGTGTAGATTGGATCTTATTTCTTAGAGGTAGTGTCTTTGATTGTATCTGCAGCTTTCCATATGTGGACACATTCAGAATTTTGGGTCAATTTGTCATCCGCTGGAAGCAGCAGAAAAATGGCATATGAATCATACGGTGACACCGGCTTCAAATCTGGAAGTCATCTAGGAAAGTAGTCAAGATTTGAGCGCTCAAAAATTTTTCCTTATTCACATAATACTCCTGCCCTTTTACAGATCATGTACCACAAATGTCCACACTGAAAAAATACAAACGACTTGCTGCAGCACATCGTCCCTTCAGCAGAGCATCCAGCTGTGCAGCTGCAGAGATTCTCGGACAGGTGCCGCTACCAAGGGCAGCCAGTTTGCGAATGCGGACGCGGCGAGGCTTCGAATCGTCACCATCCAGGCTCCGCTCGCTACCGTTACGGTTATCGCGTCTGAGGAAGTGTCTCAAATGCACGCGAGGAGCTAAGGCGAGGCATCGACGCAGTCAGCTGATTTTTGCGTGCATTTGATTTTTGAAGTGGTTCCAAGAGATGAGCATTCGGTCACAGTCTGCAACATCTGGTTATGCGGCACCTGCACCTGTCTGAGCAGGGAGGTGAATTCCTGCGTTGGGCTTTCCAAAGGATAACAAATTGGCTTGGTCAGGTTTTGTGATTTTACCCTTATACTGCATACATTGTACATTGTAAATGTGATTTTTTTTTTTTTTTTTTTTTTTTTGGTCTGATGAGGGGTTTGGGCTCCTGCACCTTCTTACTCATGTATTACTAGACAAGTTATCACTTTTGCTGTATTTTCTACCTTCTGGTCTGTGACTGGAGATTTATTTTCTCCTAGAGTGGAGGTTCTGACTTTAGGACCTTTCGTAGCCCACGGAGCCCTTTAAGAATCAGATGGAAGATGGGACCCCCCCCAGCAATATCCATTGGTGATTTTGGAGAAAATACTGCACTCAGTTGATTGAGATGAAAACTGATTACCGTCACATGGAATCATTTGCAAGACAGTAAAAGCACAGCCAATTTTATTTCATTTTTCAGTTTTATTTAGTTAGCGTTACTTTCAAAGGAAGGCTGCACCTTGCAGACCCCCCATGAAACCAGGTCATGGACACGGGGTGAAGGACCCCTGTATCAGAGCAACATGTTTATCTTTGCAAATTTAAGAATGCACAGTTGTATAATTTAGAATAACCCTTTATTTAGCAAAAACAATCATCATGTGTCATCAGATATAAATAAACATACAAAATAAATAAATAAATAGTAGTAGAAAAAAAGTTACAGATGCACATCACACAACACGTTCCCAATACAATTATTTTTTTAAATAATACATTTTAAAAGTATTTTAGAGCTTGTTTCTTCGGAAGAATACATTCAAGTAGTTAAAGACACAATTTCAGGAAGAAGAGTTAGTGATGATACACTGTTTTCTTGGCATTTCACATGAGGAGAGTCAAAAAAGCACGATAATCCTTCAGCATCCACGTATAAATAAGAAATACTCCTATAAAAACACTTTTTTTTAGTTTCACGCTATGCAAGTCCAGATAACCAGCAGCCAGTGAAGGATGTCATAAACACCCTGAAATACTGTAGGATTTAATTGCAGACATTCTTAACTAGTCACAGCATAAACCCAGATGAACACAAGTCAGCATATGATAAATGATTAACTCATTTCTCACCCAAGTTTCACAGTATTATCAATCTAATGACTTTGCTTGGGTCTTGGATTGAACCAAGTCATAAGGTGCTCAGAAAAAGTTTGAAATTCTTTTCTGTAGGTCTGGAAGTCTTTTTTCTCGGAACATTCACAAGGGAGACACGAGGGATCAGTCGAGGGCTGTAAGGGAAAGAGATTTAAGATGTTTGTTGTTCTTTTCCTCAAGGAAATAAGCGCAAAACTCAAGAAATAAAATCACCGCATGCATGCGGACAGGTCGACACATTCTGTACCGCTATACCGTTCTTGTTGGTTAAGGCTGTTGTTGCCGGAAATTGCAAGTGAATACTTACAAGGAAGCTCTCCAGATGAGACACCCATTTATGAAAATCAGTTAAAGTGAAATTCATGTTTTCGTGATCTTCTCCGCAGGGGAATCTTGTGCCGTTCAGTTCATTAGAAAAGCAGCTCAGTGCTGTTCTGAAGCACTGCTCCTGAAACAGAGTGTAAAGTGAAAGGTTTACCATGTTCAGATTGATACAACTGTGCTCGGTGAGCTCACACACTGCACTGTGGTTCGTGGGGTTTCCTGTGCAAATCTGATGCTAGGCATAGTGTGGGAAAAATTTGTCACGGGCAGAAACTGCACTAGTATATGTCAAAAATATTTCGACGTCAAGCCTCTTGCACATGCATTTTAATCAAATTTTGCATTTTTTTTAAATTAGCCTCACGACAGGGTGATAACAATACCTCTGCTGTACACCAGTTAGAGGTGTTAAATTATTATTGTTAATTATAATAGCTATTTGAACAGGATATTAATAGGTTACCAGCTTACCTTTACATTTGCAGGAGTGTAGAGTACCTCATCCTGGAATGATAAGAACTGAAATCAGTGACCAAGCAGATACATCAAAAGATATTTAAAGAAAAGAAAGAAACAGAGAAAAATCATTAAAGAGTCATCGCAGACTGCAGACAAACATGGTTTTTTTAATAGTACTCACACATGTCCAAGTATCCAGCTTTTTCAAGGCGTGTTGGAGCTCTAGCAAGACTTGGATCTCGTTGACGTTGTTTTTGGTGACCGGGAGAGCGTTCGCTTGCAGGAGCGTGCAGAAGAGCATCAGTACGGCAGAGACACCGAAGGCCTGCATGTTGGCACACGTACACAAACACACACACACACACTCACAGACACAATCTAAAGAGTCGAAGGGAGGTTTCAGTGTCTGAGAAACTCTGATGGTGGAGCATTTATACTCCCTGCGAGTATGGAAATTCAAAAGGTGGGTTTGACTACAAACTAGGTAGATGCACCAGAGAGATCAGACTTTGGTGCTTTTTTTTTCCCCCTCCTCCCCTGATGACTCAAGGAATGTTTGTTGCAAAGTGGTAAAATCCCTTTGGCGGAGGCCCACACTCTCCTGAGCAGCACGAGGGTGTCTGCCCTTCTCTCGCTGGCATGCGAACCGTTCAGAGATAGTGACGTGTGAGGGTGGCGTACGAAAGGACCCCCCAGCTGTCACAGTCATTTTTAACCAGTAGTCACAGTGAGACAACACTTTAGATTTTTTGCCGGTAGCCCATCAGCTGACAAGGGAGCATAAAAACGTAAACCTACAGCTTGTGTCTGTGAAGCTACGTAGGGTGCTGCTCGAAAGTATATGAACCCTATAGGGGCGGTCATTGTTCTTGTATAAAATGTTGAAATAAACTTCTCAAATGAATGAGTATGATTTACACCCCTGATTCTATTTACCTACTTGGTGTAAACAGTTCAACTTGGGCTTCGCTTATTTTTACACCTCTGTTACTTGTGTGTTTCTTCTACACATGTGATTTCCTCTAAAGAAACATATGGAATTGGTCTTTACACACCTGGTATGTGTCATGGGAAACACTGATGTGCATTCAATACCAATTTTGTGGTAAAAATGAGGGAGACAAGGGGTTCGCACATTTCCAAGCACTGTATACTCAACCTTTCTCTTTGCATAGTGTACATACGCTCATGGGTGGTATGGTGGTGCATCAGATAGCGCTGGTGTCACGCAGCTCCTGGGCTGTAGGATTTGATAGGGGTTTGAACCCAATTTTTATGCTTTCCCTATATCTGTGTGGTTTCCCCCAGGTACTCTGGTTTCCCTCCACAGCCCAAAGATGAGTTTCAGGTGAACTGGCGCCTCTAAATTGCCTGTATTGTGAGTATGCATGTCTGTGTGTGCGTGCAGTTGCCTTGTGGTGTCCAGGGTGCACCCTAACTTACAGCCTGTGCTTGCAAAATAGGCTCCAGGCCACTGTGACCCTGCACTGGATGAATGATTATGGTAGTGGAAGGACTGACGCCCTCTACCCCTTTTACCCAACCCTAAACTGTTCCTGAAAATCCATAAAGCAGCTGAATCTGTCCATAGGGCTGCATCTGGAAAGCGAAGAAATTATTTCCGCAAACAAGTTCAGCGAAAAAATCAAATCATATATCAAGGTTCTTTTTACGGCCTACAAAACCGTCAACGGATCTGCTCCCCGATACCTGCAAGACCTGACCCCTCGCTACACCACAACCACACCTCTACGCTCCTCCACCTCTGCCCTTTTGGTGGTCCCACGGGCAACAGGTCCAGAATCAAAAGCCCAGAGGTTCTTGGATCTGTATCCAATGTGGTAAAATGATCTCCCTCTGTCACTCAGAACTGCTGAATCTCCCTCAAAATTCAAGAAGGGTTTCAAAACTCTGCTCTTTAGGGCTCGTTTATCATCTGATCTTGTAAGTGCACGATAAAAATATGTTACGTTAATAATTTTTAAAATTCTACGTGCAGCTACTCATGTGATGTACACTGGTTTGTACTGTTTAATGTGACAAATTGACTTTAGCCAACAGTCACATGTCTGCATCCAGATCTCTTCTGCTGGAGTGATACGCTATAGTTTTGCTCTTTGGAGAAAAACATCTGCCAAATGAAAAAATGTAAATGTAAAAAGGCCCAAACCAAACACTGCCAATAAAAACGATATTCTAAAGTTTATGAAGAATTGCATCCTTATCGATTTTCCTGTGCCGTTTAAAGTGCTCCTTTTGCTGTGAGCGTGGCGTGACCGCGGTGGGAGTGTTCTCGGTACTCAGCCAATGGAGAGCAGAACAACAAGATTCACAGAAGATGCGCAGTTTTCAAAGTAGCACGGAAACCGTCGCACAAGGAACGATTGCTTATCTGCTAGTAGTTTAAGGAATATATGTGTGTACTGGGCATTGTTTGAATGGAATGTCAAAGGTCAAATCTGACAACACAACGCGGTTACCGTGGGCTTGGGTTATCAGTGGCTGGAGTGATGACTTCAACTCTGACGAAACCTCTCACCATGAGGAGGAATCCGTTTCTACTGCACTTCCACTGGTTCCTCACTGCTATCAGTGTATCTTTCACTGTGGCTTACCGTGCTTTGTACACCAATCAACACACAAGGATTTCTGAATTTGTACTGTGGGGGAGTCAACGTGATTCGGGGTGCTACTTCCGTTGGACCCATGATGAAACCAAGCAAAGTAGCGATATTGATTCCAAATGCAACATTTTATGTAAACCCCAACCCCCACAGTGCTGTTTGTGTATTCTTAGCATATTCATCTGCTCGCCCCAGTATGAGGGGCACCAGCTTCTTGGGTTCATGTGGATGGAGATGTTTCACCCTGCGTTTGGTTTATGTACAGATCTTTAATCCAGAAAACCAGAGAGGAAGTCCTCATAGGGGAATGAGTGGCGCCAGTTCCGAATGCCTATATGCAGAGAGTCTGCGCAATGCAGGCGGGGTGTGTTATGTTACGATCTAGTGAAGGCCGATAAATATTGGTGCCTTGACATTAGAGGGGTACAGGTGGAACCTCGGGGCTGATACCGATTGTCCAAGGTGCGACTAAAACGGCCAACATATAAGGATCCCAGTAAAGCCCTAAACACTGGAAGCTCCAGTGAAGCTATTTAGTGTAAGGGGTCTTATTAGGGCAGGAGCTAAAATCAGCCACGGTCATCTATTTCTGTCGCATCTGCCTTGCATCAAGGGTGACAATTTGGCAATCTATGTATTTCTGTATGCTTAGTTCAGCGATGTGGAGGTGGGTTGGAAAAACTGTGAATCTGGGATTCCCCCATTCTTTTACTTGTCTTACCTGCAAGTTACTATCAAATGTTATCTCTGCATTATTTCCATGATCTTTACCACTTCATGCAATCAGACAAATGACACATTTGAAGGGGCTGAAGAATTTCACCATGTTTTCCCAAAATTGTTGAAAGAGCCAGAAGCTGTCCTTTTGTGTCACCTTTCTGTTCATCTCCAGCCACCACTCAGAAATACATACAACTAGACACTAGTGATTTCCTCTCTCGGTTTCACTTCGCTCACTCTCACTCTTCCTACTGTTCACACTATAGACCTACATATGAGAAGCTCTTTTTTCTAACTAAGATATTAAGTATAGCTGAGGCGTGCATTCAGAAAGTCTCGGGAAACTTTGCAACGAGGGGATGAAATTGGTCAGGTTGGTGCGCAGCTACTGCATTAATACACAACCCTGAAGTCAGTTGCAATGTGTTCATGGTGCCTCAGATCTACACACAATCAACTGTTACCATCTGCTATTCAGAAGATCTTATTGTCTGATTCCTGTTGTCACAAATCGGTTTGTGAAAAGCCTTTCTCCAAACACCCGGGCATGCCGATGAAGTTTGACACCCTGCGGTCGTTGAAACAAAGCATAGTGCTGCTCCAGGTCTTGTTACATGGCTCACTCTCTCATATTCCACAACCTCTCCTGCTTCTCTGAGTCATGGTGGTCATGGGCTATCCTGGAAACGCTGAGCGCAAGGCAGGGAGGGGAGCACCTTGGAGGGGACACGGCGTGGCATCTTGTTAGATATGAAAGATCTGAAAAATCAGATAGTCACACTTTCCTCCCTCTTGTCATGGAAATGGTTGTGGTGGTAGGAGACTCTGCAGACAGCCTAAACCTTTCTTTCCCCAGCCACAGTCTCCAGCTCGTTTGGGGAATCCCCATGTGTGTCCAGGCCAATACGGAGATCTCATCTCTCCAGGATGTCAAGGGTTTGCCATGGGGCCTCCTCCCAGTGGGATTTCCTCAGGATAACTCTAGTGTGAGCTGACCAGGGCTCATTCCTACAACACACCTTAACCCCCTCTGTTGATCCCTCTAAATCTGGAAGAGCAGTGACTCTACTCTACGGATCACCAAGCTCCTCACTTTGTCATGGAGAGTGAACCCAGCAATCTGACAGATAAACCTAATTTCAGCCTCAACTGTGATCTGGTTCTTTCAGTCAATATCCAAAGCTCTTGACCGTCGGTGAGGAGGGGGACGTAGAGCGGGCAGAAAACCAAGAGCTTTGTCCGAAGACTCAGTTCTCGCTTCACCACCACAATTCAGTACAGAGCCCATAAATCTGCTGATACTGCACTGACCCACCTTTCCGTCTCCTGCTCCCTTCTTCTTCAAGAAGCAAGTGAGAGAGCAAAGCGTCTTCTTCGAGGAGGAAAAGATATCATCTTCAGCCAGCAGAGAGCCCAACCGTCGACCCCCACCTGGATGTTCTCTGCCAAGTAACTATCCTAAGGAGAAGTGCTGGTCCACAGTTGTACCGGTGCAGGGTGTCACTTGCATTTTCAGTTGCCTATTGGGGTAGATGATGTGGGACAGCTTGCTGGGGCTTAGTGGATGAACAAGTTGGACGTACCCTCATTCTCCTGGCAGAGGAAGTTGAAAAAGAAATGTTCCAAACTGTATACTTTCGATACTCCCAAAGGCAGATATAGATTTGTCCTAATTCCATATGACATCATCTCTGCGCCGGAAGTGTACTGTAATAAGATTTACATCATCATTGAAAATATTCCAGGAAGTGAAATAATGATGGAAGATGTCATTATGTGATAGGGGGGAGGGGGTGGTTTCATGAAGAGCAACATAATTGCAGACTAAAGCAAGTGCTTGACAATGGCCTGAAAGCTGAATCTGAAGCTAAACATGGAAGGATGTGAGTTTGGACCATCTCAGTTTACGCTAGTTCATGATGTTGTGTCAGCAGATGGTGCAAAACCTGACCCAATGAAAACATCAGCATTTGTAAACATGGAACATCCTGTTTGGCCGGTATGTGGTGACAGTTCATCTCCTGGGTTCAGATGTGGCAAGCCATTCCTCTCAACCCTTCCAGGTATCTCCATCATTTTCAGTGTGACCAGCAGAACTTCGGAGATGATAGGTGGTACCTTTTCAAACACACTGCCAACCATCTTTAAGGAAGCTGAATGCTGTGAACATCTGTTTGGTCACAAGATAGGACAAGACACTGCTGCCACAAAAACAGTTTTCCATTCTATGATTTGCAACCACTTTGACGCAACCCTCTCATCCTCCCGGAGGAACTTCAACTACACAACCCTCAGCCGGGAGGTTGTGAGTGTTCCCACCCCCGTCCGGGGCCTTTCCTGAGGAGGAACTCCAGAGCAGGAGAGAGACCACCTCCACTCAAAGAGTTTCTTCCCAAAGCCCTGCTATGCACGGAGGTGATATCTAGCGATACATTACCAGCTGAGGCTCTTTCCCGATAAGAGAGGTGACATTCTACATTCCTGCAGCCAATTTCCAAGGCCGGGGTTCAGTCTACCTTGGCCCACAGAGCTCATACCTGCCACTTGGTTGGCATTACACCCAACCCCCACCGTTCACCTTGCAGGTAGTGAATCCACAATGTGGTTCTACATTTCAGATGAGGCTCGACTGATTGTTCTGTGGGGAACAACGTGTGTTGTTTCTAATCCCTTGTGGGAGGATATCAAAACCCGTCACGAGCTCCACGAGTAAATAAAAACGAATCCTTTTTTAGTAGAACTTGAGTTTTTCTTTTGTTTTCTGTCAAAGTGTGGGAGGATTGGAAAAAAGTTATTTTTTTTGCATTTTTGATTTTTTATAAACAGGCAGGAGAGTACCTTTGACCTCACAGCACAATGATTTCCTGGAACTGTTTGAGGTGACTGAATAACAGTCAAATCATATAAAGCCATATCTGTATTCAGCCATGGATCACACTGGAACAATGAATCAGAGCAACGAAAAAAATGTTTTTATTATTACACAGTTATTATTTTATCAGACCCTTTCCAAAAGTACTTGGTCTGAATATTAACCTGAATACTGCAAACAATTTATTATAACTATACAAATAAAAGAAAATGTATGGAACAGACTGAAAATACTGCAATAATAATGAGTGCTTGTTAAATATAATTACAATTATCTGTGTTAAACATTGTCTACCAAGTTAGCAATGCAAAAACAGTTTTCCAGAAGAAGCATTCATAAAGATACTTAAAAATGTCAGTTTAGTTTTAATGATACAAATGACCGCTAAATGATATGTTGCTCATCTAAAGAGGCATTGATGGATTACAGGCTGTTGGTAACAAATGTGTTTTCCTCTTGCAATGTTTCTAAAAACCATATGAAAACGGTGTGGTATTCATGAGGGGTTTTAAAATCTTTCTGTTCACCAGTCAGTAAAAATATTAATATTTAAAAATACCCCTTTCCATGTTTTCTGGCATTGTTCGAGTCCAGTCACTGCTATGTAAATGAGAATCAGATCTTGCCGTCAGTCCCTCAAATGACACAGATGTATCCATACGCATTGCTGCATGTCCCTCTGATATTCCTGCCTGGAGACAGGTCACCATCTGCAGCTGAACTTCTCCAAGAGTAAGTTCTCAGTCTTCTCTTTCACAGCGGACAACTTGCTCGTCTCATCCGCTTCAGTCAAAAGTCGGAAAGTAACAACCGATTGAAGCCTTCGCTTCACACAACACATTAGATGGTCCTGCAGATTCGTTCTGTGTGACATCCATAGGATCTGCTCTTATCTCACAAAAAGCTCTAAACGGCTTCTGTTCCAGGTCATGGAGCTAAACCCCATGGATTACTGCAGCTCTCTCCTGTCTGGTCTTCTCTAGCTGAAATAAGATCAATCATCCAAGGAGAGATCTCAAGAAGCAAGCAGTGATGCGTGAGCGTGCATTTGTAGCAGAAGCAGGGAAGACTTGGGTATCAGTGGCACAGCGGTGACTGGAGAATCCATGGGAAGCGATGACAGAGGCGAGGGAAGAGTTATAGATGGAGAACGGTAGGGAACCGAATGCTGTGCCCTGTGGAACACCAGGTAAGAGAGGCTGAAGAAAAGACAGGGAGTCACGCCAGACCAGCTGGTAAGATCTCCCTGACAGGTAGGGCTCAAGCCATTTCAGTGCTGTTCCCCTGATGGAAGTCGTCCAAGAGAGGAGAGTAGAATCCAGTGGTTGACACTGTCAAATACTGCCTGCATGTTGAGAAGAATGAGGACTGAGGAAAGGGAGGCTGCTCTAGCCAAAAGGAGAGCATCTGACACTGCAAGTCACTTTTGGAATTACTTGTGTAATGTACATTGGTTCATATGGCAAAAGTTAACTGTGCTTTAGAATCACATGTCTGCATCTAAGTCTGTCTCTCTCTTCTGATGTAACGCACACATTGTATTTTCTGTGAGACGCACTTCGCTTTGGAGGAAAGTGTCTGCTAAGTGAATGAATGTAAATGCAAGGCGAGTGCTTTCGGTGGAGCGGCCGACTTTGAATCCAGTTTTATACATGTGAAGATCTTTCTTGGCAAGGAATAGAGATATAGAAGACAAACTGGCCTGAAATTCTGGGCTTAGTTTTTGTTCCAGACAGGGTCTAGTTATTTGACTAATATGTTTTTCACACACCTTCTCAGCAAAGAGTGGATTAAACTGATCCGAAGTGCCAAAAAATGTCCAAGTTTGGTTTCAAATAAGGACTTTAAATAAGCTATAGAATAAAATACACACACATTTTCTGAACCGCTTGTCCCATACGGGGTCGCAGGGAACCAGAGCCTAGCCAGCAACAAAGGGCGCAAGGCTGGAGGGGGAGGGGACACACCCAGGACGGGACTCCAGTCCGTCGCAAGGCACCCCAAGCGGGACTCGAACCCCAGACCCACCAGAGAGCAGGACTGTGGTCCAACCCACTGCGCCACCACGCACCCCAGAATAAAATCCATTAGAATAAATTGACATTAGGACACATTTACATTTATCAGACGCTTTCGCCAGCGTGAAGTACAGTCATGTCGTGTTTCTCTCAACACCTTAAAGCAGGGTAACGGTATAAGACGCACTGCAGTCAACTCTAGAGTCATTCACACATTTATACAGTAGAGCAATGCAACACACACAGACACACACAATTTATTTTCCACACTTTGTCTGAAACGTAGGTTTTTGAAGTGTGGGAGGAAACCAGAGCACCCATGCGAATACAGGGAGAACACACAAACTCCACACAGAATAACAATAATGAATAGGTGTTCAAATAAATGAACAGCAGCACTAAAAATGAAAGAAGCGCAGGTGACTGAAGTGGTTTACAAGATACAGACGCTCCATTTCCTGAGCTGAAACTGGAGAACTAGTAAAGAGTAAGTAAGAAAGACCTGCCCAGTTGAAAGGGGTTCTGTAGGAGGTGACAGGTGTCTGGGTTTTTTTATTGGTAACAAACTGATTGTCATCAGTTGGTAGAGAAAACACGTTGAACATGGAAATGTTGTCTAATACTTTGTGTTTTCCCCCTTCCCTGTTTTCACGATGTGTGAGTCACCCTGCGCCATGTCCACGTCCAGCTCTTAGACGACTATCAGCAGAAATGTAGCCCTTCGGCTGTGACGCTACTCGACTGTCCACCCTGCAGAAAGTGCCTGCAAAACAAATGCATGTAAATGGTGCCATAGTGACAATAACCCGTATCCCATTTCTACGACACACACTGACTGAAACCCCTTGTCCCCAGCGGGGTCTCGGCAAGCCGGAGCCTAGCCCGGCAACGCAGGGCGTGGGGACACCCAGGACGGGACGCCAGTCCGTCGCAAGGCACCCCAAGTGGGACCCGAACCCCAGACCCACCAGAGAGCAGGCACAGGTCAAACCCACTGCGCCACCATCCCCCCCCTCCCATTTTTACCATATTTTTCTTTTTTAATAAAGTCATTATTAAGTTTTTACTAGTATCTGGGCTTGGGGGAAATGATCACTGTTTAGTTCTATAGTTTGCTGGTGGTGTAGTGGTGAGAGGTGCTGGTTTGAATTCCACTCCTAGCTGTAGTACAGCTGAGCAAAACACTAACTCCAAAATTACACAGCTGTATAAATGAATAAATAATTGTAGGTATCCTAAGTTTGTTGCGCTGGAGAAAAGCGGCAAGTAAATGAATAAATGTGAATACTGGAACGGTGCATCTGGAGAAATGCTTGCTGCACTTTCCGTTTTGCCTTAGAGTGCACCGGAGGCCTTGCACCCGCTGCCGGCTGAGGATGAGGAGAGCCCGTTTGGAACATTTTTTTTTACATTTACAGTGGTATTTATTTATCTCGCAGAAACTTTTCTCAACGGTGATGCACAACCCAGTGTCAGCAAACGTGTGTTTAACCCGATGGAGAGATAGAGATGCCGACACAGTTTTCGAAGTGCAGTCACCGAGTCCAAAACCACCGTTTCTGCCAACACACGACATGAGTAGTTGCATATTGCATTGATAGGGAGCATTTTTTTCCTCAACAGATAATGTAGTGAAAGTTCATGAAGCAGATAGGAAACCTGAAGTGGGTCCGAAAGAGATGTGTTCTGTGAACCTTCTTGAATGTTGGAGGAATCAGCAGCTCTGAGGGATGGAGGGTGCTCATTCCAGCACATTACGGTCCAAGGCAAGAACCTACAGACTTTTGATTTTGGACTCTTGTGAGTGGGACCACGAAGCTGGCAGATGTGGAGGAGAACAGCGCTCTTGGTGGGTTCTAGTGATCAGGTCCTCTAGGTATTAGGGTGCAGATCTTTTGATCATCATGTTGGTCTTAACTAGGCGGTGGATCTTGATTCTGGTAGGTACAGGAAGTCAATGGAGAGACGAGGAGGAGAGACACTCAGGAAGAGTTTGGAAGGTTAAGCACAAATTTTACCGCGGTATTGTGCATCATGTGGTTGGCCACATAGCTGCGTGGTGTACTTTCTGTTTTTGGCTTGGAATACTTGGTGTTCATAGAGTGGAAAGTCTGGACTGAGAAGCGGTTGTAGAAATTGCTTTGAGTCAAATGTTCTCAGGTTCAAGTAGTACTTGAGCAAAGAATTTACCCAGAGATGCTAAATTTAACCCTACTGAGTAAAAGTGTCATCCTCATGAATAAATAATAACAGTGAACTTTAACCGTGCTGCTCTGGGGCTGTTGGTTCGGATATGAGATGGAATCGGACTCTTTGGACGGTTTAGGTGATCTCCCTTATGTTCTCGTGAGTTTCAGTGATGCAGTTTTCTCCCACGTCTTTTAGGTGAGTTCAGCATGTGCGTGTGTGTGAGCGTGTGTGTGAGCGTGTGTGTGAGCGTGTGTGTGAGCGTGTGTGTGAGCGTGTGTGCACCTGTCTCACACCCAGGCACTCTGGACCATCTCAGCTCTGCACCGTGCAAGCAGTTATCGACACCGAGCGAATAAGCTGCACCTCTTTTCGCGTCTATTCACCGAAAATCCAGCTTATATAGACGGGAAAATTGTATTTAGTTTTTTTCCTCATTAATGATTCTTAACTAGGTGGGGTGCGGTGGGGCAGTGGGTTGGACCACAGTCCTGTTCTCCGGTGGGTCTGAGGTTCGAGTCCCGCTTGGGGTGCCTTGCGACGGACTGGCGTCCCATCCTGGGTGTGTCCCCTCCCCCTCTGGCCTTACGCCCTGTGTTACCGGGTAGGCTCCGGTTCCCCGCGACCCCGTATGAGACTAGCGGTTCAGAAAATGTGTGTGATTCTTAACTTTACCGTTGAGTTTTTATTGTTACCGTAAAGTTGTTATTGAACATATTGTTCTCTTTGATGTATTTCCATGAGTTACATACTGAAGGGTTCATGCATTAGAAAGGAATACAGAAAATATTTCAACAGTTTTCCGTTTTATGTGCTCATTCAACTTGTACCATGTTCTGTTTAATAATGACAAAAACATACCCTGGTTCATACTGTGGTATGAGACAAATTGACTGTACTCAAGAATCCCGAGTGCGTATCCAAATTTCTGCTGCTCACATGAGGCACTTTTTGCTTTCTTCTATGAGACGTACATCGATTTGGAGAAACGTGTTGGCGAAATGAATAGATGTAAATGGACATGTAAATTTAAGTGTCTTGGCACAGGCTTCCTTTACATGACGGGTTCATTCATTCATTGACACTCACTCATTCAGTGAAATCGCCTCGTTAGGCAGGCATCAAACTACCGCAGAACGGCTGGGTGTGGCGCTCAAGTGCAGAGGTGGGTGGCGCAGGCAGCGGTTTCTAGTTTTGACTGGAAATGCCAACCTGGCTTTAAAAATGTGGCGGGTGGCGCTTCCCGTGGACGGACTCTACCCACGAGGACGAGCGCGACGTCCGGGTGCCTCTTTGTCACCTGCTGGATGAGGGGATTGGTTGGAGTGTGACCGCACCAGGTCTGCGTCGGGGTCTGGTACTGGACCGCAGGATAACGTGGTAACCCCACCGAGATACTCTGAAGAGGGTTCAGGACTATTTTAGACCATAGACATGTCCTTAGGAGCCTCCAGAAAATTCTGGAACGCCAGAAGAAGCTGTGATTGTCTACGGAACCTGGGAGTAGGACATTCACTTATCTTCTGCAGCAAAAGACGTTAATGCTGCAGATGTGCACAGCTCCACTGCGCTCCTCACTGCTCCCCCCGCTCTACCTGAAGTCCATGTCCAAGGCCATTGCACCATGATTGGTGACCATCAAGACAGTGAGGAGATGGTCATTGGAAGCTGAGGAGGCTCAGAGGAGCTCCTGGGCTACTAGTGACCTGTGAGATCTTCTTCATGAGAAGAGGTGAGCCTTCAGAGCAGGTGACAGGAACGAGGCGAGGGTCTTTACAAGAAGGGGCGGGTGGACGTCGCTTTCTGCGGACGCTCAGATCCCTTGGAGCGCAAAGGTCGCTGCTGCAGTTGTTCCACCAGACAAGCATGTTCACTCTCCTATGCCGTTGTGCACTGGGACAGTGGGATGAACTAATGAGGAGGTCTGGTTCAGTCCTCGGAGTGAGGCTGGACTCTCTGGAGGAAGTGGTCCAGAGAAGGACCCTAAACGCACACCTGACAATGACAGTGATCCTCTGTGCACCACCCTGGATTAACAGCGGAGAACCTTCGAGATCAGGCTGGTCCAGGTGCGCTGGTGGAAGGAGCCACCTGAGGTCTTTGTGATATTTGGCTCGGATTAAAAGTGACCTTTCCCTCAGGTTTTCTCAGGTGGACGGTGACTTTACTTTGTCCATAGAGTGTGAATGTGACCGAACGTGACAGTGGCCGTGTGTGTGGCTCTGCTGTCATGGCCTGGCATCCTGTTTTGGGGTGAACCCCCCTTAGCTTAGTGCTCTATCCCACCAGCACAGCCTCTGGATCACCACCACCCTCACTTTGGATCACTGTTTATTAATAGTGATTGAGAGAGAGTGACTGAGTTTGGTTAGAGCTTCACTTGTTTCAATATAATGACTGCAATATGTAAAATGAGCACTAGATGGCAGCATTGTTAAGGGCCTCATAAACACCTATTCCTCATATTACGGGGTTCATTCATTCTGTGAAACCATCCTGTTGGGGAATTCCCCTCGAGAGGGTGTAAAACTAACATTAGGTTTGTTGTCAACAAAAAATAAATATTTGGCTCCTGGACAAAAACACGTCACCAAAAATTGATAAAAATATCAGAATAAAAATGATGTACAAACGACAAGTTCTAGCTTGTCTTTTCATTTAAAATGTTTATTCCTGTATTCATTTGTTATCATTAACCACTCGTCCAGTGCAGGGTTGTGGCGGTCCAGAGCCCAACCGAGAAGCATAGAGGACTAGGGTGGGGAGGGAACCCCCTGAAAGGGATGCCGATCTGTTACGGGGTACACAGCTAAATACACACACAGACACACGCTGTCTGAGACCGCTTGTCCCAAGCAGGGTCGCGACGAACTGAATCCTAACCCGGCAACACAGGGCGCAAGGCTGGAGGGGGAGGGGACACACCCAGGACGGGACGCCAGTCCATCGCAAGGCGCTCCAAGCAGGACTCGAACCCCAGACCCACCAGAGAGTGGGACCCAGCCAAGCCCACTACAATGAATGTAAATATTTATGCATTCTATTCACAGCTACTACCTTTTACCGGAAGGACCCGGGTTCTGATCCCACTTCCTGTAAGTACCCTTGATCAAGGTACTTACTTTAAGTTCAATCACTCACTTACTCATTTTCCTTAACTTCATGTCCAGATCAGGGTTGTGGTGGCTTGGAGCCTATCCTAGAAGCACGGGGTGCAGAGCTATGTAGGATACACCCTGGGTGGGACACCACTCCATCGCAGCCTACCCTGTACTGCGACAGTTGTACCCATCTGTATAGATGTTGAAATCATCGTAACAATTGTGAAAGTAAGGCAAGCTGCTTTTAAGAAATTTGTCAGCTAAATGAATTATCATTATTATTATTATTATTATTATTACTATTATTGAATAATGATGAATCGGCTGTTTTACTTGTGATACCAGGTGGACGGTAATCAATGGTCATGACTGGCTGACGGTGTGAAAGGAAGAAGGATGTTGTCCTTCCGTGTTGCCTTTCGTGTAGCGTAACGTTTCTGTACGCAGTTAAATTAATTTATTGCAAAGTTCTTAAATGTCCCCATGAATGTTTGTTCCATGTCCACTTTCTTGTTGTTGTGTTGACTCTGGTCCGGAAAGGGGATGGTTCAGTTGAGCGGACTGCCGGCCGCATGCATGCGCGAGTCCTACGTGAACGAAGGCAGCGGCTTTCAAGAAACATCATGTGGGCCAAGTACCGCGGTATGTTTGACTTCCGTCTGGTAGCAGTACAGGAGACACCGTAAAGACATGACTTTCCAAACACTCATTAATGATCAGGAGTGTGTTCCACCTGACCTGTTCATGCATCGTACTCTCACTCTAATATATGGGCTCCAATACTCAGAATATTCAAAGCACAAATTTTTTATTATATATGTCTTGTGTCCAGGGGGTGCAGTGGCGCAGTGGGTTGGACCGCAGTCCTACTCTCCGGTGGGTCTGGGGTTCGAGTCCCGCTTGGGGTGCCTTGTGATGGACTGGCGTCCCGTCCTGGGTGTGTCCCCTTCCCCCTCTGGCCTTACGCCCTATGTTGCCGGGTAGGCTCCGTGACCCCGTAAGGGATAAGCGGTTCTGAAAATGTGTGTGTGTGTGTGTCTTGTGTCCCGTTGCATTGTAAGACCATCATGAAAGAGTTCATTTTAAAAAAAGCCTTTATTAATAAATAAAATTCTTAATTAAACATGTTAACACAAAACACGTGAGTGTGCCACGCTAAGATTTGTATAATTATACAAACTCTTTGTCTCATTATGAGATATTATTTTTCTATGAGTCACACAAGGAGGTTTCGGTGTGCCGTTCGACCTGCGTCCCACGCGCGCGCGCATGCTTTTGTGGTTCTCTGGGGTAAACATAAACAACAAACAGATGGTTTCACGAGTGACACCCCCCTCGGAGCGACACGAGGTGCGCCGCTCGTGCTCGAGCCAGACAGCGGAGAAACTTGATCCAAGTCGCTTCGTCTGCCTCGGGTCGGTTTCGGCTCCCAAGGCTCCGCTCCCACAGTCCGCATCGCCACGACTTCCAAGTTCCAGGCTAAGCAGCAAACTTCTACTTAAAATGTACCGAAAAATTCACATCCATTCTGCTAATAAATAAAGAATAAATAATGGTTTAAAACTGATGTTGAAACACGGAGAAGCGTCTCCTCCGTCCCCTTCGTGGAATAGTGTCCTGGTGTCCCGTCCTGCCCGCATGTCCTCGATCACTTCGAATTGAGTCGCGCCATCGTCTGGAAAGCAACAAGAACAGGGTCACCGACCGGCCGCGAACCACGCGTCGTCCCAGCAAAGGGGCGTCTCTTTCTACGCGACACCAGGCATGCGACGAGGCTCACCATCTGAAGCAGGGTTTGTAGAGCTTTCAGGAATTCCTTGGTGTCTCTTTTCTCGTACGAAGCGCAAGTCCGGCAGCTCGTTTTCTGCAAGGGAGCACCAAATGAGCCCTCATTTACAACAGGCCCGCGTTGCCCTTTTTAAACTACGGTAGAACGACGATTTAACACCGGTAATAGCAACAGACGTGGCGGAGGCTTCTTCGTTACAGGGAATCATGTTTAATCCTCAGGATTATCCTGAGGTGGACTCATGGGTTTCCGTGGCAACGACGAATAAAATGACACTCACCTGTATTTCCTCTACAGCGCAAGTCCTCACGATTCTTTCCTACGAAGGGAAGAACAGAAAGAACGAAACATTTTTACCAATATTTTCATCTACGTACATTAATTGGTTTGGCAGGCCCTTCGTCTACAAGCCGGCGACGCATAAGTCTTAGAGTAAACAAAAGTGCGTCTTTCACAGCACACCTATCAGAACTGCCCCGAAAGGGAAACTATTTACTAAGCCGGTCAGTTACTCACCATACTTTTCTTCTGCAGATGTTTGATCAGTGTTTTCTTGACTTTGTGGCCAAACGGGCTTGATGTTTCGATCTGCTGCAGGTTCTCCACGAAGCACTTCAGAGCGCCGGTTGAGCAGCAGGCCTGCGCGGACAGAGCCGACACGGTCAGCGATGCTCGCGGTGACCGCAGCCGGGCTCACGAACACGCCGTCGCGCCACCGACTTTTCACGAGCAGACCGCGGACACACGACGACGCGCACGCTTCACCTCATTCGCGCGGCGAGACTTGGCAGGTTCCCAAAAATTTGGCGAAGTTTCGAAAATATCGTTCGAACACATATCATATCTCGTGTATTTTGTCTTCGTGCCTTTTTTTCTATCGTTTTCTCTTGGCCCCATTCGGTTGTGGTGATCATCTAAGGAAAACACACACAAACTGCTGCTCCTCTCTTTCTTCCCCCGTGAACTTCTTTCACTAGATAAATGTGCCTTTGCGCCAGCTCTTTGAAAACAATTGCCACATCATATGTGTGTCACAGCATTTCTGTGTAGCTTCTCTATTTTGCCTTCCCTGAACAAAGAACATTCTATTTTTAACCATCATTGTTTTCTCTCCTCCGCTGCACACATGTATGTGGGTTAGTTTACATCTTATAGTAGTTGACTCATAGTTGTGTAGCGTAAGCATCGTGTTCTATTTTTAAATTGATTCATTTAGCTGACACTTTTCTGCAAAGAATCTTACAACGTTAAGGTCACAATTATTACAAGCTTATGATTTTCTATCCGTTTATACAGCTGGGTAAGTTCACTGGAGCAGTTCAGGGTAAGTACCTTGCTCAAGGGTATTGCAGCTGGGGATTGAACCCGTGATTTTTTAATCCAAAGGCAGTAACCACTACACTACCAGCTGTCCCACCGCTTTTTCTAAGTGATCAATGCCGGTTGGGTTTTTGGGAAGCTGCCGCATCGACTACAGAACACAGGCAGTGACTAAAATAGTGTGTGAGTGACAGAGAGAGCGTGTGTGTGTTCCACTGATGTATGGATGAGTGACCCATTGTAAGTAGTCTATCTAGCAGTGTAAGTATTTGAGTGCTCTGGTTTCCTCCCACCATCCAAAGACATGCTGTTCAGGTTCATCCATAGTGTGTGAGTGACAGAGAGAGAGAGAGCGAGAGTGTGTGTGTGTGTGTTCCACTGATGTATGGATGAGTGACCCAGCGTAAGTAGTGTATCTAGCAGTGTAAGTCACCACGGTGAATAAGGTGTGTGGGCTGATGACCCTACATAGAGTTCATTGGAAGTCGCTTTGGACAAAAGTGTCTGATAAATAAATAAATGTAAATGTAAAAATAGAGGTGAGTTATAAATTCAGAGCTGCAGAAGTGATCATGGTAAACTTTACCCCCCCCCCCCGGCGTTGAGTCCCAGCTGAACATGTGCACAGAGCTGAGACGTACATTTCAGGTCAGACCGCAGAGGCACCGCTGGCTGACGCACAACGAAAGTTGTCAAAAAGGTGCTGCAGACCCCTGGGAGTGACTCATATTCACAGCGACGGCGCTGCGTACGACTCATGTGGCGCATCTAAAACGAACCACTGAGAAGCTCCGTCAGCCAGTGAGCAGTTTTTAATTTTAAATACATATCAGCCGCCGTCACCTGGTCACAAGCGTGACCCCACTTTGTCCCGCGCGCTCGTCCAATCACAGTATTTCGCACAAACGCAACACACACCTTCAAAGATGATGCTGCTGCTGTACTGTACCACATGAGTGCCGCTCCTAAACCCAGCACAATACCCTACTGTACCATACCGTAGTAAGTACAAAGCGACTCTTTTCCAAGGCTCCCTGTCACACTCACATGTTCTCATTATTCTTTTTTCCCCTTTTCGCACCATGCTCAGTTCTCTTAGACCCATCAAGACGATGCTGGGCACCCAACAAAGTTCATGCTACACATTTACTTTTTTTATTCTCCAAAGCAGCTTACATTGTTCGTGTACCTACAATTATTTACACATTCGTACACCTGGGTAGTGCTACTGGAGCAATTCATTTTTTAGGGTAGGTACATTGCTCAGGGGTGCTATATCTGGAGGTGGGCATCGAACCTGCAACCTTTTGGGTCTAAAATAAATAGCTATGACCACTACGCTACCAGCTGTCCCCCAAAAGGTACACTTTTGTGGTTTTAAATAGAAGCCTCACATTACTGCATCCTTACAGTTATACATGTATTCATTTGTCAGACACTTTTCTCCAAAGCAACGAACATCTCGTAGAAAGTACGACGTGTTCATTACATGAGCAGGAAGAGACACTTAGATGCAGACCTGTGATTCTTAAATGCACTTAGTTTCTTTCCACAATATGAAGCAATCCTTAACTGTGTTTCACGTATTTACCGTTGCGCATGTATGTACTGTGCGTCCGGGCCTTTGCTCGAATGCCTCAGCGGCCGTTTCTGCAAGTGCGTGAGCAATAAAAGGGCTCGACCGTGAGAAATATGGCGAGAAAAAAGCCGGAACGCAACCGCCAGGTATATTACCGTTTCTTGACGGCTAAGAAGTCATAACGCGAGGTCGGTTCCAAGCTTTGCTGAAAACATCAGCGCTGGGAAGTGGAGCACTTTGCTCCACAAAGAGCTCGCGACACCTCTCGTCCAAGGGCCAACTTGAAACGTTTGTTTCCCTCGAAGCAGCAAGCAACGCGCGGACCGTTACAAAACGTCTCTTTCACTTTGCTTTCCTTTTTAAATCTATACATGTCTTCTGTAAACACATCTGCATCTTCTTTTCTTTGAAAACTACTCCCACGGTCAACACTGTGGGGGAGCGACCGTGACTCATTGACTTTCTAAGACATGGCAAGCCTTAAGAGCGGTGCCCTTTTCGAACAAAGCTGAGGTGCCGTGACCCACACGATCGCGTCGTTCAGCTGCGTTGATGGAAACGGAGCGGCAGCGGGCAACGCGTGCGTTATCGTCACCGGTGGAAGCGGGAGAGCACTTACTTCTACATCGTCTGCAAGCGGCGTGTTCAGCATCAAGCCGTTGTGCTGCAGGGGACGAGAGAGAGAGGACGACGCGTTATGAGCCGCGACCTGCGGGGACCGCGTTCTCGTAACCGCAGCAGAGGAGAAGCAACTCACCACCGCGGTCTGGTTGACCATGTTCACGTCCAGCAGCACCTGGCTCAGCATGAGCTGCTCCATGGGCAGCGCCATCGCCACGCTGGATCCGAGAACTAGAAGAAAGCAGGCAAAGAACTCCATAGTGACCCGTGTGCCGCCAAAGTCCGAGAGGCGTTTCGAGCTGCGCTTTTCGATCAATTTGCAGGTAACCTGGCCAGGTGCGTGAGCTTACCTGTATTTATATTGATCCCCTGGAGTGTGGCAAAACCACTCCTTCAGACTTGGAAAAAGGCAGAAGGGATGAATGACTAATTGTTTTTTTTTCTTTTCCACTGGCGAGCGCGACGTGAGTTCAGGATGTGTGTGCGTGGGGAAGAAAGCGGAGTCGGCAAACGGGCGCGAGCGAACAACATGCGCAATCGGCACACGGTGCAGGAAAGTGAAGACAGAAAAAAAAAAAAAAGAGTTCCCTTTCTCACTTTGAATCAGCGCCCGGGCGCTTTGGGGCCTGGTCGAATTCGCAGACCTCAAGTGTTTCTAAACAAAAATAAAGGCGCCGTTTCGAAAGCTGCGGCCTCCCACGCGGCCGTACCTGTCGTGGCGACAACACGCAGTCATCTGAGGACTACTGAGATGACTCCGTCGTGAGTTCATCTCTTTGTGCGTCGCTCTGTTTGCTCTGAGCTCTTTGAGCTACGTTCCAGAAGAAGTCGGACGTTCTTCCGTACCGCAAGGCTGACCCGGACCGAAGGCCCGCGGGGGGTTGAGGGTGGCTGGGGGGGTCGCGCGTCCATCTTGCAGGATCAAGGATCGAGGACTTTTGCCTCGAGCGCTCATGATGTCCTGCGCCCGTGCAAGTGGCACATGCCCTTCAAAAACCCACACGATCCGTATGCAAACATGCGGAGGACGAACGTTACGGGCGGCGCTCGGGAACTTCGCTCTATCCGTCCATCATTTACGCCCTAATTCAGAATCACAATCGCTCAGAATGAGTTTCATCGGCCAAGTTGTGCCGACGCACACGAGGAATTTGCTGCGGTTCTAGGTGCCTCCGGTATTTACAGACAAACAACTGACAGAATTAGAGAATAAATAACATATTGACAGAGTATGTAACTCGTCTTGCCGCACCTTTTTGCTCGACATTATTCTCCGCTCATGAAAGACGCGGCGTCACTCGGTCGCCCTTGTGACTGTTAACAAAGTATAATTGCACAGAGTCACGATGTTCCCTGCAACACTATACTCTGAACTTATGATGCTGTTGCAGGTGAATTAACTAGTTATCTTAACTCAGACTGACACCATGGGAATATGTCCCGTTTTGAGTCCCAACGGACCGGACACACCGGTGTAAATTACGAAGTGGCCTCGTAGGTCAGAGGACGTGGTGACTGTCCAGCAGTTCAGCCTGAGCTTGGGACTCTCTGCTGGGGGCAAGTCACTCGCGCTCATACACTTGGGCCACACGTTGGGTTTGCATATCTCAATTTCTTATCACACACACATCATCCGAAACCGCTTGTCCCGTGCGGGGTCGCGGGGAGCTGGAGCCTAACCCGGCAACACGGGGCGTAAGGCCGGAGGGGGAGGGGACGCACCCCGGACGGGACGCCAGTCCGTCGCAAGGCAGCCCAAGCGGGACTCGAGCCCCAGACCCACCGGAGAGCAGGACCGGGTCCAACCCACTGCACTGCCATCAATTTCTAATTCCGATGCAATATAATAAATCACAAGTGTGGCAGGTGGTGTTTTATTAAAGGAAACACACTTTGACCAAAACTTTGACCAAACTTTGACCAAAACCACTGCTATTTTGAACTAAACTAACTATACAGTATAAAATGCAAATGTATTATTGCTGCAAAAGCACATTTTTTTCTAATGCAGTCTTTTTCCCATTCCCGTTTATATCATGACTTTTGAGCAATTTCTATTTAGATCGTTTCCATTGTGCGCTTGTTTCAGTGGAATTCATTACATTTTCACAATGTCAGAGTCAACATGAGCATTATTTCGTTTTAAAAATTCCATGTGAGAAATGAGGTCAGTGGTGGCTGAGACTGTTTTAGTCATTGGTTTGTTTCGAATGTCGTAGAGGCTAAGGGGGGAAATCACATGTTCGCTGCGCACATCTGCGCTGCAGGAGACGCCAAGTCTCATGGTACAGCGCTGACATCTTAAAGATTGGCCGGGTTTGGAGGCTAATAAACGTGAAAGTCAAAAGCGGGATCTTTGCAAAAGTGGCAGGAAAGTGGCTCTTAATTGATGGGAGGAGACTGCGGAGGGCAGGGCGCCATGCGTGGGCACATTGGCTCGGTTGCCGGATGGCACAAGGCGTTTTTGATGGGAAGCGATGGGAGGAGTGGGGAGAAACAAGTCGAGAATCTCTGGAAAGCATGGGGTGCAACATTATTGCTATTATTATGTATTATTCTTTTGTGCTACATTCTAGTGTAAATGTAGCACTTTGTGTCATACTGTAGATACCGTACAGCGTGAGATTTTGAGGCAGCGGAACCGGTCGTGCGGCGCTTTGGCGGATCGACAAGTCGGATGCGCACGCACCCCCGATGCAGCGTCCCACAGGAGGCCTTACGTTCGCAGATATTTCTGCAGACTCACGAAGGGCCCCTGGCCGGATGCGGTGAAGATGAAGAAAACCCCCGGTGTGACAGGCAGAGCACGGCGGCGCGGCGGAATAGGTAGATGAGTAAGGGGGTGGGTGGGGGATGCCAGGGTGGAGGCTCTCCGGCCTCCCGCCGCGTCGCCGAGAAGGAAAGGGAGGTTCCTGCGCGACCTCTCGGGTTTTTCTATGGGCCGCAGAAACGCGCCGCGTCAAGTGGGGAAAGGGGCCTCCCGGTGTGTGCCGAGCCACTTTCGTCACGGCGGTGTAATTTCCACAGCCGGGGGGTACCCTCTCGTGGCGTGATGTACGCTGTCTCTAGGCATGGGCCCCATGAGGTATGATGACTCAGAGCCTCGCTCTCTGGCAGTCGCATGGTGCAACAGAGACGCCCACTTTCCGCACACACACACACACACACACACACACACACACACACACACACACACACACACACAACCTGAACCGCATGTCTTTGAAGTGTGGGAGGAAACCAGAGCACTCAGAGGAAACCCCTACAGACACAGGGAGAACATGCAAACTCCACACAGGCTGAGCAGGGATCAAACCCATGTCCTCTCACACCACCCAGGCACTGTGAGAGAGAAACACTGCTGGCTGTGCCACCGTGCCACCCTGCAGTACCTGAATAGATTTGTGAAGAAGGAGAAATGAACTCTGTGTAAGTCTACCAAACCACTTCCTCTGGGAACCTTTAGCAACACCTTCTCACTGTCAAGGAACTTGTGTGGATTTCATGGGCCACCGCTGGCTCTCAGTCGCACGTCTCCCGCGAACAAACCGAAAACCATTTCGGCAACATGATGTGTCCTCTTCCATCGTATACAGAAGGGGGTCCTGAGCACCCAAGCCCACAGGATTCTGACACTAACTTGACCTTTTTCAAACACTGATGAAGTCATACAGTCAAAATGCACAAATCAAATATGACTATTTCGTTGAGCTGCTATGTGCTGCTCAGTATTTGCTTTAGTTTTCCACGAAAGACAAATTTATTGTTCAGTTCATTGTGGGCCTGCAACTTCTTTTTGGTCAGAAGAACAGAGACCCCCCTCTGTGAACAACCGTAGCTCAAGGGCCAGTGCTGCGGCCTATTGTGCCAATTGTCCCTCTCCTTTCCTACCAATGAGGTGACTTTTCATGTGCCAAGATCATCTCTGCCTGCCACCTGACAAGTGCCCTCGCACCTCAGCTCACCTCACTGAGAAGTAAAAATGTGATATAAAGTTGGCACGTTACCTCCACACATAGCGTGCCCTGTTAATGCCACATCCTTCGAGTCAGTTCGTTTCGGATCTAACCAAAGCTCTGACGACAAGCCCATGAGGGAGATGCAGCCAGTCACCCGCTGCAGCTTTTTTGCGGTGAACATTTCTAGTTTTCTATACATCTGTCGCTGTAGCCTCTGAAGCCATGAAGACTTTCGGTGGTATGAGATGGCTCACCTTGAAGCCATTGCAGACCTCCTGCTAGACCCCACAGCTGAGCTAGAGAGCTAACATGTCTGTGGACGGTACAATCAGGGTACAACTGCATTTTTCACTCCAGCACCTGTGCCACCCAAGGATTTGCGTGACGCTCCTGTTCGTGGCATTTAACTCCCCGTTTAACGCCATCATTCCCGAGCTGCTTTGGACCAAAATGTCTTAGCTGGCAGTGCCCCTCTGCAGGTGAAGCTGGACAAGCATGCATCCAACACGTTGAGTCTGAGCATGAGAGCACCACGAGGTTGTGCGCTCTCAGCTCTGCTTTTGTCTCTCTACACCAGCAACTGCATCTCCGCGGAGTCTCTAGGAAGCTGACAAAGCCGCATCGATGCGTCTCGCGCACACCGGTGATGGGCAGGAGGCCCAGCAGCGTGTTTCCTGGTGCAGCTCCATCCACTTGGAGCTTCATGTTCAGAAGACCATAGAGATGAAGGTAGAGTTCAGGAGAAGTCCTGCTGCCACTCATTCCATCCATGGTTTGACAACCACTAGGGTAGAGTCCTTCAAGATCCCGAGACCATGATGAGAAGCCAACATCAAGTCCATCATGTACAAATCCATTAACAGAACTGCTCTCATCTATTTACAAGACTCGATCAACCACTACACCCCAACAAGACCACTACGCTCTTCTACTTCTGCTCTTTCGGTGGTCCCTCGCACAAAAGGTAAAGGACAAAGGTATCGGTTCTGGCTCCGTTGTGGTGGAACGGCCTCCCCCTCTCCCTCAGAACTGCTGAATCTCTGTCCACATTTGCAAAGGGTCTTAAAACTCACCCCTTCCAGACTCACTTTGCCCATCATCTCTTAAGCTCATGTAACATGTAAACGTTCATGCTCTATAAGTTTAAGATGATGCCCAGACAACCTTTTACACAGCTACTCCTGTAATGTAACGAAAATGTTTGTGTATCTCAAAAAAAAAAAGATTTTGGAAGGTGATCGGAAATCATCGATATTCTGAGTTTTATGCAGCTACTCGTGTGATGATCATTGGTTCATGTGGTGGAAAGAAACAAACTAACCTCACTTAAGAATCACACATCTGCATCTAAGTGTCTCTTTCTGCTAATGTAATGAACACTTTGTGTTTTCTATGAGATGTACGTCGCTTTGGAGAAAAGCTTCTGCTGACTGAATAAATGTAAATGTGTAGAAACCACAGCAGAGGATCTTCTGCACTGTTATTAACTGCAGATACAGAGTACACTGCAAGTCATAGATGATGACTTTCCATCACAGGCTTTTGCACATGCTTGTATGTGTTGGAGGAGCAATTCTCATTTCTCTGATGTCTGTAGATCTCATTCTGTCGATGAAGCATTCTGATATGTGCGCTTGATTATTACCTTGTTTCGGCTACATTTTCCGCCATAAGCAAATGCAATAGCGGTTCATTCGCTAAAAATGTTCATCCTAAACACATGTTCTTCCACCTCAACACGATGATCTGGAGAAGATCGCTGTCGGTTAATTGAACTGATTATCCTGATGCAGTAGAACTTGCTGGGAATGGATGACGAACCAAATGGAGAAACCATACGAAAGAAATAGAATTCTATTAAGTTTGTCTGCTGGTATAATTTATGTATGTAGAATTATAGGAGTAACTGCAAAACGAACGCAGCCGACCTTAAGGGAGAGTCCACTGTCAGATCGATCCCTCAGATTAGACCTTTTGACTCAAAGTGAAAATCACGTTCTCGGGCTTCAGGCATGAAATGAGACTCGGTGCTGACTGCTGATTTGCCCCCAGTTCATTTACAATAGCAATGATAATATTGTAACATTAATGTTTTGGATCATTCTGCTCATTTCTGGCACAGATTCAGTGATGTTCTGCTGGTGGTTCTTATTAATTTCCTTATACTGTCTATATGTGTGTGTTTATTTATCGTATGATCGAAGACAGATCTTCAGCAACACAGGGCAAGCTTTAAGCTGTAAAACTGGCTTCATGGAGCCAAAGTTTACCATCTGTGTCGTCGATGTTCGTCAAATCCACTGGTGCGAGTGCGTACGTGGGCATCCAGGGCTGTCTGCTAGTCCCGTTTTGCGCACGCGTGGCCTGAATCGGCCGTGCCCGGTGCGTAATCGGTTTAGCCGCTCCCAGCAGTGTCGTTGTAGCCGGCTTCCAGGTAGTTCAGAGGACGGCACTGGGATAAATCTGTGCAGCCATGGGTCACCGTCCTTCGTCCATTGCTTTTGCCATTCAGCTTCCGCCCAGGCCTTCGGTGACATGCCACCGCTGCCGTCAAGCAGCTGCGCCACGTTCCGATGGAATGGCCTTCGAGATTTCAGGCGGAGTTGCTTTTGTTGGCCAGAGGTAATAGCGGTTAGGTGACTGTAAAGCAATGGGCTAGATCTCTGTAATATGTATCTATGTAAGTATTGAGGATAACTACGTGGTGCGGCAGGTAGCACTGGTGCCTCGCAACAACTGGGCTGTGTGATTGGACGTAGGTTGGACCCCCACTCAGACTGTGTGGAGTTTGCATGTTCTCCCCGTGTTGTCCTTAGCATGCGACTGCCCTGTGATGGACTGCCGTGAAGTCCAGGGTTTACCTTGTCCAGCCAAGAGCCCCTGTGCTCCTTCAATAGGCTCTGGACCACTGCGACCCTGACTCAGACACATGCTTATCGCTACAGACCAAAGGAGATGATGTGCTAATTTTTTAACATCACTTTTCATGTCGTATCAGACCCTTTTTTCAGGTTTTGTTTAGAAATAAACCTTTTGTTATTTGTTGCTTATTAAACCAGTCAGTGAGTAAACTGACAGCTCAGTTTTCCTCATGTTTGCGGCACTCGGCCTGCTAATTTATTCTGTTTCAGTTTATTTTATTTTATTCATTTAATTATTTTCTTTTAGTTTAACTTACTGCGCTTTATGTAAATTTGATGCCTGAACTAAGGCGCAGCAGGTGGCGCAGCGGTTAGAGCTGCTGTCTTGCACTCAAAGAAATCAGCTTTGAATCCTACTTACTGCTGTAGTACCCTTGACCAAGGTACCCTGATAGAGTAAAAATTACTTGTTCTATAAATGGGTAAATAACTGTAAGCATCGTAACACCGTAGCTCGTTTCGGAGCAAAAAGTCACCTAAATAAGTGAAAGTGAGCTAGATGAGTACACAACAACAATAATAATAATCATCATCACCATAATAATAACAATGTTTAGAATTTTATGTGTCAACACAATATTGCTTCTTCAAGTCTATTTTTTCAAAAAAGTCTTGTTACCGTCTTTTATTACTTTCTGTTGTTGACATTTTATACCACTTCTGCTACAAATTTTTTTGGAGGGGGAAGCAAAATTTGCGGAAAAATATTTTGTAATGTACCAGCGTAGAGGGTGGTTTCGGATGTAGATTTGAATGTTGCTCAGCCGCACGGAGTTTGCGTGTTCTCCTCGTGTCCATGTGGGTTCACTCTCAGAGCTCAAAGACGTGAACTGCCTGCGGAGCGCGTGTCCGTGTGCGTGCGGCCGCCCTGCGTTGGACTGCCGTTCTGTCCGGGCTGCACCGCACCCCACGCCCTGCGTTTCCGGAATAGGCTCCGGGTCGCCGCGACTTTGCTTTGCTTGCATTGCAAAAGCTGTCATTGGTCATGGGTGGAAAATTGATAAATGGATAGGGGTATATTGAAAATATCTGAGCATCAGTACTTTTCCTGTTCAGCAACAAATATTTCCATTGACTCAACAGCTGTTGTGCATTTTCTTTATCTGCTACTAAGGCAGTTAAATATTTTCCTCGGCTTTAATGGTCCGCCGTTCATGAGTGGAAACTTTTTTTTGCTGTGACGTGTGACTGTTGTCCAAAATGGATATCCGGGGCGATATTTTCCGTTCTTTTATTGCATTTTTCACCAAAATGGTGTGAAAATGTGGTTTTCACGAAGCAAATATGAGTTCAGCCAAGTAAGCATCCGGTGAATTCCGACACATAAAGCTTCTATTTCACAAGCAGATTTTATCATTATATTCAACTGGCTTTCAGAAAAAGGAGCGCAAATAAATAATAATCTAATTCCCATTTTTCTTCATTCTCTCGCTCTCTCCTTTTATGCACATGCGGAAATTTATGTCTCGGTCTCACATTTCAGCTGTCGGGTCTCAAAACACACGCGAAATGTGCTCTCCAGCACCACTCGCTGGGCATCTGGCTAGTGGGAGCTTGATGTCTGCGAGCGAGACGTCCTCTAGCTGCCCTCTGCAGAGACGTCCCAGTTGCAAGCGTCACCTTCCGCACTCACCTGAGCACGCGGTGCTCTCGAACCCCCGGACAACCCGCTCCGCTGTATCCATCACATCCACCTGGCCCGTTGCAGCCTGGTGCTGACCAACGGGTCCCACAGAGCCTGTCTCCTCACTGTCTCCCATCCCTCATGTCTCCCTTATGTTGTGTGTGTTTGTGTGTGTGTGTTTTCTCCAGATTTATTATGGAAGTTTTTCTAAGAGGGCTCCTTAGATTCTCATTAGATTCTCCATCGCCTAGAAAAGGTTAAAAACCAGGCGTGAGCTAATTAATAATAATAATAACAGGTTTAAAAATAGCCATCATCTAATTATTATTATTATTATTATTATTATTATTGTTATTATTATTTTTATTATTATTATTAATGATAAGAACAACAATAATAATAATACTAATAACTCTGATAAAATACACACACACACACACACACACACACACACACACACACACCTTCTGAACCACTTGTCCCATACAGGGTCGCGGGGAACCGGAGCCTACCCGGCAACACAGGGCACAAGGCCGGAGGGGGAGGGGACACACCCAGGACGGGACGCCAGTCCATCACAAGGCACCCCAAGCGGGACTCAAACCCCAGACCCACTGGAGAGCAGGACCCGGCCCAACTCACTGCACCACTGCACCACTGCACCACCGCACCCCCTCAATAAAATAACTTTTTAGTATTATGTGGAAGTGCCAAAGGCATAAACTGTTAAATACAAATTTAGAAATGAGACATTTTTCTGTAGCTCTCATTAAATTAAGCAGCATTAAATATTTTCTCTGTCAAGAGAAGGCATCTATCCAGATGTAATGAAATGTATTTGGTGTGAATGTTTTTTTGAGAAAAACATGTTGACTGAGGACTGAGCTGCTTAGTCACACTTGGAGTCCTGGCTACTGTAGTTGTGTGCGGTGTTGAGTCAGTCCGGGCACCTTGCTCGTGTCACACCACAATAAAGAAGCAGGAAGCTCGAGAAAAAAGTTACGAGTGCTAGTGGGTGATTGCACAGAAGTATTAGTCACCGTTTTCTTGAAAATCTCACTTTAGTCTTTTTTCTTCAATGTCTCCGTGCAAAAGTGCCGTGCGTGTACTAACTGCAAACATTTTGTGCTCAAGAAATATTCTTCTCGATTCGACCTCAGAAAAAAGTCATCAGATTTTAGTTTCAAGTCAGATGCTTCTTTAAAATAAACGTTCCTTCATTCATTATTCCAATTTTTATAACTTCTTTTGGACAAAAATCCTCAGAGGTCAAGTTTATTATTAATATTATTATTATTACTATAAATGTTACTATTATTATTGCTCTTAGGTACGTACTTTTTTGACTCTTCTGCCCTTATATGCTTGTACCCATCTGTACAGCTAAATATTTTTCCCTTGTTTGTGGTGCTTTGGGGATTCAAACCAGCAACATTCAGGTCACATGTCTGTCTCCTTCATCACTTTGCTGCCATGAATGGTGATGTTTGAGCCGAATGTCAAAAAGTCAGATATTCAAAATACACACACACACACATTGTCAGAACCGCTTGTCCCTTACGGGGTCACGGGGAACTGGAGCCTACCCAGCAACACAGGGCGTAAGGCCGGAGGGGGAAGGGGACACACCCAGGACGGGACGCCAGTCCGCCGCAAGGCACCCCAAGTGGGACTCGAACCCCAGACCCACCGGAGAGCAGGACTGCGGTCCAACCCACTGCGCCACCGCACCCCCTATTCAAAATATCACAGAGGTATTTTCTCCCAAACAAACGTAATTGTGGTGCAGCCGACGGTCACAGAGCGTCATTCGATTGCGTTTTCTGTGCGGTATTTCATATTTTTGGAAGGTCTGGGCAGACGGGGAGGCTGGAAAAGCGAGCTGATTCAATTCTTATAGGAAGCTCTGCGTGTTGCGGTGAAAACGGCCTGTGGGCGGCCGCTCCTCTGCTCTGGGATCCGCGCACAGCAGCCGCCGCACTCAGCCCTGTCTCTCCCTAACATTATGAGTTCTCCGTAAATTTCCGCAAACGACTTCCGTCGAGCTGGAATCACCTTGCGGGCCGTGGTGCCGCGCACGGATGACACCCGGCGCTGTGGCGGCGAGCAGTGCGTTCCGGCACCTCCGCACAGCAGCCCAACGCACCTCGGCCGTGTCTCTTACACACTTGACGCAGCGTTGCAGCTGCTGTAGGGACAAGTGCTTTTTGCCCACGTAAAAGTGGTCAAGTGTACCAGCTTTCAGAATGACTGAGGACCAAAAAAGAGACAACAACTGCCCTTTATTACGGTAAATGTAGAGGAAACGGAACCAAGTAGGTGGGGGACGGCCTGTGCCGGTCCCTTTCTGCACCACGCTGGGATGCGGCGTTGCACGAGCCTACGCTACACCGCCGCCGGGGTGCCGGGGCCGCGCCGCAAACCCTCGCCGACAGCCGAGCCGAGCATAACTATGTCCACGGCTACAAAACAGCTCGGGTTCCCATGTTCGGGATCCCAGGGAAAAACGGAGAACGGGTTGCGTGTTCTTTTACCTTCATCACCATCAAAAATTCACTCTCACACAGGGCCTTCGTGTTTCTTTCAGTCTGAATGTGAATTTCCTGAGGCACAACCACATGCTTAAAAAAAATACACATTTATTTATGATATTATCACAGCCTAGAGCATATAAGATGAAGCTATCATATGGATACATATTTACCAATGTATCCCTACTCTTGTTTTATGTATAATATGTGATGCCCATTTTGCTTAAAATTACTTAGGCACTGATTTTTGCTGTTCCGCTGCTAAGGTCTCTGAGGTGATTTCTGCTTCCGAAAACACTAAGATGATGATGAGATGTGCGCTGTTTTAAAATAAACCGTTAAACCGCCGCATACTGATGTCGATGATGTTATGAAGATTGTTTGGAAAGTTTAACGCGATTCTCCTTTCTGTTTTAGCCAGGGGTACGATTGCATGGTGCCGGCCCGCTACATGCGTGCAGAATAAAACTCAAAGCAAGGAGATGATGAAGAACCTCAAGGCGTCATCTACATGTTTCACTGGCAACGCTGCCTGAGCTCTCTTTCCAACTAAAGCAATGAATCGTACACATAGGGAAAATTTAAAAAAAAAACTGTAAACGTAGCCAATGTATTGTTTTAGTAGGAAAATTCAAAATTCACCAATTGCCTGGAGGAGGCAGAAGGAATAAGGAAGGTGCTGAAAAGTTTGTAAAACTACTTCAGTACAGCTTCAGGATGGAATGTAATGATTTCTGAAGCCATTACTAATACAATATTTAATTGTGACGATATGATGTACAGTGAATAAAAGACTAGACAATCAGCCTTCTAGTTAACCCCTCCAATTTTGCCCACTTCTAGTTACGCAATAAGCAATAAACATCTGGCACACCTTTCTTATGCTGTGTTTTCACTTCTCAGTAGGCTAACACAAAAAGGTAAAATCTGAGTAAAATTAAATATGTTACTTCTAGCAATAAAAACCATGAGATACTGTATGTACAGTAAGTAAGAATATTGAGATATACATACCAAAAGGTAAAGGAAGCTTACATGGAGAATTATCTACTGTAGTCTGTAGTCTAGGGAGGCGAAACATAACATTTTCTGCACTGAGTTGGAAAACGTTCCCCTTTGCTTCAGAGGGGCTACCCAGATATTAGGCCAATGAGAAAACCGCATGCAAGCAGCGTGCGCTTTCCTCTCTGCACTTGACCTTTAGGCTTCAACGGCTATCCTCGTTTACATGTAAAGGTTAAAAAAATGAATCACAGACTCACTGGATGAATTGAGATTTAAGAGAATGCCAGTGAGAAGCGTTGAGGCCGTAGGAGTCTCAGTGTGCGAATGCTCTAGAGATGAATAGTGCCGCCAAACCCAATGATCGTTTCTCTTTTAATAAGTATCAAAAGTGCAATACATATGTTTCAAGATGCTGAGAGTAACATTAATTCTCAACGAGCAGGGAGTAACGGGGACAGCTGGTAGTGTGTTAGTTGGCTCTGTTTCCTTTGGACCCAAAGGTCACAGGTTTGATCCCCACCTCTGGCTGTAGTACCCTTGAGAAAGGTACTTCCCTGAGTTTCTCCAGTAAAATTACCCAGCTGTCTAAGTGAGGGAATAACTGTAACCTTAACACTGGAAGGTGCTTTGGAGAAGTTCATCAAATGACCAAATGAAATGAAACAGCGATATCTGTGCGTTGCCCAAAAAAAGGTCATATGCTTTAGGATCATAAAGTGTGAGGCATCTGTGCTCGGGAGCCCTTCTTCCCTCCTTTCTGTTGTGGACGAGGCCTTTCTCTCGGGAGCCCACGTCCAACTGCGCAAAGGTGGACAAACGGCTCCCATGGCGGATAACTGTGTCGCCGGCTGTTGGGCCGATCACGTGCGTTCCACGGGGTTAGTACGTTTACCGCGGCTTATAATTTGCATTACTAGTTGTCCTATTTCTTTATTTCTGTTGCATTTATTTGCGAAAAAAAAGAAAAATCCACGGGAGGAAAATGACAGAAATAGAGAACAGAATGTGCCCGGGGAGCTCAGAAAACCAACAATCTTGTCGAAATCGAAAGAAAGGTTGAAACACAGATAATTCAAGCGACTGCGGTGATTAAATCAGCTATTCACAAACCAGAAAGAAGCAGATAACAGCACGCTGAACAGATAATATTCGCTACTGTATGGTGAACAACAGATCGAAACGTGTGTCCGACGTCTTATGTTCGCCATGCCATGAATTATGTTGTTCCATGAAATATTCGAGTAATTTCTTGAGTAATATAATACATGAGCATGACTTCAGATGGACGGCAAGATTGTTCCATACCTTCTGAAGTAGGGAAAATGAAAGTACGGTGTGGTCTGGGTGGTAAACCTGTGAACTACTCCCATTGGGAAAGTGAATAATCCCATAACGGAAGGAGATTCTTTAAAAACTGAAACCAAACACTTCTAGAATGGATTTATTTGGAAAACACTCCAGATGCCAGGATTACTGAACAAGGGAGGAACTAGTCGATGGCGATGGAAAAGCAGCCATCCGAACAGGTATTTTTGAGAAGATGTTTTCGAGAGCTTCTGTAGGTGCCTGCCCACGCAACATCGCTATATGAAATGTAAGGATTAATCGGACAATAATTCAAGGTGATAAGAAGTTTGGTGGAGAGAATATGTCTAACGTGGCTGATGGTACCTATGTTTTTGCTGTTGAAATTCTGGAAAATATAACACAAATGTACAGTATGTGACCGGTTAAAGTCCTCAGCTGCTGCATTTTAACAAATATTTACACAAACTACATCTCTTCATTAATATTGGTCTTAACCACTCTTGCATTTATTTGTTTAGCTGATGCTTTTCTCCAAAGCAACTTACAGTTATTTACCCATTTATACAGCCAGGTCATTTTCCTCAAGGAATTCAGGGTAAATATCTTGCTCAAGGGTACTACAGCTGGAGGGGGGGATTTGAATCTGCAACCTCGGGGTCTAAAGGCAGCAGCCGCTCTAACCAGTACACTACCAGCTGAGCTATTCCGTGTACTATACCACGTCTGTACCATATCGGTACTATATCTGTTTAATGATTACTGTACAGTCTTCAGTCTGGGAAAAAAGGGGTGAAAAGGAGGATCCAGCAAGGTAGTACTAGGGGGGGGTGGTATGTAGTGTTGTGGTTAGCAATAATGCCTTGGGATACAAAGGTTGTAGGTTCAAATCCCACTTCTACCTGTAATATCCTTGAGCAAGATATTTACCCTGAACAATTCTGGTATAATGACTCTCAGTTAGTTGGGAGAAGAGCATTTGCTAAATGAATAAGTATATTTGGAGCACTTAGACTGCAGGTAGAAAGGTTTGAATTGCAGGAGGACCATATCTTTGCAACACCTATACAGGTCAGAGCTGTGAACTGGTTCGGCAAGAATGAGCTGGAGTCTTGAGATCAAAGTCGTTCGTGGACTTTCTGCAAACCGTCGGGTTATTTCCTAGAGTAGGACTGCATCACGGCGACAGTGCAGAAATACACACTTCCTCAATTTGTACTGTGTGGCTGTCATGGAACGATTTTTCAAGGCTGGAAACAGTTCCCTGTTGAGCTGTGTCAAATGCGCAGTGTGAAGTTCCCGGTGCCGCTGCCGTTTATCCGGGAACTGCTCAACACTCGCTTGCAGCGTGAAGTCGGCGTCAATTTCCAGCCGGTGACGCGTTCCGCTGCCCAGCTGCTGGCTCACTTTTTCCAGTGCATGTCCAAACGTCTCGCCGGTTTACATCACGGCGTTTCACTTTCAAGGCCGGGGTTCGCATTGCGCGTTCTGCTCTGTCCTCTCGGCATCCAGAAAGAAAGTGGCCGCAGCTCGTAGGCAGAAGGTTTTCTCAATCGGACACGCTGAGTAGGTGATCAAATGCAAGGATCTCGAAGAAAATAAAGCGCACAAAGATCAGGAGAGATCCTCACTTTCCCGAACCACTTATGCTAGTCGGTGTCACGGTGGCCCGGAACCTCTCCCAGAATCCCTGAGTGCAAGGCTGGGGTGGGGGCGTACACCCTGGACAGGACGCCACTCCATTGTAGGGTAGCCACACACATGCGCCAGCTCAGCATCACCAATTCAGCTGATTTGCAGGGCTTTGGACTATGGGAGGAAACCAGAGCAGCCAGGGGAAACCCACACAAAAAGACGCAAACTCAACACAGGCTGAGACAGACCTGAACCTATCGCCAAACAGTCCAGGCACTGCAAGGTGGCAGCACCACCCGCTGCACCACCATGCCTCCCGAGGACTAAATATGTTCTGTCTATTGTAAATAATACATAAAAATGGGGTGAAATGCTGCAGCTCAGGAAGAAAATGTTTCCCTTTGGGGTTGAGGTTATGGGTGTTAAGCTTATGGTTTTCCTACTTCACCATGTTCTCAGCGGTAGCTGAACGACAAGCAGCCCCTCCTCCTTTACTGAGAACAGCGTGAATTTTGATTATGTGGGTGACACTTTTGTTTGTGGGTCATAACAAATGTTAAAAGACAAGTGTTCAGTGCTATTCTTGTGTTTCAGAACCAAGGATAAACATTCAAACTGAGCTCATACCGTGGATCCATAATTTATTTCTTATGCCATAATTAGTTTTTTCAGTTTATTTGCACAGCCATGATTTTAAAGCTTGTTTCAGTAAAGCAACAGTAACGTTAATCAATTCTGAAGAAAAATGTCTGATGCCATGCAACTAGTTAAAGGATAGAAAAAAGGAAAAAACACTTTTTTTGTGTAAAATGACACTTCAGATGCCCTGTTTGTGTTGCCCGTTACATTGATCACAAAATGTTAAATACTATTTGCGTTCTTACATCCTGTGGGTGTTTCTCCCTTGGTTTAACCGTTCTGCGTTAGGTAATGTTCGCTCATTACCGCTTTCGTTCTTGGGAGACGGAATGATATTTCCTCTGTGTCATGCATATCTGCATGTAAAAAAAGGTTTGAGTGCCGCAGATTCATTTCCATGTCAGATGGAGACTGTGCTTAATATCGAAAAGGGACTCATATCTGACAGGTAGGCAGAATGCTGTCGTAATGGGTGAGGGGCAAAATAAATATCAAATGCAAATGTATTCATTCAAATGTTGAACCACTGCAGGGCCTTTCCTTCATAGTTTTTCAGTGGCGACGAAGTCGACGTCAATATTGTGCCAGTATCGGGTTTTCGGATCACGGACATGTCGGCGCAACAGCTTCTTGAGGGGCTTTCGAAACAGATGGACACAACTCCAAATTCATTTTTTTTTACCGGAGGGACAGGATTCCATCTTAAAAATAATTTAGGCTGGATCTTTCAGAAGGAAGTTGTGTGAATTCTCTCTAATCTCTGGGCACAAGTCTGCAGATTCTATTTCATAATGAGATGATCACCCCCCTAAATTAACAAAACTCAAGTGGCCAAGAAAGCCAGTGACCAGCTAAGTGTCCAGTTTTAAGTGAAAAGTCCACATTAATTTCACTTGAAATGTTTTTATTGTGGGGTGCGGTGGCGCAGTGGGTTGGACCGCAGTCCTGCTCTCCGGTGGGTCTGGGGTTCAAGTCCCACTTGGGGTGCCTTGTGGCGGACTGGCGTCCCGTCCTGGGTGTGTCCCCTCCCCCTCCGGCCTTACGCCCTGTGTTGCCGGGTAGGCTCCGGTTCCCCGTGACCCCGTAAGGGACAAGCGGTTCTGAAAATGTGTGTGTGTGTGTGTGTGTGTGTGTGTGTGTGTGTGTGTGTGTGTGTGTGTGTGTGTGTGTGTGTGTGTGTTTTTATTATTTACAGTACATTGACACTTTTACCGATATTTACATATTATTGGATATTGTTTAACAAGATTTTAATTTGGGTTCTTGTAAAAAGTAATATTAAAAAAATTACATTTGTGGATATTGATATTTTAAATCTGATGCCATGCAGTAATGAAAATTTATATTAAAAAATTGATAATATTTATTTTAAAATATAAAATGATCATAATATAAATACTTTTTAAATGTTGTTGAAGACCTGCAGCTGGTAGGGGGTGTGATGGTGCAGCAGGTTTGACTGGGTCCTGCTCTCCAGTGGGTCTGTGGTTCAAGTCCTGCTTGGGGTGCCCCATCCTGGGTGTGTCCCCTCCCCCTCCAGCCTTGCTCCCTGTGTTGCTGGATTAGGCTGTGGTTTGCCATGACCCTGCTTGGGACAAGTGGTTTCAGACAGTGTATGTGTGAAGACCTGCAGCTGGTTTAAGGGTAAGCAGCTGGAATTGCCACAGACACCATTATTCATTAGTTCATGATATTGTCTCAACCCATCTTTTAAGAGAAGGTTGTAGTGGTCCAGCACCAATCCACAAGCACACGGTGTAAGGTTAATCAGAGTACGGCCTGGACAGCATGCCAGACTCCTCACAGGATAGTCACTTACACACACACACACACACACACACACACACACACACACACACACACCATCTGAAGTTGCTTGTCCCAAGCAGGGTCACATTGAACCTGAGCCTAGCCCAGCGACACAGGGCACAAGGCTGGAGGGGAGGGGACACACCCAGGACAGGATGCCAACCCATCACAAGGCACCCCAAGCAGGACTCGAACCCCAAACCCACCAAGGGGCAGGACCTGGACAAACCCACCGCACCACCGTGCCCGCCCCAGTCATTTACACGTTACAGGTAATTTAAAGAAAGAAACAAACTAAGCTTACTCAAGAATCACACATCTGCAACTCTTCCTCTCTTTCTCCTAATGTAATGCACAAATTGTATTCTTCTGAGATGTACGGTGCTTTGGAGAAAAGCCTTTGCTGAATGAATGAATGTAGTGTCTCCAGTTTAAATGTCTTTGAGTTGCAGGAGAACACACAAACTGAGCCAAATTTGAACCTGCATCCAAATGGCCAAGACTGTGCAGCAGCAGTGTTATCCGCTGCACCACTGTGCCACCCACAGGGCTGCCTGACTTAGTGATTTATTTGTACATGTTTCAACATCAGTCAAAATGTTATCACGAACCAGAGAAAGTGAGAATGGGGGGTGTAATGTAAACTTTCTCTGCTCTGATGATGGCCTCTCGACTGATGCTGAACCGTGTAAATAAATCACCCAGACCTGCATACACCTAAAAATCAAACTAATTCAATTCAGTTCGGTTCAATTTCTTTTTATGGAGCGCTCTTCTCACACAGTGACACAGAGCACTGAACGGAGGCATAGGACAAAGGAAGGGAAATTGTTTGTTCTCACTTATTCTTTGGGGCTACCAGCCTTCTCTCTTATTTCTAAGCCTGTGACTTTTGTTTATTACACATTACAGCCAAACTTAGCATGTACATTGTTTTAAAGAACAACATCTGATCTGAACAACTCTGCTCGCCTTGCGTAGTGCGTGACTTCACCGAAGCGCATATTTTCAAATGAGGAACTTGTTCGCTCAAAGCGTTTCCCATGAGGATTTGTGAGGCCAGCTTCTGTGGCCGGTGGAGGGGTGGAGGTGGCTACACGAGCGGGACAAAGGCACAGAGACAGGAGAGTCCTGGAATAAAAAGGCTTTATTGAACCACAGCAGCAAGGACATGGCCCCACTGTGGACCGCAACCGCAAACAAAAACAGACATAAATCAAAGCAATAGAAAAATGATCAAATAACCCAAACTTGGCCCTTCCCTGCCCCCTGTCCACACTCCGTTACACCATAGCTACACATACCTCCTAGCTCTTGTCAAAGCTGTTTTGTGCCAAAACAAGTATATTAACCTTACTGTTATAAGTTACATTTGTATGTAAGCTTTTGTTGGACCTATGCTCCGCTTTCCAGGTGGACCACAAAAGCAAGATTTCAAATGGAAAAAAGCTGAAGATTTTTCATGAAGTGGTTTCTGTTTAAGTCTAACAGATATTCTATGACGAGTGTCGGAAGTAAAGCCCACATACTGCGCAGCCTACAGTGGGATAAAAGAATGTCACCGCATCTGATGTTATTAATGGTAGCAAAATAAAAGTTGTCAAATGTTGGTGTACGATGAAAAACTGCACCACATTCCATTAACTACTCGACTGCTGTGAAAGTAAAAAAAAAATAAAAAATTAATTTAAAAAAACAATTTGTTTTAGCGTTCAAGGCAATGATACTAACACACCCATTTCTCGCGTCACAATGAAACAACACTATTCAAAATGAACTCTTACTATTCACGATTAACTTAGTTAATGTGAAGATTATTCACATTGTTCACAATGATTGAATCCAACATTATTGTTAATGTTCAATAAAATCAATATTCTAACTCATCTAGCGCCTGCTACTTTTACTTTCAATTTAATGTTTAAACTTGACGTTTTGATAAATATCACGGAGGTCATCAGTCATCAGTGCAGAAAACAAGCCTTCATGAAGGCGGGAAGGGTCTGCGTCTGTAACGCGTGGCTTCCTCGGTCTCCTAGCAACAAGCTCGGGGGTTTACCGAGGAACTCCTCTGCGCATGCGTGCCGTGAACGCGCACGACCGGAAGTGTGCGGAACGCTGCTGCTTTTAGAGGTTTGTGTCGAAGTGGGGAGCGGTTGCAGTATGACGGGGCTATATTAATATATAGAAAATGTATTTACGAGTTACCAATCATGTTTTTGCTCATAATGTTAAGTACCACAACTATACACATCTCACCAAGGTAGCGTGAATGTAGTCTCAACACAGGCGGATGTCTTCCTTAACTATTACTAATAATATTATTTTTATTATTCGGTAGTGTAATTTTAATAAGACGTGTTCGCTGCTTTTTTTTTTTGTTCGAACCAGTGGATATTTCTATAAAGGCTGAATATCCTGGTATCGAGTGGTGGCGCTGCGAGCCGGTGTTTAAAATAAGAGACTCAAACTTTTAAGTGCTTTTTTTTAAAATCACATGATTTTACGCACACGCGGCACGGTTTGCGCAGGTTTCCTCTGTTGAAGCATGTAATAGTGTAGAATTACTCAGCTGTCTGAATATTTTAAGCGTTCGGTTCGGGGTGACTACAGTTCAAAAGTGGCGAGTTTAATATGGTAATAAAGTACTTTTCAACGAGTCTTTGTGTTAAGTCTGTCTGCAGGAGATGTTACACATTTACCTGACACTTTTCTCCACTTAAAAGTTTTTAATGCATTTATACAGCTGGGTGATTTCATGAGAGTTACTCAGGAGGAGTACCACACTGGTAGGTACTATAGCTGGGATTCAAACCCATGATCTTGGGGTCCAAATGCAGCAGCTCCAACCACTAGGCTACCAGCTGCCCCTTTTTTGAATACCTCCTTAAAACGAGCACATTGCCAGGTTCAGGACTGACAACCACCTGGCTGGTTTATGCTTTCGCTCGTATAAATACCAGATTCTTTCTCGTCCAGCTGTTTTAAACAGACATTTCGCGCATGCAACTGCTTGTTTTATTTTTTTGATCAATGCCTTCAGATGCGTGACAGTGTGACAGCCATCCTTCCCGTTGACCCCACTGAGAAAGTCCAGTGTTGTCGGTTCCCTGTGCAACATGAGTCACGTTCGCTGAGCCGAGGGCTCTTTCTTCGGCTCGTACCCCACGCTGGAGTGTAGAAGCGCCGCGCTGCTCTGTCGGCTCTCCCCTTTGTCCATGTATCGCGAAAGCGCTCTCTATTAAACTGGGTGTTAACTGTTAATTTGTCTTCGTTGCAGATGCCTTGGGGGTGTGGGGCAGTTGGCGGTGAGCAGCATGCTGGGCTACAGCAGCTCATCGCTCTCGCAGCAGCGACTAAGTCCTTCCTCGGTCCCAACAAGAGCTACAAGTTTGTGGACGATCAGGCCGGTCACGGTGGCTCGTTCTTGGTGTGTTCGCCGTCACGCCTGCTGGAGCACTTAGAGCTGAGCTGCCCGGTCAGCCAGCTGCTCCTGGAGACCGTCCAAGCCCATCAGAAGGCCTTCTGCACCGGTGCTGGAACACTAATTTTTTTGGCTGGAGCATGGAGCCTTGCAGCTCTCGAGTGCCTTAGGGACGGCATCCCTGTGTGCGACATCGTCTCGGCCCTCACGGAAGGCCTGGACTCTTGCACCGAGGCCTGTAGGATGAGCTGCGTGACGGTCGCCGAGGCCATTCGCAGCTACGGTTCGCTGAAGAGCAGGCAGGCGAACCGGGCTCATGGGGACGCTACTTCTGTCAAGGTGTCGAGCCAATCGGCGACCGGTTCGGATGTGTTCCACAGCTCTTCGGCTCATTTGCCCGGACAAGCTGCAAGCAGGTGCGGCAGCCTGCGGCCAGATCAGGAACACAAGGCTCTCGCATCCCTCCGACACCGAGCGAGACTCAGACACAGCAGGTATTTCAACGAAAAAGAGGAGAGCACCGGGGCAGAGAGCGGTTCGGAAAGGTCACCGAGGTGCGAGTCATCGTCCTCGCATCTTTGCGATTTAGGAAGTGAAGATGTTGCGTTCCTTGGCAGCACGGTCAGTCATGGAAGCGAGAATTTGATGAATCTGGTCATAGAGGCGAGCAGGATTCAGAGGGAGAATTCAGAAGGGCGACTGCTCGGTGGCACGGTCTTCGACGTGAGCAAACTGGCCACGTGTTTGGTAGAAGGGTTGTGGGAGGAGCACTCGTGTGTCACATCTGGGCTGGTCACCTTCGTATCTGTGGATCAGGCTTCTCTAATCCAGGGCCTGACGAATCAGAGTCTGCGAGTGGCCATATTTGACGGCGACCTGAGCGAAAAGTACCGCCACTTGGGCTTCCGCAAGCCCTCTGGCGTCCGGCGTGTCGCAGAAGTTTCAAATGCGCCGAGGCCACTCAGGGAAGGCGGGTGGCTGGAACGCGTCTTGGATACCCTGCTGCAGCTTGAGGTGAACCTGCTTCTTGTGAATGGGGTGGTTTGTACACACTTGGCCGAACTCTGCCTTCGCCGTGGTATTGCATTCGTAGAGCGGGTGGAGTCCGGCGTGTTGCAGCACCTGGCCGAAGCCACGGGAGCCGTGCCGCTCACTTACGTGACGCAGATGAGCGAGCACTGTGTGGGGGAGGGAGCGCTCGTGGCCATCTGGAGGGAGGGCATCGGAGACGGGCGCCGTGTGGCCGTGAACATCCGCGCAGGTAGGAGCGCCCTGGTGACCGCGGTCATCACCAGCACCGTGCAGAGCAAGTTACGGTCCCTAGAGGATCGCTTCTGGGGATGTGCCCACCGGCTGCACCACTCCCTCCGAGATGGAAAGCTTCTGCGCGGCGGCGGCGAGGTTGAACTGGACTGCATCCGTCACCTCCGAGGACTCCTGAGAGACGGCCCTTCAACAGGCGCATGCGGTCAGAACAGGTCGGCGGTGCTGCAGCGCATGTCGCACGGCTGGATGGACTACATCGCAACGCTCTTGTGGAACTCTGGGGAGTGTTCATCCAAGCTGGAGGCCTGGGATGCCTGCAGCCGAGCCGCCGAGCAGCAAGTTCCAGGGTCTACCCTGCCGACTGTCATCTCAAATCTGCACCCGCAGCTCAATGCTGACTGGCTGGAGGGCGGCAGGGGTGGCAGGAGCGCCACGCCAGTCTATGACAACATGACGGTGAAGCTCGAAGCCTGGAGGAGGGCTTTAGATCTGGTTCTGATAGTGCTCCAGACAGACATGGAGATCATCGCTGGCTCCTCGCACAGAGACACCGAGGGGCTGCCTGCACACTTTATCATCCTCTGAGCAAAACAAGGAGCGTTTGATCAAATTAAAATATATTAATTTAATTATTTTTACTTGCATATTGTGCTGCTAGGGCAGCTGCTAGTCTATTGATTAAAGCTCTTACCTGTGGACCTGAAGATTGCAGGTTCAAATTCCACCTCCAGCTGTAGTACTCGTAAGTAAAGTACTCCCCTTCAGTTGCATCAGCGAAGTTACCCAGCTGTATAAATGGGTAAATAATTGTGTCAGCTGAATGTAGCCATGTACAACAGAACACAAGTGCTGTTAGAATTTATAGGTAAAAAAGTGTTTAACAATATTTCTTTTTGCTCACCAGCGTTTGAACGATGAGAAATACCAATGCGCCCGTCCGTATGTACTGTACGTTCCCAGCTGCTGTGTCACCTCTCAGCCAATACACTCACGCTCTGTGGATCAAACGCATGAGCGGTTGTATTTCCCGTGATTGCAAAGATCAACTTAACGAATGCAACGCATGAAGACCTCCAACGGGAGCCACTGTCGAGCGAGATCGGCTCGGACCCGGGGCCGTACGCTGAGCTCCTGCTAGCGACAGAGAGGCCACGGAGAGCCGGTCCAGCTGTGTCCTGGCGTGGAGTGAGGGTGGGTTGCCAGTGTGGTGCTCCCTGGTCCTTCTGCAGCATGTCTGTTTCATTGTGTGTTTAAAAATCCCATACGGTGTGTGTGAACAGGGCTGGTCCAGGCAGCAGGAAAATGTACACGATTACAGTGAAAATGAAAGGAGGAATAAGAAAAAGTGTCAGAACCTAGGTGGAAATATTTCCTGGGCTCTCAGCATGAATCAGAACTGTCATAAATATCACTGTGTTACCCATGTGTATTAGTCAATTTTGACTTTTGACAAAATCCACGAGAACTGGTCAGCGGTCGGTCGCTCATTAGCTGGCAATTTCCCGTGCTTATACTTGGAACGTCCGTTTCCACGTTTCTAAAAAAAGGTCTGGTTGTACCCAGTCTAGGGGGGGTGCGGTGGCGCAGTGGGTCGGACCACAGTCCTGCTCTCCGGTGGGTCTGGGGTTCGAGTCCCGCTTGGGGTGCCTTGCGACGGACTGGTGTCCCGTCCTGGGTGTGGCCCCTCCCCCCTCCGGCCTTACACCCTGAGTTGCCGGGTTAGGCTCCGGTTCCCCGCGACCCCATATGGGACAAGCGGTTCAGAAAATGTGTGTGTGTGTGTGTATACGCAGTCCTTTAACTTGAAATGATGACGTCGTGCAAAAGTAATTTTGAAAAAAGAGGCGAGATTAGAGAATTATGGTATGTGCTCTAAGTGAAGGAAAAGGTCCTTTAAAATTGTGAATACTCAGTGAGTGACCATAACGGCTTCGCATGCATGTCTTTTGTACTCCCGGTGGTGTCCCTTCGGAGAAAAGCGTCTGTCGCTTGACTGTGAATGTAGGAGGCTCACTACTCCTCACCCTGGTCAGCCACGTGGTAACGCTATAGCAACGTTTCCCCAGTGGATCTCCGGCTCAAAGTCACCCACCCAGCTTGGCCTGTTGGCCGCTCTACTCATTCACTACAAATTTATGTACCATAAAATCCACTATACTTTGATTTCCTCCCACTTGTAAATTTGTGAAAATACATCCAGGTTGAGTCAGTATGTGTTCATTTTTACGTTTCATGCTCTAACTTGAAAATTCCTGATCGTGCAAAATATGGTAGCAACTGGATTTTGAATTATGTCTAATTTCTGAAACCAAACAGGTTGTTTTTTCATAACCTAACTAAATACCTGTTTTTTTTTTTTTTAGAGGTTTTTACACCAGAATGTGTTTGTATAACAGTCCATGACATGAGGTTTCAGAAAGTGCTGAAACATAAAAAGTGACTTTCTGGCTTTTTACTCGTATGTCTTCACTCTTTTTCTTTTTACTGATGTTCTCAAAACACACATTTTGATTAATACTTTTCCGCTGCAAGACAAGGAAAATGTCTTTATGAAAGACAACTCACTTTCAAAGGACTTGTATGCCATGTGTGAAAATGATGAAGGTGATTCACAGAATTTACTCAACACGTCAATTTTCAAGTAAATACAAATTCACTTATAATAATAAAAATAAAGGTGACTTTTTAGAAATTAAAATCACAGTACATTACTACTGTCCAAGACTACTAATAAAAAAGTATTAAAACTGTTACATACTCTAAATGCTTCGATACTTCAAAACCTGAATTGCAATCTGTATTTATATTCCCCTGCCTTTTTGTATTTTGTATCATTGTCCTCTTTTTATTTTTGTTATACTGTTTGCGTCGTTGTCATTAATGAAGTGTAAATAATGAAGCCAGGCGTCCTACGTAATTCGTAAGGCAGTTGCGTCACACGCATGTGCGTGTGTTTTGTGCACATGCGCAGTGTCTCTCCGAAGTGGCGCTGTGCAGCCGTTTGCAGCGGATTTAGCAAATGCTCTATTGAAATGGCAGGAATTAAAGGTAGGTTCGGCCGCGCTTTTGAAAAGGTTCTGACGAAGAGTCAGTTTAACACTTAATGCTTGACCCGCTCTGGTGCTGTTACGCTGTATCTGTATGGAGTCCTGAAGCAGCGCAGACTAGCACGACTCGTCGACTGGCTGCTAGCACTAGCAGTGCCGCTGGCGATTTTACCTCAGACTGAAATGTAACTCTAATCTACACTGCACAGCTCGCGCAACGCGCTGCAGCGCCTCCTCTGAAGTGGGGATAAAGTGTTTAGTGCGTTTAAACCGTTTAGTGCTTCGAATGCGTGGTTCCCGGACAACTAGTCTGTTTTCTCGACGTAATTATTATAATCTCAGCAGCGGGTCGTTGGGCGCAGCCGAGTTTCTTCCGTCAGCAGCGAGCGGGGAGTTGAAGTGCCCAGTCAGTGCAGTGAGTCCGTAGACTATTACGTGCTAAGTACTCAGATTTGTACTCATCTGTAGTGTGAGTAAGTTCTCAGCTATAGTATCAGTACTCATCGACTAGTACTCCTGTCGTGTCTATGATGTCACACAGTAGACTACTGAGTAGTAGAAATTTTATAATTTTTACGTTTAGCTGACGCTTTTAGCGACTTACTACTTAATCTCTTTACAATTATTTACCCATTTTTAAGGTAGGGTAGGGTAGGGTAATTCTACTATGGTCCTAGGATTGCTTCTTATTCTTCAGCATGTTGTCACTTCCCATTCACTGGTTTTTTACCATCATTCCGTCGTAGGTTATTGGTGGACTTTTAAGACAAAGTCTTACAGCTCTGCCATTTGCCTTGTTCTCTCTGAGCCATTACCATTGCATTTGCACTCCAATACAATACACACTTGATAAATCCATTTGCAACCTCTTGGAATACAGCTTTTATTATTTAAATCCATCTCTGTGGGATTAGAGTTGTTTCACTTGGTAAAATCTTTTTCCACTCTGTTAGAAAAGAGCTTTTACTCAAATTAATTTGCACTCTATTAAAATCCAGCTTTGACTAAGTGCGTCCATCACGTTGTCCAGCCCGGCCTCTGGAACACGGGGGCATTCGTCCAGCTCCCATTCACATCTCCAGGCTGCTGTGTCCTTGTCCTTTTAAAGCCATCTGTATTCTGCATCAGTCCAATACAGCAGTATTTCATATCCGTATTACAGTCCATCTAGAGTCTGTGTGTGCCTCATTTACTCTGTATGTTTAGTGTAAACACTCATCCACGAAACTGAAGGTTTAACACAGAGTCCCGCTTTAGAACAGCTGTGATGTCCTTGCAAAGTGTGGCCAATCCTTGGAAGGTGAGACTCCAGCCACAGCACAGTGTTGTGGTTCGTTTTGAGTGGCACTGCACTGAATTCATCAAATTGTGCTGTTTTGTTTCTTCCAGCGCTCATCAGCCTGTCCTTTGGCGGAGCCATCGGGCTCATGTTTCTCATGCTGGGCTGCGCTCTTCCGGTTTATGAGTAAGTGTTTGCCCTCTTTCCAGACTGAAGACAAAAATTGCTGCAGTGCGTATTGCTGCTCTTGCTACGAAGGACTGAAACAATGTTTTTGAAATCCAATGCAGATTAGGTCCTAGAGTAAGCAAGTACTCAAGAGTGGATGGGTGGATACACATATAATATATATATATATATATATATATATAATATACATACATACATACATACATATACAGACTGGCTGCTCAGCTAATGAGCACAAGTGCAGCAGCAATGTGTTTGCAAATAACTTTTACATTTGTTCATTTATCTGACCCTTTCCTCAAAACTACTTACAATGTTAAGGTACTTAGAACTATTTACCTATTTATACAGCTGGGTAATTTTACTGGCACAATTTAGGGTAAGTACCTTGCTCAAGGGTACTATGCATTTCAGGGGAACTGAGGTCTTTATTAGTGTCTCTGTGTGTGCAGGAGTGAATGAACATGTGTTAATTTGCTTTATTGTGGAGGAGGGTCTATTATCTAAGTGGCGCAGGAAATGAATTCAACTGAATACATAATAATTGTAACAATTTTTTTTTAATGTGTAACTGCTGTTTATAAAAAGAAAAACCAGTGTATTTTCTTAGCCAGCTTTTTTTTTTCCTTGTGTGTTTAAAGTTAGTTTCTATAAATGGATATCTTAGTGAGTGTCGTTTGTATGTTTTTTCCCATGTTTGCACTGTTGATGCTTCAGTTTTGTCCCTCAGTCCAAAAGCCTGCTTCAGTTGAATTGGTAATGCTTACTGTCACTTAGTGTGTGCTTGAAGTGTGTGTGTGTGATTACCTTGCAGTTGGCTGGTCACACACACACACACACACACGTGCGGTAATTCACGTCACCCTGCCCAGCTAAGTTGGCATGCAGTTAAGGGGATGCGGATTGCGGGGGGGCCCACACTGGAGTCTCGCTGTGTTTTTGTGTGTTGGACTTAACATTCTTTTGCTACTCTCGTAACCAGTGACCTGAAAATGCCTTTTTTAAGTAATTTCCTGGTCTCTGTTAGAACCACTGGTTGTTGTCTTCAGTGATGACTGTGATGCTCTTTTTCCTGCTCTGCATGACGAGACAAAGCCTGCTGAGTCGCTCTACTCTCTCTCCTCCACAGTAAATACTGGCCCCTCTTTGTGCTCTTCTTCTACATTCTCTCTCCCATCCCATACTGCATCTCACGGAGGGTCGTTGACGACACAGACGCTGCCAGTAATGCCTGCAAGGAGCTTGCAGTCTTCCTCACCACAGGCATCGTGGTCTCCGCTTTCGGCCTCCCAATTGTTTTCGCCAGAGCTCAGGTGGTGAGTGTGCATTCCCGTTGCTCTGCAACGAGCAGCAATGATGGTCTTCCCAAATACAGGCTCCCTTCTGTCTGTCAACATGCAGGTTGTGTGGAGCAAGTCGTTCTAACTCTGTCTGGAACTTGTAGCCGACAGACCCAGCTGTCGTTGCATTCAGGGCTGTGAATCAACACCACAGAGGGTGTGAGTTCTGTGCAGTTCGACTCTGGTTTTATGAGGTCCAAGCCCATTTTCAAGCGACAGCTGTGTGCAGTGCCGCCAGCTGCAGTAGAGCTCTGCTCTGGGACAGGCGTTTTTCATGGCAGCTTAATGAAGGTGCTTGCCAACCGGCTGGCCGCTGTGGGGACAAGTGATCTCGTGGTCTGATGGTGAGCTTACGTCCACCTTAGATGCACGGTCTAACTGCTGGACACCAGAAGGGTTGTGGGGTTTGATCCTTAAAAAGCCTGTGAAATATGAGGCAAAATCTGTAAATGAACAGTCAGAAGAATATGTGGCACTACATGTCCTCTTGGTATTTTCTGCTATCAGTAGGTCTTTCTGTGTTTTACGATGTCTGCGTTTAGTCTTTTTGTTCAGTGGTCAGTATGAAAATGTCTGTGTTTTGTATTTAAGCAGGTGTTAAAATCCATGTTCTTTTTAAAAAAAAAAAAAAAAAAAACCTTGGCTGCTGCATGTGTAAGATTGATGGGTTTGTTGTCTTCCCATGCAGATCGCCTGGGGAGCCTGCGCACTCGTGCTGACGGGCAACGTCGTCATCTTTGCCACCATTCTGGGCTTCTTTGTTGTCTTTGGCTCCAACGACGATTTCAGTTGGCAGCAGTGGTAAAGGCTTGTGCGCAGACTGACTTTTTAAGTGTAGTTATTTAAACGAGCAGCCATCCATTTGGGTATGCTAACAATCTGTGCAATAGCCAGTGTTCTGGTTCCATCTCGATGTTATGGTCTGTACAGTTTAGGTTCTTTCTCCTCATTTTTCTGTCTTTTTCGTCTAAGCATCCCTTGAATATAGAAGAGTAAGGGAACAAGGTTCTGCATTGTAGCCCCGGTTCTGCATTGTAGCCCCAGTTCTACATATCTGCTTGACCTCGTCATAATCTAAGCTATATTTATATTGGACAATATGATAAATTGCTTCAGTCAGATTGTTCCCTCAAGTCCTTTGGGCTAAATGGGTGCTGCCTATAGCAAAGGTCTGAAGAAAATGTTCAGTTTTGTTTTACCTTGTGTTACCCCAGACTTTGATTATTTTCATACTCGCAGCAATTCCAACCACTTTTGACTCATACGTTGTTTCAGCATCGCTGATGCGGCATCTTAAAAATGTCTTGATGGCCGTTCTTGACCTTGCATTTATTGACTGACTGTGGCCACTGAAAAACTGGGATTTATGAACCAACAAGAGAAGCGTTTTTCTTGCAGTCGGGGGTGGGGAGGCTGTGTGCCTCATGCTGGTGTTACACTGATTCGGTCTGGGTCAAAGTGTCTCAAATCTTTCCTCATGGGATTGTTCATCCACATACCATAGAACCGACACGACAAAGTGACTGCACTCTGTCACTGTAAACATTTCCACCTCTAGAGCATCACTAATAGACAATTTCTCATAAAACTTGTGGGCAGAACCAGATTGACAATTGTAAACAGGAACACTTTGAATGTAAACTAGTGATGGCTGATAGTAGCTATGAACAGCATATATGTTCTGTTAATTGCATGCGGTGCTGGGTGGCTTGATCAGGACTTTTCCCAGTTGCTCTAAATGTAGAAATAAGAATGTTGGGTCCCAACTCCGTTATATACACTGATTAACTTCCAGTTGACTGGTTGTCAAGTTCCCTTTTACTGTGTTCTGTGAGGATTGTTCTCAAACCACCATAGAATGATTATATTTTTGGTCAAAGCTGTTTGCTAACCACATTTTTAGACCACTCGTCCTACTTGAGACACATTGTAGGAATCAGTTTTCAGCCGGCGCAAAACTCAGTGTGTGACAGCATGAGGAGTGCAGCTTCTATGCAGCATGGTTTTGGCATTAAGGACTCCCCTGTGTGCCGAAGAGTGACGCTGTTTGCCGTTTTGGAAATGTTAGAAAGCGTCTGTTGGACTACCTCGGACTTCCTCTTTCTTTGTTTGTACCCAGTTATCTCGGTGGAATCTGCAGCACACAGGTTCATTTCCTTGAACCGTAATTCCGTAATGAATCTGAAATTTCTTCTTATGCATGCTTTTATAGCCCATTGCATGTCATTGGAACCTGTTAGTTCAGGGCCCCCAACATGAGCTACCGTTTATACCACACTGTGAGGTGACAGTGGTAAAACATACCTTCTCTACGTGGGTGTTAAAAGGGTCTTGAGTGAACTGACAAAAATTGTGCACCTCTTATTTTAAAATGACAGCCACTTTCTTTCTACTTCTTTAAAATCCTTATTTATCTTTTATGTACTTTTTTGCAGGGCTCTTGAGAATATCATATGTGAAAAGGTGTTAATTCTCCCATTCAGTCAGTTGAGCTTCATATTCATACAGTACTTTGGCTAATACCTTAGGGATATGTGTGAAGCTGAATTCTTTGTAAAAACCCTTAAAACAGGGTTAAAATATGTTGTATGTAAGCATCAAAAACACTTTATTTAAGGGACAAATGAAAGTTACGTTCGTATTGTTGTTTATGTAATGCAAGACCACCGAAGCGGTGGACTCGAGTCAGCCTTGCGGAACGAACACTGAAGTTCTTCACTCCACTGTGAAAACACATTTATGCCACAGTTTTGTTTTGTCAACGGGTCTGCTTATATGTAGAACAAATCGAGGTATCTGAGTTTTTTTTTTTTTTTTTTTTTTTTTCTTCATGCATTTCTGAATTCCTTACCAATAACCAACCAGAAATAATGACTGAATTTATTGAAGGGTGAAAGTTTATATGTTTGTCTGTTACAGTGAGTTGATTGATGTGTTTAAAACTCCCTTGAAGTCCCTTTGCCTTTTCCTGTAATATGTTAATTTAACTGAAAGCATTTTGTGGGTTCTGTTTGTTATTTATAAGGAAGTTATATATGTAAAATGTGCTGAACAACGTTATTGTGTTGCATCTGGACTCTGATGTCGGGGGTTCCATTGAAAATAAATCACATTTTTTGGATACCTTTTTTCAATTGGATCACATGTGCTTAGTGTTCATCAGTTACCGAGTCAATACTGATATTTATTCCTGTTAGCTGGTAAGCATCTGCTAGGCACGTGCAGGAGCTACAGAAGTAAATATTATGGTAGGTCACACAGGCTGCTCTCTTGCTTATGGTTTGAACACACCATGTCACCAAGAGATGAACATTGGCAGGATGCTGTATCTATGAAAATTTTATTTTATAATTGGCTGCAGAAAGGTACTTTACCGTATCTGGAGCCAGGAAATGTAGTCAAGTGCAAAATGCTGACATCAAATGGTTTAAAATTTCTTTTCATAATTTATCACCAGCATTATCAGATTTGATCCGTGTCTATTTCAGTTGAATACCTTTCCTGTGCAACAGACTGTTAAAGTGTGACATTTTCTGATTTTTGGTGACATTTAATTTTGGATGAAGCTATAATTGAGAAATATTCTGTATAGAGCTTTATATTGTTCTCTGAAATGTGCATCTCTTTGGAGAAAAGAGTCTGCCGAATGAATGTCAATTTATTTTTAATCAGGAATTTCATACACAAAAATCACATTTTTGCTGTTAAAAGTTTGTGTACAGATGCTGCATGATAAACATGAAGTTGACATCAGAAACATCCATAGCACCTATTTGATGTTATGTGACAGCCCTAGTAACACTATGATGCCCTCCAGAGAACATGTTGTCCATGATGGATGGTCCCCAGATCGTGGTCCCTGAATGATGGGAACTGAGATGAGGACACAGGCCTTACATCTTCTCATAAACGAGCTGGTGGCCACAGGTGAGGCAGACCTTCTGGTAGGTGTCCTCATCCAGCATCTCTTCAGGTCCATACTCGTGCTGGTGGACGCTCGTGTCCTTCTTCCACATGCTGCTCCGCACAGCTCGCCGCAGCTCTGCCAGTAACAAGACACACGCACACATTCGGGTGTGACAGCTGTGTGTACAGTGCAGGGGGAGGCTGGTCAAAGAGCTCATGTGTTAATAGCAAACTGAAGTGAGGATATCAAGATGACTGAAATCCCAGCCTCTTTGTTTGCTTTATGGCTGCAGTTTCCAATGTGTAATTGCAAGTATTTGAGTTTTTGAACAAACCAAGACTATGGGCTCACAGGGCTTCTACGAGTACCATGGTATGAACACAATGGTACAGCACGAGCACCAAGCTCTGACGGATATCCCCTACCTTTCACTTTCTTGTTGAAGCGTTTTTGCTTCTGGATCTCTCTGCCTTCCTCTCGGGACACCTTTGCTGCCTGCAAGGCCGCCTCAGTGCCCCAGACCTCTATGGAGCGCTTGACCACCTAGGCACAAAAGACGCAGTGATGCCTCCTGCTGGAGATTGGTGGGACAGACACTAGTGCCTCTGAAGAGTGACTCTTGGAGCTCAAATGCCTACCTGTAGCTTCAGGTAGAGTTTCATGTCGCCCCAACGTGGGTTGTGTGGGTTCTTCCTGAGCACAAACTTCAGCACGGGTTCCCTGAGGTCCAGGTCACAGTCCTTCAGCAGGTACATCTGCTTGGCCTCTGTGCGGGAGATTAACTTGTGTTTTGTCTCGCTGTCCCTGAAGGCACATTGAGACAAGGGAGCAGTCACTGCACTCGTCACCCTCAACAGAAGTTTCACATTCACCTTTTCAGTCACCGTTTGCTACACTATACGCGTCCACATTACATATTCATTATTCCCATTCTGTCTACTCCGTTCATGGCATTACTTTGCATTGGATGCATGTTTCTTGTGCGGGAAAAATCGCCCACGTACCTGCAACTGTCACATACAGACAGGTCAAAGTTATTGCTGAGGTACGAGTCCATGAAAGGCTTATTGCACTCTTCACATAGCAGATAATCTGGTTCGATCACGGGGGCTGAAAAAGGGACAGTTTCATGTGAACATGCTGAACCCTCCAGAGAGTTGGGGGGGGGGGGGGGGGTCTGATGACACATGCAGCTCTTCAGTGTCTTTCAGTGCAGTTTCAAAAGTACCTGGCTGGTGCACCACCTTCACGAGTGCTTGCTCTTCTTCCTCCTCCTCAATGAAGAACCCAGCCCCAGAGTCAATTATTTTGGAAACCTTGGCGCACACACCACCTAAAATGTCATTACAAACAAATACCACTGGTCAATATTCTGTATTAGAAGAACTGCTGCTTGGGGATTTTTTTTAAAGCTCCTTTATTACATACTGCAAACATGTCATAGTTAATAATCACCATCAATGTAAGTTAAAGTGGGTTTTTGTCATTCCTCTATACAGCTTGTATACAGTGGAACGAAATGTCATTTCTCCGGGACCATGGTGCAACACAACAGTACGCAAGACTACACGAAGTGCAAATACACAACGGTGTGAGATGAGTGCCGATGTCCAGCGACGTACTGTGGTTGGTGTGTCTGCGTGCAGATCTCTCCGTCCATGGGTGTGTTGAATATATGAAGACTGTGAGGGCCATGCTTTGAGGGAATGGGACATTATGGGCAGTATGTCTTACTGCTCATTCTGAGAGGAAGTTATAAGTGTAAAAATTGAAGTTACACTTGAACATTTACATTTATTTGCTTAGCAGATGCTTTTCTCCAAAGCAGCTTACAGTGGATACTATGTAGTGTTACTAGCCCACATATTTTTCAGCTCTTTTTATCCAAAGTGATAAAAATGCAACAAGTGCATTACACCAGCAGTGAGTGTGTTTTGTATCGTGCCAAAATCATGGGTTCTTGGTTATGTAGATGTTGTAGTGTCCCTGGGATATTTGTGTGGCACAGCAAGTAGCACTTCTGTCTCACAGCGCCAGGCTGGTGCGAGAGGATGTGGGTTCAATCCCTGCTCAGTGTGCGTGGAGTTTTGCATGTTCTCCCCATGTCTGCGTGGGTTTCCTTAAGGTGCTCTGGTTTCCTCCCACAGTCCAAAGACATGCTGTTCAGGTTTCCCCATAGTGTGTGTGTGTGTGTGTGTGTTCCACTGATGTATGGATGAGTGACCCAGTGTATCTAGCAGTGTAAATCACCATGGTGAATAAGATGTGGGGGCTCATAACACTACATACATAGAGTTCACTGGAAGTCGCTTGGAGAAAAGCGTCTGCTAAATAAATAAATGTAAATATGGCGGTCTGGGGTGGCCTGGGAACGCATAGGAATTTAATAAGCTTTCGATATCCTCGAAAGGGGTCCCTGTGTGTAAAATGGAATACACATGATACAGAGTATATAACTAAGTGCGGTGTCTGTCGAGGGGACGTTTCACTCGCCTTCGCTCCCGCACTGCGGTCGCCTGGCCAGCCGGGCCTGTCGCAGCATGAGAGCCCGCTGCCGCTTGCGCTCAATCTTGGCCCTGGTGGCCGCAGACAAGGGCGCCGGGGTCCCCGCGTCTCCGCTGAGCCTGGGGGCAGCGACGTCCTGTGTGCCGGACCGCAGCTCCATCGTGTTCCCCTGAGTCAGCGCCGGCCTGGCGGTGGAAGAAGAGCAGTCAGCGGTCTGCGATTCTGTCACTTGTCGGTCCGTCGGTACAAGCCGGGGGGGGGGGGCGGCGATCCGTTACTTAGTGTCAGAGTTAGTTACGGCGGTGCGGCAGTAGCTCTTCTGCTGTCCCGTGCGATGCCGCGGTCGGACCACACACGAACGAAGGCAGAACGCAGCGAGGGGCTACGAAGCCCCAGTAAGCGACGAAAAGTTTTGTTTTTGCCGCACAGGTTAATTAAAAGATGACACCAACATCATTCTTTAAAGCATGAAAACTTACAGGCAGGGCGTCTTCCTTTGTTTTGACGTAGGCGCTGGTCGCACAATAATGACGCAATTACACGTCACAAAGCCGACGCGCGGGCGGATGCTGGTCTGCTAATTGTGCGCCGCACGGGGCGGCTGCAGCTGCGGAGAGAAACTTCACGGTCTTCGTGTTAGGACGTTACTCTGGGCTCCGACAAGTATGTTTAACAAATATAACCGTGTTGTGCACGCTTTAACACTTCCATTTCTTTTTTCCAAAACTACTGTGTCACACTAGCCTAGGTCAAAACCATGAGTGACACGTTTTGCGCTTTCACACCTCAGCTGACACGTCAACGTTTTATAATATTAGGTGCCGTTTTCAGAAATACAGAAATATAATATTAATGAACAGAACAGTTCGACAATGAAACCATAATAGACTAGTGCAGAACAGGTGGATACACAAGCTAGCTGTAGGGTGTCGGACTGCAACTGACAGAGCGGGTACACGATTCCCACAATGCAGTGTTTCAGATTGATTATAATTTGTAGATGTACTGTAAACACCACTATGCCAAATTTTACATTTAGAAACTTCACTTACTAATTAAAACAAAGCAGCTTTATTTCTGTAATTTATTAATTAAAAACTTACTCATTAAAAACATAATTATGTGCTTACATGTCTTGTTTTAAAAATATGATGCTTTTAGCACTGAGACATATACTGAATGAATGTTTTTGAGTAGTCTGTCTATCACAGACACATTGACTGAAGCTGTTTGTCCCGTGTGAGGGTCGTGGCGAGCTGCAGCCTAACCCGGCAACACAGGGCGCAAGGTTGGAGGGGGAGAGGACACACCCAGGACAGGATGCCAGTCCATTGCAAGGCACCTTAAATGGGACTCAAACCCGAGACCTACCAGAGAGCAAGCACAGGCCAAACCTGCTGTGCCACCACACTCCATAGGCTGTCTATGATTTACACAAAAAATGTTTCTCAGATGAAATGCGTTTCTTTATTTTTATTTTTTCAAGGCTAATGATTCCATCCAGGAAAGAACAAGAGTCACACATGTGGCTGGATGACCTGCAGTGAATGGACATAGGCAGTTTAAACGCAGAGGACACACTGCAGTCTCTTAGCAAACCTGCTGTTGAGCAGATCATGCATGCCTGTCAGCATCAGCAGAAACGTTCAACAACAACAGATGGAAAAAGACAAGAGTATAAAGTGTAAAATAAGACAGAAAATGGACACATGCTTCAAAGGAAGCACCAAGGACATAAACATTAACACCAAGGAAACGTATTAACTGCTTTTTTCTAAACACACCAGAGAACATTTATTGATGGCGCATATAAACATGGATATGTTCAGGGCACAACGGGGAATACCGTGGTTTTGTTTTTATGGCACAATTTTGGGAATAACTAAAGAAGAACTTAAAGTAAATGCACATAGTCTGCATATTCATATCTTATGCAAAATTCATACAGCCAGTAAGAATCAGCAAATGAATGAGTCGTATCAATCCATCCGCCCATTATCAACTTGTCCACTGCAGGATTACAGTGGTCTGGAGCCAAGCCATAGGGTGTGAGTCAGGGAACATGCCAGTTCATCACAGTAAAGGTCATATAAAAATATATAACAAAAATTATTAATCAAATTAATTAAAACAAACTCTTTCATGGTTTAACAAACCCGTGGCTTTCCAAGTACTTGACACAAACCTAGGAAATATTTTGCAGTGTAATGCATTTGAATGGCCAGTATTCTAACAGATATTTTGTGAAAGAACAATTGATTATTGACTTTATTGCTATATTTGCAGAATTAGATTAATAGCAGTTCTTAATAGAAAATTGTTAAATATATACCAGTGTACATTACATGTATCATAAAATGTAATTTTGTATTTGCATCTCTTGGGAATAACCTTATATACATAAAGTATTAATTTGTCTGAAAATATACATAATGCGTTTGTTTAATATTTGAACTCACGGCTGGATAATGTGTGCTCCAAAGTTGAATAGTACTGTTTTTACACTTTGCTGGTATATCTAAATGAATCAAGTTTAAGGTTTCAACAATTTATTGTGAAATGACTGTGAAACATTTAAGTTGCATAATAACTTTACTGGAAGTCTCCAGTAAAAAAAAAAAAAAAAAAAAACATTAATAGCCACAGTGCAAATAAACAGTGTTACATTTGATTACATTTTATATATAACCGGAAATGTACATTTCAGAAACAATAATTAGCCTAAACAAAAATTTTACATGTATTAAAACAGTATTTTATCATGTGATAAAACATTTTCTGTACATCATTTTAAATGGTTTTCATTTACCATCAGTATTGTACATAGCAGCAATATCTTTATACTACGTCAGTATTAGATCAGTTACAGAGATGAAAATTTCACATTCCAGTTTCATGTTGTGTACATCTGAATATACAGTGGTTTTGCACGTAATTCACTATAATGATTTTTACATATATTATGGCCATTTAAGGAATTATTTTTATTTGGCCCAGTGAGCCCCATAGCATCTGGAGTTCTGTCCACATATCACTCAGAAAGACAACACCCAAAGAGTTGATATTATTTCTTGGATGCTGCATTATGGCTCTTGCATGGAACTTGAAATCCATTATTTGGTGCAGCTTATATGTCACTGGCCTTTAACTTAGACTAGCAAATTCCTTTTCATTTATGTCTTGTGCAAGGTAAGTTTGACGGGTTCTAAAATTACAAAATGCACAAACAGCTGCTAAGGTCAGTGTTGCAAACCCTGAGCTTTTCAGTCAGCATGCATGCATCATATATACATAATCTACTGAATAACTGTAGCCTGACACTCCACAATGATATTTTTATTACGGCTACTGGTATTTACTTATTACTGTACATTTGGGTACAAATGCAGCCTCACCATTTTCAGTGCTGTTGTGTAAAGCAAATGGGAGCCAATCCTTTCAAAGGTCTTAAATGATGCTTTCTTGTTTCACAATTTTATTTCAACTAACGGATAAATATTATGTTCCTCTACTGAATAAATCTTCTTCATTGTCAGCTAGATTTTCATACAAGATGTTCATCAGTAAAATTGCACGTTTTCCAGTTTAGAATTTGCGACTTAACAGTGAAACAAGTACTTGTCATTTTACAATCCACAGCATTTTGTTTAATTACCTCTAAATGTCTAACTAACTAAATGTTCATCACCTGTAGTAGGAAGATAACACTGTAATGTACAAATGACTATTTTCTATGTAACAGGCCAAAAACAGCAAATTATTGTCCATTTATCATTACATTCCTCTGTAATTAGGCAACTGGTATAGGACAACATAAACAATGATATTGCACCAGCCTTTGTCCTCTTTAAATCTCTAAACGTGGGAAAGAAGTAGAAACTGAAGACATTCATTTTAAATTTGATCTCACCAACAATATCTACTAATATAAATGTATTAATGGACATGCAGAAGCAATCAGGCCCGATATCTTAAACATCGCTCTGTTCTCTCTAAAAGCATCCAGTAGATCATTTTCAAGTTAAAACGTGAAATGTTTAGCTAATGTAATGACACCATAGCATGCATCAAGCTTCATTCTACATCTCGTGCATGGCCGACATTTAATGTTTAATGATTAATGCATTCAATATAAGTGCTTTCTTTATTATTTCAGCCTTGACAAGACTGGAGAATCACAGTTATTGCTTTAAAGTTTTTTTGAAAAATGACGAAACTGACATTTCACAGATATACACGACTGGCTTCACCACAGGCATGCAGGGGGAAGAAACATTCAGTAAGTTATTCAAGACAGCATAAAAGTGAAGAAAAAAAAAAATTTTACACTAACAAAAGCTGAGTAATGTACCATACGTAGAAATGAAGAAGCTGCTATGTGATGAGCGCTGCCCTAATCGGTCCTTGCTATGAAGAACAACAGCATGGCAAGGTTTCCTTCGGCGATCAAAGTATGGCTTATACTCTTAATTGCTTTTATGTACATTTATTATTGATTTCTATAACTCTGAACAAGCTGACATTGACGAACCGAACGGCTGGACCCGACACTAAGTCTCTGAAGGGAAAACTTCACAAAGCTAATGCTAAGAGGCAAGAGACAAATCCATGATCGTGTTACTTTTTAAACATGTCTTGGAGGGGACCGGGGAGATATTTCATGACGGTGTCCATGATGCTCTCCTCTTCTTCCTCTTCATCCCCACAGCCAGCAGGTACAGCCTTCTTTGGCCGGGTAAGGCTCCCCTCGGAGGCCTGCTCCATAGCGGCCTGGGCCTCTGCCTCCGCGTCCTCCCGCTTCTTGATGCCGTACTGCAAGGAGAGCTGCGGTTAGATGGTGCCTCCATATCATCCCACAGCATACACGGGGAGATTCCAAAAACTCACAGTACCTACAGATAAGTCACTCCGAGACTTTCTTACCTTGAAAGCCATCTATACCGACACTGTTCCTTCGCATATGCGGTCCATGCGGCACAGCCAGGCCATGTCAGCTCTAGGACGTCATCATATGCAAGGCGGCAACAAACTGACCTACTAGTTTTCTTTCTACTTCCAAATTATGGAATCCAAATTCAAACAGCACCCCTTCAAAAATTAAAAAAAAAAAAAAAAAAGAAAAAGAAAATCCAAAAGACTTTCAACTGAGGCGACAAAAATAAAGTGAGACGAAAAGACGACGCCGACTCAACTCCGAACGGTAAAGGAACACAAACAGCAACCGCTATCGCAGACCAACAATTCCAAACTCATTTATGAATTCAAAGCCTCCGACATCAAAAAGCCAACTTTCCTCCTTGTTGTTTACTCATTTGGCTTCTTATTTTTTCCAGAAAGCTTTCTCCCAAAGCAGATTTCGAAGTTATGTTTCTGTGTTTGTTCACTGAGCAGCTTCATAGGGATTTACTCATTTATGCAGCAGGGTAACTTTTACTGTATCAGCCCACGGACTTTCTCAGCACTGCAAACTGTCAGTGAACATTTACATCATGTTAGACCCTTCACTCTTATACCTGTAAAATGCTCCATACATGTAAAGATGTTTAAAATTGCTAAGAAGAGAAACACGCCCTATCCAGAACCTTCAATGTGCACACACACATTGAGTGAAACCGCTTGTCCCAAGCGGGGCTGCAGCGAGCCGGAGCCTAAACCGGCAACACGGGGCGCAAGGCTGGAGGGGGAGAGGACGCACCCAGGACGGGACGCCGGTCCATCGCGAGGCGCCCCAAGCGGGACTCGAACCCCAAACCCACCAAAGAGCGGGACTCGGCCAAACCCGTCGCGCCTCCAAACCCTCGCACCTTCAATGCCGTTGACCGAATAATCACATAAACATGTCCGCTGCTCGTGAGCTACAGGCCGATTTCAATTTTTTATCTAGACAGTAAATAAAAGATTAATAAAACAAATGTCCCTCGGTTTATTTTTAAAAAAATTCTAAAACATATGTCGACACAGGCACACCTCACTGTTTACAGGACACCTTCCAATAACGAAAAACCTCACAATACAGTTTTACATTTATGTTTATTCATTTTCCATATATTACAGGTTGGCCAATTGTTAATATACTGTAGTATTGCTTGCTTACCTTTCCGCAGCTGTCAGTTTTGCTCTTATTTATGATCACATACCTTGTCCCTTATGCCCTGGCGGATGACTTCTCGTTCTGCTTCCATCTTTGCGTATTTGGCCTTCCGTTCCTCCTCCTGCTGTCTCAGAGCCTCCTGCCTCTCCTCCTCCTTCTCCTTCTCCGCTTCAGGGTCCTTGTCCTCCTCCCCACCAAGCATCTTCCCCATGTCTTTGGTGGCCCCTTTGCGTGACACAAAACAAGGCCGTGTGCGAGAGCTCTGCCACGTCGACACGTCTGTTGTGCGCGTGCCGTGATAACGCTTGATGCATGTGACATTATTCCTTCCACGTAAAGTGTTTTATTTATAAAGATCCGAAAGACTATTTAAGCCGGTTTACACTATTTTAGTGAGCTGGAGTCCGTTTGCAGGGTTACATTGCAGTGATCACTATAAGACCTGCTTTGCAAGTTTACTAGTGTAATTGTGTGTGTGTGTGTGTGTGTAGACGCACTTTGCATAAGCAGTATTTTGAATATTGTGGAACATATATAGAATAGCAGCAGTTTGGCTTCCGGGCTCCGTACATTGGGTTGGATGAACATATTAACCATGTTTACCCATGCAAATTAAGCCTAAGTTGTATTTATTTGCTATGGCAAAAAATTGCATAACATATTTTGTAGGTATGTGTTCTGTTTGCGATTTAGGACAGACCACTGTACTCTGCTGCATTTCACTCCACTATGCTGTAATGCTATTGAGATTCTGTTTCACAGTGCTTTGTGGTGGTTTTCGTTATTAACTCTGCACGAGCTGTATTATATTATAATATAAATATTCTGTTGTGGGGGGGGGCGCGGTGGTGCAGTGGGTTGGACCAGGTCCTGCTCTCCCGCGGGTCTGGGGTTCGGGTCCCACTTGGGGTGCCTTGCGACGGACTGGCGTCCCGTCCTGGGTGTGTCCCCTCCCCCTCCGGCCTTGTGCCCTGTGTTGCCGGCTTAGGCTCCGGTTCCCCGCGACCCCGTATGGGACAAGCAGTTCCGAAAATGTGTGTGTGTGTGTATTCTGTTGTGTTTTTTTTTTTTTGCTCCATTGAATTAGCAACGTCAGAAAAAGAGCCCCATTATAGTTCAGTGTCCTGTCTGAGACACAATAACAATAAACGATAAGAAATGCGTTGCAGAGCTTTTTCCCACCTCGCCCACAAGCTCCCAGCTGCTGCATCCCTACAACCTTTGCAACACTTAATATCACAAATACGCACAACATGGACATTAAAATTCGCCTCACTTATACTAAAAGTTCACCTTCTGCTACGTAAAGGCTGAAATCGTATCAGACCTTTTTTCACCTTCACTAAGACACTGATTCCAACAAAATTTTCCTGAAAATTAAAATAAACTATTGTCAGGAAAATCATTCTGAATAAAAACCTTTCATCGCTTCGGTTTCATTAAGTGTTCGCACCCTTTATAACGGGGGTTCTAACAATGCTCAGACGTAACCAGTCACGCTGCAGATTACGCACAGAGAATTTTCCTTCGTCTGACATCAGCTGCGGTGATTCTGATCGGCCATAAATAAGATCTGCTGCTCCTGCAGAATTTCCCTGAAGGATTCTTGGTTGCATAACGTAGAGCTCCATAAGTAGCTGATAAAAGGGGGCACCTCAAGGACGTTTAAGATAAAAATGGGCCATCACTCATACTGACTGGGAAATTGAAGACATTCTGCAAACTCCGTCCAAGCCATTCAGCTGAGAAATGTGGATTTTACAACATTCTCAATATGTCCAGAGAGGGACACCGGAGCACGTTCTCAGCGGCTGCCCAAGAGCCAAAAGCGAGGGCCGCTATCATTGTTGTGATGAGCAGGTGCTCAGAGGTGCGGCACAGTCGAACCCGAGTTAGGGAGGGAAGGGTGAAAGAGCAGAATCATAATCATAGTACCAGTTCAGTGCTATTGCTAAGGGTACGATACCGACGGTTGACGGTCAACTCGGGAAGGCAACTTAGGAACGCAGAGGTTCTAAGATCAGCCACCGTCCTGCTCTCTGAAGCTCCTGGACAGGTTGCCTTGTTAGAGCTTACAGTCCCATTGGAATAATACATGGAGGAGGTCAATGAGGTGAACAAGATCATGTATGAGGCTGGAGGCCAAAGTGTGTGTCCATCACAGTAGCAAAGTTGGAGTGTGTTGGGTTTTACAGGCAATTAGAGCCAGTAGGCCATCACAGCTACATACCAAAAAGTGTCTTTTATTTGGGTTTCAAAAGCTCCCTTTTACACGTTTTACACAGTTTTTTTAAGTACGAAGATAGAAGATACATAAGATACTATTATAGCAGCACATCTGAGCGGAGTGTCATGATCTCACACTAAATCACACGGCGCTGCAAACACGAGAAGAAGCTCATAAAGCAACGAAGGACTGTCTTTGACCCTTTTTAAACAGCACTTGTAATGTTTTAACTTTGTTGTTATTATGCAGTCTTTATACCTGCTTGCAGACTGCTTCAAAGCTGCAGAGCAACTGCACGACTAACACAGTGACATTTTTCCCTAAATACATCACTGAGCAGTTGAAAGCTGCACAGCAACTGTGTTGTCTAGGGAGAAACTAGTTTTCTCTAAAAACTGCTGGTTGGACAAGTGGATTTCTTTCATTTATCATATTTATTGCCTCGGGGGGCACGGTGGTCCAGCGAGTTTGGCCAGGTCCTGCTTTCTGGTGGGTCTGGGCTTCGAGTCCCGCTTGGGGTGCTTTGTGATGGACTGACGTCCCGTCCTGGGTGTGTCCCTTCACCCTGTGTTGCCTGGTTAGGGTCCGGCTCACAGCGACCCAGACAGTGCGTGCACGTGTGTTATTTACTGCCCACAGTTTTTATGACCGTTTCCCTCATTCAGCTGTTTTGTGACAGTGTACACCTATACCTCATGTTACAAACATTAAAGTTACAAATTTTCAAAGATGCAAGCATTTCAGGGTCTATTCATTTCGATCGTTTGTGAAATTTCCTGTTGCAGACTGAAAAAAGGCACAGGGTTCGAGCAGCGCATATACACTGCAGCAGTGATGCACGACATAAGACCAATGAGATGTCCGATGAGTACATAAACGCAGTTTCTTTGCAGACAAAGACGAGAAGTGCAGATCTGAGAGCTCAAGTGCACCAGTTCACCATTGACCAAGTCCTGAAATGTGCCGGACGAGTGACCGAGAGCTGCGTCCACTAAAGGGCAGTTCAGCGAACGCAGCCACTGCCACACTTCTCTGTGGCACGTGTTAACAGGATGCTTTACTGATGCAACCGCATTTTACAGCAATTTGGAAAAATATGAAGTGTGAAACATTACGACTCCACATGTTACACTCATTACTCAAGAAAATATATTCCTTTTATGTAACTGTGTTAAAGAAATTAAAAGAAGGGATGAAACTGCATAGTTGCCCGAAAAACAAAACGACACTGAGATATTGGGCCTGTGCTGGAGAGTCTGGGCAGTAAAATTTCTGTCCTATACTGTCTAACAAGTAGAATTAGTAGATGATTCACAGTGCCTTGTTCCACTCATTCGAGTAGCTTGTGTCCCTCATTCGAGTGGCTTGTGCCCCTCATTTGTGTGCATTGCGCCCCTCCTTTGAGTGCCTTGTGTCCCTCATTCCTCATTCGAGTGCCTTGTGTCCTCATTCCTCATTTGTGTGCCTTGTGCCCCTCATTCGAGTAACTTGTGTCCCTCATTCGAGTGGCTTGTGCCCCTCATCCGAGTGCTTTGTTTCTCTCATTTGTGTGCCTTGTGTCCCTCAGTCCTCATTAAGTGACTTCTGCCCCTCATCTCTATAGGACAATTATCTCTATGGAAACACGTTAGCATCTATTGAAATATTATGCATTATTATTATTGTATTATCTACAATATCACATACTTTCTGTTATATTATTGCATGATTCAATTTGTGTTACATTTCATTCTTTGCATAATGAAGTAACTGGACTGTATCAGTGGAGTGGTAGAAGTCTCATTTTCCACCGTATGTCGAGGTCACTGAAAAGTTAAGCCTCCGAACCGTTTCCTCGCAACACGATCCATTTACACCGCGTGACTGTTTTTTTATGGAAAAACTGTCATTTTACTGCCGACTGCTAACCGTTACGAGGAAATAAACCGCTTAAAATGCCATGATTTGTCACGTTCTCAGGTCCTCCTTTCAGCTGCAGCCTAAAAGACGCGACCGCCGTTTTCTTACGCGGAAAAACACTTTCGACTTGTTGTCCCAGAATAAAAATAAATCCTCGGTGCGGCACAGAGTGACGCGCGCGACGCGCACGCAGAGCGGGGTGAGAAACGAACGTACCTCCGAGCGCCTGTTTCACGATGAAGTTCATGGCGATCGATGTCCAGCGCTGCGGAGCGACTCTTTATCTGGAAGAGGGAAAAGCGCAAAAGGAACGAACGAACACACACACACACACACACACAAACACACACAGTGAGTGTAAAAGTACACATCGCAGTGGGCAGCACAGCTTCACCTCCGTTTTCCGAATGGTAATAACTATTATAATAACTAATTATTTGTAGCAACAAAAACATGTGTAAAGACTAATAACATTTCATATCTGCTTTTTTTATTTTTACATATTACAGTTTGAGGTCAGTCTTTTTTATTTAAATTTCCTTTGATCGGACACACATAATAATCACAATTTCCTAAGGAACTTCTCAGGTTCCGGACACAATGAATAATATTCACAAGTGACACAAAGAAAGACACTGGGGACACGACCCGACCCCCCCTCGCGTCTCCACCTGATCGTGATTTATTCATAATATTCCGTGACGGCGCTACAGTCAGAAATATTCACACCCTTCGAGCACATTTTCCAAAAAAAAAGCACCTTTAGAACCGATGTCTACAGTCGGAGCAAAACGCGCCACCGCGTGGACGCTAAAGCACCAATACTGGGTGTGTGTGTGTCTGTGTGTGTCTGTGTGTGTACCAAAATGTGTACCAATGTGTGTGTGTGTGTGTGTGTGTGTGGGGGGGGGGAGTGGTAGGTTTACCGTACCCGCTTTTGAGTCCACCCGAAAATGGCCCCCCAACCCCTCCAGCCCGGTATTGCCGCACACCTCACCTGTGTGTGTGTGTGTGTGTGTGTATGACCGCCTCCAGCTCCTCCGGTGGTCAAATTTTGACCCGACGAGCTCTTGACCTGTACCGGTTACGTACCGTCCAGGTGTGTAAAGTTCACACGACGACATTTGGTCCCCACCACGACCGTCCCCGGAAAACAACCCGGGGGTGTGAGTGGGGGTTGGGGGTTGGGGGGGGGGGGTGAACATGAGCTACTGTACAGAAGAAGCGCAGAATAAATGAAACGAGGTAAGCAAGCAGCGCGAGGGGAGACCCCCCCCCCCCCACAATCCGCGCGGCCGGATCGCCCACAAATACCTGCGAGGTGCACGCGGGTTCCGGGGGTCCACGATCCAAGGCTCCCCGTCGAGGTCAGCACGCGCACATGCGGCGATCTCTCTCGGCTGTCCAGCTCATCTCATCTCCGTACGCCGTTTCCAGGTGCTGAGGCGGAGGGAGGGGGGGTGCGGCGCGCCGAGCGCGATCCCGCGCTCACTCAGTTCGGACCAGCAGCTACGGGCATCCGGGGTACGGAGCGTGACGGAGCGTGACGGAGCGTGTCCAAGTTCCCGGGCACGGAGCAAGAAAAAAAATGGCCAAGGGACAAAATCGGGGCAGCTTTTGTAGGGCCGGACGCATCACGCGGGCGCGTCCCCCTGCTGCGCGCGTCCTGCAGGCTGCTCTCGTTCTCCTCCGAGTGTTTACGGCGTCACCATGGCGGAGCGCGCGCGCGCGCGCCCGCCCGCGAACACTTTAATACCGGCTGGAGGCGGGTGGCACGTGCGCGCGAGGGGCTTTTCGGGGGCTCTGCTCGGGGATCACTGTCCCCTTCGTGTAGCAGCAGACACGACCTCCAGCACTGGCCCGGGGTCTGGGGGGCTGGGTTAGGGTTGGGGGGGCGCGCCGGTGCTGACGAGAGGGGCGACGTGTCACTTCCAAACGCCCTGCTCCTCCGGCCTCAGTGTTTTACGTTTAAAAGAGCAGTGAACACACAGTGGGGGGGCACACTGTGTGGCAGGTCTGGGGTTCGAGTTCTGCTTGGGGTGCCTTGCGGTGGACTGGCATCCTGTCCCGGGTGTGTCCCCCCCCAGCCCTGTGCCCTCTGTTGCTGGGTTAGGCTCCAGCTATCCACAACCCTGCTCGGGAAGAGCGGTTGCAGACAGTGTGTGTGTGTGTGTGTGTGTGTGTGTGAGAGAACACATAGTGGACGTGAACACAGAGTTCAGACACCAGTCCACGGTCGTGATGCACCGACCAAAGACCGAGGTTCTTGGAACATCTGTGACCTGGATTGTTTGTCTCACGCTTTCACTGGGAAGTTGGACTGGACACTATTTTTGTGACTTTCCATATCAAGTGAAAAATATCAGCCCGTTGCAAGTATTAAAGTACCTTAGTGGTACAGTGATGCTCTGCGCTTGAGCGCTTTGCTGTTGTGCTTTGGAGGCACTCATCTCTCACAGGAGCCACATCGCTTCCTCGCGCAGCAACGCCTCGTGATGACGGCCGTCTCATCGTCTCCCCGCTCTCGCACCATACGGAGCACCGCCGGAACACGTCCTGCTGCCGAGATTTTGGCCGGACAGTCGCCGATAGAGAGACTCTCCTCGTGAGTATTGGTCTGACCGTGGTTCGACTGAGGTTCAGACCCTTAGAAATGGCTGCGTAACCCTGTCCAGGCCCTCGGGCTTCAGCAGCTTTTCTCCAGAGGTCTTCAGAAACATCCTTAGACCATTGCAGGATGTGTCTCTATGAATCTCTGCTCATGGTATTCAAACAGCTCACTAATTACCCCCTTAATTGGGCTGAAATTGGAGGGGGGGGGGACACCGACTGGACATTTCATCACCTTCCGCACCAGGGAATGACAGAAAAATAACACCGGTGTCACTTTTCCTCTCTCAGGCTCCATGATCACTTTTCCACACCACTGCGTACTTATTATTCTGCACTTTCTCTTCTTAAACTTGCGGTTCTCTTCATGTCTGCGGGTGACGGACTGAAATTTTCAGCGCAATGTTTGCTGGGATTTCAAACGACCGTCGGCGCCGAGCGACGCGTCACAAACGCCGATTGTTCCAACAACGGTGACAAACGGAGTTGTTTAAGCAGGTGGAACAAACGTTCGGTACTTTTACCGCACGTCCAGATGCGCAGTGGAGTTGGATGGTATTAGTTCTTATTGACTGAGGGCGCAAGTTGTGAGAGCGTGCCGGGCAAAGTGCATGCTGGGAGATTTACGGCCTCCCGCCCGGCGCGTCAACGCGGTTCCCCACTCTTCAACGCTCGCCGTACATTCTGCTGACTCGGCACTCAGCCCAACAGCTGGGCCGCTTCCAAGCTACGCACTGCAGTGGAGAGACCCCCAGGGGTGTGGGGGGAGGGGAGGAGGGGGGGCACGTCTCTTTCTTTTAGAAATGTGCTGCGCCATTCCGTAAAGGAAATGTTGGTTTCCGCCTCAGTGGGAAATACAGGACCATTGTGTGTGTGTGTGTGTGTGTGTGTGTGTGTGTGTGTGAAAAGACACTGAGCTGTGCTCAGCGTACAGGACTGTTATTAGGAGTACGGTTTGCGACACACACACACACACACACTTCAAAGGATCTGCACCTGCAACGATCGTGTTGATCTCTATTCGAGTCGGGTATCAAAACACGCTTCTTTCGGACTCACCGTGCGTCCCATAAACATGCACTATGTCATCTGTTTAGAAATTATAATGTTATTGTTATATATTATATAATTATGTATTTTTACATTGTAATTTAGAAACCATTCGCAGCTACTGATGTAAAGTACACTGGTTTACACTCTCTCCTTTTGTTGGTGCACTGTGCTGCTGTGCTGTGTTGTTCTCGTGATGTGCGTCGCTGCGGAGAAAAGTGTGCGCTGAATGAGTGTCGTCGTAATTGTAATTGCAATTGCAATTGCAATGTCCTCCAGAACACTGACCCAGAAGCGGACAGCAGCCCCTACCGAAGGTGAGATTTTCAGTAAACACAGAATGTTTCCTCCTTCCGTGACGGAAAGTGAGCGTCACTACAGTGTAACTCTAACGACTTTGGGTCGTAGATCCTCACCACGGAGGATTTCTAACCGTTCGTATTTGACTCCGCCCATCGTCTCAGTGCACATTGTGGAGATTTGAAAGTGACCGAAAACTCAAGGTTTGGCTCGGTGCGGTCGATCGGCTCGTCTTTCCTCCGCGTCTCCCAGGAGACGGCAGCGACGCACCACGAGAGCCACCGACCGCTTTGACCCCCCCGGTGACCTGTCCTGTAGGGGCCCGCAGCTGGTCCTCTAAACACAGCAGTGAAACACAGCCCTGCATCTCACACACCTGGAGAAGTGACCCCGGCGTGACGGTTTGAGGCTCCACCACCTCTGCGCCCCCACCCTCCCGTCACGGGAATCCACAGGATGCGGAGCCTCACGCTCCTGCAGCACTTTGCAGTCGTCACTCCCCCCCCCCCCCCCACGGTCGATGACAGAGTCCTGCAATGCAGCAGACCTGTAACCGAACCCTGGGAGGACGAGCGCTGGGGCTCCTGCAGAGCGCTACCCCGAGCTGCTGGTCACGTGACCACACGTGGGGGAGGGTCGCGCTGCGCAAACGGGCCGCTCTTCGCTCCTCCTTCCGCACGATGCTCGTTTCGCAGCGCAGCATCAGTCATTTGTGATCCGCAGTCATAACCGCGCAATCTGTCCGCCCAGCGGCGACGCTCCGGACGCCAAGGGGTCGAACCTTCCAGCTCTGTGTCACGCTGACTTTGAGAATCCAAACAAAGGAAGAGACTATGAACGCAGTGTGCGTGTGTGCTGCCTGCAGCAGAGCACTGCAGCGCAGCATTGAAGTTCGCTCCAAATCTACAATCATAGCTCCGGTTGAGGGACGAGTCTCCGGTATTTTTACTGTATTTAGTGACGTTGCTGGCAGCGGCTTCCATTGTTAAAACAGCAGGGTAATTTTACTGGAGCAATTTAGGTTAAGTACCTTGCTCAAGCTGGAGGTGAGAGTCGAACCTGTGACCTTTGGGGCCAAAGGCAACCGCTCTAATCACTACATTACCAGCTGTCCCAGCTTTTTGAAAGGATATAAAAGATGCCTGGATGTTGAATGTTTTTCATCTTTACTGGAAAAGTGTCACTTAGAGCTGCAAGTCAGGCTTTCGTTCACCAGCACCACGTGGGACGGTCAACGCGCTCATCTCACAGGGCACCAAACATGCTGCTACAGGCCAAACCGAGTTGAGCATGGTCACGAGACCCAAGCAGCGGAACTGAGGATGAGTCAAGGTCCCCGTCACTGTCACCACCGCCGAGGCCGATTGCCCTCCCATTTCAGAGCAGAGCGCCTCCTAGTGGCACGAGACGGCAGCGCGGTCTGCAATGGGACGCGTGCGACGTTAGCAGATGAAATTATTTAGCTAATGCGTTTCTGCAAAGCAACTTACAGCGTCAAGTTATTTACAATGATTTACCCCATTTATACAGCTAGGTAACTTTTACTGGAGCAATTCAGGGTAAGGAGTTTGCTCAGGGGTGTTATAACAGGTGAGATTCAAACCTGGGAGCTGAATCCCGTCCATCGGCAGCAACTGTAAAAACCCTCAGGATCAAGCCGTGAATAAAAACGCTGAATACTTTTAATTAACTTCAAAACACTGAAACTAGTTTAAAAATACTGAAGAACAGAAGCGATTCCCACCGACATATTTAATCACAGCTGCGCACTGCTCTGTCACACGTACGTTGGGTGTTCGTTGCCTTCTGGACACTTTGGGTTTTATTAGGCACACAATCAGTAACATTTTCATAGGGACACATTTACCCCTCAGAGTCTATAAAAGTCCTGGACATGGGATTGAAGCAGAAAAATACTCCGCGAGACAGTGTAATATTTTTATTCATTTTGAGCTACAGGAAAAGCAAAACTGAAAGTATAGTAAATATCCACAAACTTTTTTTTTTTCCTTTTTTTACTGCTCACTGTTGACCAATTCATCCTTTTAAGGGAAAGAAAAAATCAGTGCTGTCATCCTGCTACTGACTCCTAACACAAATTCATTTCTTTTTAGTTTATTTTCACAGAGTGCCCTTCTCACCCCTGACGCACACAGCAGACAAGAGCTGTAAACACCGTGGAAGCGAGTTGAACCACGACGGATGCACTCTTCCAACTGGGAACCGTTACCGCGTCTCGCCTTCCCTCGGCAGCACATTTTGGATAACGTATAGAGAAAACGCAGTAAAGTTTGCAGGAAATTGTATTTTGGAAAATGAGTCGCTCGCACGGTTGTAACACGGGGAGCCCCGCGCGCACACACTTGTACAGAACAGTAGTGTGTGTATACACACACACACACACACACACACACACACACACACACAGCGAAATAGAGAATTATTTCTTTATTCGTGGGAAGCGCAAAAAGAAAATGCATAGATAGGAGACTCACTGCTGCACCCCAGTGAAGCCGCTCTAACGGTGCTCACGCTTTTGAGTTTGTTTCTCAGAAGAATAGAAAAAATAAATCGCTATCTTAATGGGAGAGAAGGAATGACTTTGTCGGGGTCCTCGGGCGATGGCTGGGAGCAGTAGGAGTGCGGTTCTGTGCCCGGCGCGGAATCGGCGCGCCATCAGCGCGCCAGCGGAGTCTGCTTGAGGGAAATGAGCACGGAGCGCATGCGCGACACGTCCTTGGCCTGCTTCGTGGACTTGGGGTTGAAGTCGCAGAGACGTGCCACGCGCTCCCACTCCGTACCCGGGTTGTTCTCGTCCGCGTCCGACAGCAGGGCTTCCTCGGCCGCCCTGCAATCGGTAGCACAGGGGACACGCTCAGCGGGCGCGGGGAGCCACGACGCAGCCGCGACACGGCGGCGCTTGTGCCGAGGACGAAACGCTGGGGATGAGGACAGCGGCATCGCACCGACTCCTGACGCCCAGTTAGAGACCACAGCGATTTAATGAGGTCATCTCTTCTTCATGTGGCACAGGGTCCCACTATGATCAAGACTCCCAGATAGAAAGTGGACATCTCAAGCCATTCAGTAATCACTAATAATAATAATGACTCCAAATGACAACATACAATAATTGAGGAATATTCCATTTAGCACTTAGGTAAAAATTTGGATCAAAATTTTAAAAAAAAAAAAAAAAAAAAAAAAAAAAAAAAAAAGGCTTTATCACCTTGCGAAAAAGTGAGATTTATTCTTCATTACTGTCTTACTGCAGCTCTAGTTGGTAAAAATGCCCTTTCTAGGGAAAAATCCCCTGATCTAGAATATTCTCAGGATCCAGAGAGGCGGAACTGAATATTCTTTGCAGCTGCAGATCAACAGACACATTATTGTGAGTTAGTCTGAACGTCAGAAAAAGCTCCAGTATGCGAGCAGGGGGATATAAAAGATTTTCATTTTCTGAAAGTTCAAGACATTCCCTGAAGAAAAAAAACACCCTACTGATCACAAGTGTGTATCAGAGTGACGTAATAGACCTGTCCAGGGTGTGACCCCAGCAGCTTTGGGCCCAGTGATTAAGGGATAGGCTCCAGACCCCCGCGACCCTGACCAGGGCAAGCAGGTAATGAGAATGAATGAATGGATGGATGGGATTGTCACAAACGCCTGCAGAACCAGAGCCAGCAGTGAGCGCCTGGATGATGGGAACCAAAGGCACTGCTGAGAGCAGGCCTCGCCCCCCCGGTTCGCTCCGCCGACCCTGAAGACACAAAACTCCGCCCCCCAAAGAGCAAAGCGCGCCCGATAACAAAGCAGCGTTCCGCAGCCGGGCACGTAGAGCCTCGCGGCGCCAGGGCCGCGCGCTCGGACGTCGGTGCGAATCCCGCCGAGTCGGCTCTCCCCGTCCGTTTCGTCCCACGGCCCGAAGACGTGCAGCAGGAGGCGACGGTGACCTCCTTAAGGGGAAACTGCCCTATCGTACCGCGGTACGCGGGGACGGGAAACCGAGGGAGGATCAACACACTAGAGGTGGAGCAACACATGATCACAGGAGGACATTCGCCTCATCAGGCACGCCGCACTGTGAGCGCTCAGCTCAGCATTTTTTTTTTTTTTTACTTAACTGTTCTAGGCGGTAGCAAGGATGGTTAATGTGTGTGCTTTAGGGCGGCCAGAAACAAAAAGAGAAAAAACAAGGAGAAACGAGAAGTGAGACACAGAAATAAGAAGCAGCTTCATGCAGACGACACAAGGCAGCCATGCAGCGCAGAAGATCGTCCTCTCTGGGCCGTCTCCCTCGCCTCAGCCCGCAGCCTTCACGCGCATCGCATCGCAGGCGGCCTCGCGAGCCGGGCCGCGGCTCGGGTTCGAACCCGAGCCGCGTGCCTCGTCCCCGCCTTTACAAATCCGCTCCTCGTCCGGCCTGCCGGCGCATGAGGGCTGCAGCACTAAGAAGGCAAATGAGGCATGAAAAATTCATGTCGCTAATGGACAGCAGTCTGGTCTAGAACTGAGCTACTTTCTAACAGTCTGCTGTGCTTGAAGCAACTGTGTATCCAGAGCAAGTGTTATAACAATGTTATTTTATTATTAATAATAATAATAATAGCAGCCATTAAAAACCTGGGACGGTGCTGTTGGGAATCACCTATATGGCGTGGAGCGTGTGTGCGCCTGTCGTTCTGCCGTTTGCTGGGTGATGTACGGAAATGTCACTCTGTCATATAATAAGGCCGCCGTATGGAAAAGGGGTATATTTCCGAACGCGGCGGTACTGTGCCGTACTTTTTCGTTGCGCCAGGGCCGAGCGTACGTGAAACGCAGAGTGTGCGCGCGCTCGTTCCGCATCTCCGATGGCGCTAAAGTAGCGTAAGGAAACACCGTCCCAGGTCCCGTCCCCAGAGAGGAGGCGCACGAGCCACGCCTGTTCACGCCACCCTGTGGCTGCAGGGAAGAAGGCGGCGGCAGCGGCAGCGCGAAGATGATCGGAATGAGGAACGCTGCTCTCCAGCGTCATTTTTAAAGCGATGATCATAAAACAAAAGCCTAAGTTGACTCAAACTGGAGACACAGTTGCTTTGAACAAATCTACGGTCGAGTGCAACTGAAACACACAAAAAACACGCATTACTTCTAATCAGCCTAATGAAACCCTCACCATTTACTACGAAAATCCTATTGGAAATTTTGGCTTTACAGCTATTATTAAACATGAGAGAATCCAAGAATCAATCAGATTTTCACTGATATTACAGAGTTAATATCGAGCACACAATGCTACAAAAGCAGTGTTAGAGAGGCACCCTTAATGTAACAGCCAAAGGCATTCTGGGTGGCAATACAGAAACTAAAAAATTAATTACAGCATATGATTCATGATGAGTTGATGGGGAAACCCAAATTCCAGGGATATTTTCAATAACTTCAGAAGCATTAATTATATGTGTCATAATAAAAGTCTTGTAGACTTTGGACAAAGTCCAGCGCGGCTCAAGTGCTCCTTTCAAGCCCTGCTAACAACACGTACCTCGACTTTACCTCATGTCTGTGGGATGTGCAACAGCACTGATGCGGAACACAAATATTAATGACACATGTTGCAAAACGCATGGAGAGGAAAAGGAAGACGTCCGTTTAGCAACATACACATAACCAATGAGCTCAGAGAAGGGCTGTTTGTAGAAGTCTTCGTCCAGCACCCTGGGTGGACGGGCATCCGAGAGGACGGCAGCGGGCAGGAGAGACGAGAGAGAAGGGTGAAAAGGAGGAGAGAAAACACAGCGACGCGCGAGCGAGGAGGAGGAGGTGCGGAGTACGGGGCTGACTAGTTAACAGCCGGTTAACAACTAATCACGACTGTTGAGTGAGACTTCACTGACCTGACAGTACAGTACCGTGGGATTAACAACTTGAGGGACAGACTGACAAGTAGATGCACTTCAGTTATGAAAAAATCCTCCGGAATTATCGGCACCCTTGGTAAAAATGGGCGGCGCTGCTGTCTCACGGCGCCTGGGTGGTGCGAGAGGACGTGGGTTCGATCCCCGCTCAGTCTGTGTGAAGTTTGCATGTTCTCCCTGTGTCGGTTTTCTGAGGGTGCTCTGGTTTCCTCCCACACTCCAAAGACATGCTGTTCAGGTTCCCCTGTGTGTGTGTGTGTTCCACTGATGTATGGATGAGTGACCCAGTGTAAGTCACCGCGGTAAATAAGGTGTGTGGGCTCATAACGCTACATAGAGTTCACTGGAAGCGGCTTTGGACAAAAGTGTCTGATAAATAAATAAATGTAAAAATGAGCAAAAGTGTACAAAATGCCTTGACTGTTTAATTCTTGTTTCATTCACGTTTAATCTTTACCTCGGTGAATGGTTACATCTCCCCTCATAAGCCGAGCGTACGATCGAGCTCAACAGTAAAGATATTTCTCGTAGCCAAAGGTGCCAATAATTGTGGAGGGACTGGAACGAGTCTATTAGGGGCGAGAACGTTAAGGTACACGGTGGATGACACATTACCACAGAGCGCACTGTCGCTTCAATCTGCGATGAGTCTCAGGCGCTGTCAGCATCTCTTACAACCTCCACTTATTTCTGTTCTCGTGATTAGCAAAGACCCCGATAGACGGGTAAGGCGCCATTCCCGCGGGGGAGGGGAACGCCGGCCGGTGCCGGCCGACGCCTACTCGTACCTGTTGTTCACCTTCGTTTTCTCCAGCTGCTCGTCCTGCCGGGCGTGCCACTCCTCCAGCTCTCGCTTGGCCTTCTCTTTCCACTCCACCTCCTGCTGCCTCGAGTTGGCATCTGGGACGGAAGGAGAGACGGCAATTCGCCCCGGGAACGCGGCAGCGGTAAGAACCACCTAGGAGCCAGTGCTCTCCGCCATGCCCGCGTACGGTCCAAGCAGTTCCAGGAAAAACTAGCGAACCAGCAAAACTAGCTGCTACACCCTGTGCTCAGATGGGGGCCAAGTGGCACGAGGTCAACTTGGCTCTCGCTAAGAGGCGGTGCCTTACCGAGGACCTCGAGGCGCTCTCTCTGCTCCTCCCTCCACTTGCGCAGGCTCTCCGGCTCGGCCCGCAGGCGGTCGACTTGGGCGACGGCGGCGTAGGCATCAGACGGGCCGTTGCTCTCCTGCCGAACCGTACACACGTACACAGCGAAGGCTAGTCTTTGGTCTCCAGTGGTGACCACAGGTGCCCCTCGTGGCTCTCCGGCTCGACTCGGACGACGGCGGCGTAGGCATCAGACGGGCCACTTCATTTGCTCCAAAGCCACGTACAGCTCAGAGTAAACAAAGTCTAAGAGTTCTAAGCAAACACAACCTAACGTGCCATAAAATTTGCACAACGCGTTATCAACTGTGTCTTACGAGAAACGCCTTTCTAGAACTGGTGTTTCAACCAAGAGCCGGTGCCCTGGTGATGCGCGGCGCCACACAAAGGGCGAGGCCTCCCCTGTACGTCTCAGGTGTCTCACACCTGCTGGCGAGCAGCTCAGAAACCATCTATAATAATGAGTCGTAATGCAAAAACTTGGGCTTCCAGAAATCGGGAACATTTGAGAAGGCAAAACTTAGTGATAAAACGCACAGAATTCCCTTGAAAGGCAATATCATTACTTGTGGCTCAGTGCTTTCAATGACTGTTCTTTTATCCCAAAACATACTGTCTGAATTTCTCAGCGTAGAGAGGGTACGAGCGACTGCAAAAGTAACATTACGAGAATTGCCTAGATCAGGAGTGTCTCGAAAATAACGCATTTGTACCTTGTAGCATGCCGAGGTCGCCCGGGGAGAGAGCGGCGACGGGGGAAAAGCAGCCACAGCTGGGGCTGATTACACTCGCTATTTCTTCCCTGGTGCCCAGCAGTAGAGAGAAGAGACAGAGGAGGAGAACGAGAGACACGAACCCGATCCCAGAGACGACGCCCGGGTCCCGACCGACCCGACTCTCCCAGCCCCCCTGACGAAACCTCATCCTACCTGTTCCCTAGTCCCCCTTTTCCATCACCTTCCTTCTCCCCGCTGTAAGGGCAAATAAAAGCCTTCACCAACAGGTAACTGCACGTCTTGTCTCCTGCCTCGTCTCTTACATCCCTATTTTAATGTCAGCATTTATTTGGCAAAAGCCCAAAGACAATAATAAAAATAATTTAAAAAAAAAGTTTACTACTGTAGGACCACAGGACTTTTAATTCCTAGATCTTCATTTGTCACCACAAGCATTGATACCTACATTACTTACAGCTCCTTAAAACACTGTATACTATTACATGCATTTCTATTATTTCATTTGTCCCTTGTTAATCATTACTTGCCCCCTACAGATGGCCAGAGGGGTTCATCTACAGCAGCAGCAACAATGGGAATTTTACCAGGACAGATGGTTGCATCATTTACATGTATGGATTAGGCACACAGGTTCCTCCAAAGAGATGTACAACTCAGAGTAAACCAGGGTGTACTCCACATTTACCTCATGAAGCTCTCCGTTAATGACTCCGTCAACAGCATCTGGTGGAAAAGCATAATTTGATGTTACGTTATTGATCAACTGTCCAGAATGCAATACAGTATCCCGGTGAAAACCAGAGAGTTGATTAATAAATAAGCCTCATCCTATTAGATCAATCACATAGGAAATATCAAACCAGACACAAATTTTTCAATAAAGAATAATTAGATGCAGGAACACTAAAACAGTGAAGATTTGATAAACACTTTACAACCACAATGCAACAAATTTTCAGTGGAGCATCACAAGCCCAAATTGCATTATAATAAAACATCAAAAGAAAGACTGCACATTAAAAAAGGTGTGTGGGTACCTGACTGTTTATGTTACAGAGAATTATTATATTTAACGCCCAACAAGTACAGCGAAGGAAGTGCCTTTAGGCATACGCTGCTGCGACAGGACGCTGCTTCAGGCTCCGAGAGCCCCTCTCACACGGATCGTGTGTGTTTTTTGACCAACAAAAAGTGGGTCCAACCGATGAGCAGCACCTTTATCCAGGTGCCTCTCGCTTTGCGTGGAAACCGGAGAGTGGCTCATGAATTACTGAAGGCCTCATCGGGTCACTGCGGCACACGTGCGGGGCCAAGTGCTGCGGCTGTAAAAGGACACTGGTGGCACTGCTAGTGTTGCCATGGTAACGAAAGGGCAGCCAGCATTGTACAGGGGGGCAGGTTTCTGGCCCAACTGCATTAGTGGACTGTGGTGCCAACACTCTGATGGACCATCTCCTCTCTCTACCACCCCCCAGGGTCACACTGCTCTCACGCCCGGGCGGAAGGGACAGTGCTGAGCTCGGTGCTCCTTCGCTGCTGTGCGGAAAGTTGCTTCTTGGAGAGCTGATGTGGACAACACGTGAGCCCCAGGGGAGGCCATCCGCTGCTGACGCCCGCCCCCCCCGTGACACCTGTCACCCGTCCCTGACTCCGGGGAGGAGGAGGAGTCACCGGGCTCCAGGGCCCCAGACACCGACACGGAATCTGTGAACGCGCCCAGCCCAGGCACGTGGAGCTCCCGCAGCCCGAGCGCACCGAGTCCAAAGGTCTTGCCTCGGGGGGGGGGGGCGGCCGCCTCCATAAAGCGTATTAAAGCGCAAAGAGAGAGAGGCCAGAGGGCGGAGCGAGAAACAGACAGTGTTGCACTCAGACACACAATATAGAAACAATGTTACACTCCAGTCCAAGCCCGCGTGACACGCACGCCGGAACAAACACATCCTGATCCTGGGAAGATATAATCTGGCCGAAAACAATCGGCACACTTGAAAGAAACTCCCGCGTCCCGCTGCCCTCCCCCCGCCGAGCCATGATGATTAAACCCCGAGAGGCGGAGCTCAGCGACGTCCCCGCCGCCGCCGACGCCGGCACCGCGCTGACCGCATCCTAGGCTAGCTTAGGCTACCGCCGCGTACCGGGCTCGGACAGCAACGACGGCACCGCTCCGCCGTCCAGGATGCTGAAGCCCTCGTCGCTCTCGATGCCCGCGATCTCGCTCTCCTGTTGGGCCAGGAAGGCGGCTGCGGGGTCCTCCTCCAGCCCGACGCCGTTGCCCATCGCGGACTGGGCCGTGTCTAGCATGTCGAAGTCATCCATGTCTCGCCAACTAACTGTTACTGGCCGTTACCCCGCGCGTAGCTCCGCCTGTCCGCTCAGTGCGCGATTAAAGCGAGGGTGGGGCAAGGCTCTGATATACAAAGAAGCCGAAAGGAGCGTTAGGCCAATCGGAGAGGGGCGCTTTTGATGGACAGTACTTTCCACCAATCAACTTAGCGCCAGCTGCCAGCTGAGTAAACGCAGCCGTTAAACCTGGCACGTACTAGTCTCGTGATGTTCGCGGTGCGCGAGACGTGGATAGGGAGCGAGATGCATGACGGTCCTGAGAAAGAAAGAAACAAAGGAAGGAAGGAAGTGACGGCGATGTGCCGGTTTGTCCCACAGAATGAGCGTCGTTCGTCAATAGAAGGTTGTTCGTGAAAGGAATTTGTGTTCCCTTTAAATTAGGAGAGCGTTTCATCAATCTTTCACCAAACCTGCAAAGCTCCTGCCTTGTCTTTTAAACGAAAATAAATCTAATTAAAAACCAAGACTGGAGCATCAGAACTGCACAGCGCACCTTTTAATCCGGACTTCATACCCATGTGTTCCCAACTTCATTTCCATCACAATTTGTTTAACTATTGTTTATTGTCAGTATTTTCTTGCTTTATTCTATTGTTATTGGGTGTCATGGTAGCTCGGTTGCCTGTGTGGAATTTGCTTGTTCTCTTTTTGTGTTTGTGTGTGTTTCCTCCCACAGCCCAGAAATGTGTTTGTTTCAGGTCAAAAATGGTTGATTCTTAATTGCCTAGGGGTGTGTGTTTGCGTGTGTGTGCTCATGGCGCATGCGTACAGTTAAGCTGTGATGGATTGGAATACATTCTGGCCTGACACTGCCCTACTATACCACTTTCTTCCGGGATAGGCTCCAGACCACCGTGTTCCTCCATTGGACAAGCAGTCACTAATAGCACATGGATGGACGTTTACTGCTGTAATTTGTAATGCCCCTATTTCTTGTAAATTTGTTTACCGTACAATTGTAACCATCTTTTTTAATATAAAGCACCTGGAGAAGCTATTTTTAAGTGCGTGATATAAAACTATTATGATTATAACGCTACCTAATGTGCCAGTTCTCATAATCTAGTTATGCTAATCACTCATATCCCCTCTTTTGCGGAATTATCAGTAAAGCGCCATTTGAGATCAACAAATAGTGAATCACACAGTTGTAATGATATTGACTTTCATGAAAAATGTAGCCATTTTGTCACATCAACATCTGATGACAAATGTCCATTAAATCTTTTTTTGCTTTTGTGCTCATTGTTATGATAGGTAGTGGATTTACACTGTGGTAACTAAAGAGCGACATCTGGTCTTGAGGATGGTGACTGAGTGTTCGTGTCTGAGCAGAGAGCAGTTCAAGTGGAGAAGGAGAAGGACAGCATGGGTGGAGAAAATGCATTGATTCACTTTATTTTTATTTATTAATTATTTAGATGCTTAAAATTTAAATATTTCCCAGTTTGTACATTTTTTCATTTAAGGGATGTTTTTCTCCAAAGTGACATACATCTCGCTGAAAAATACAATGAGCATATTACAGCCGAATGAGTTTAATTTATGAGTCTTGTATTTAAAAAAGGAATGAGTCATTTCATCTTCTTTAATTGTTCAAAATCCTATAAGAGCATCTAATTACAACCCTAGAACTGGAGAAACATAAATGGTAGGAATTTCCTTCAGGTTAAGATGAGGAGACTAGGAAGAGCTTTGCCCAAGTAAATTTTTTACACTTTTCTCCAAATCAACTTACAATGAAAATTTACCTACAATTACTTACCCATTTATACAGCTGGATAATTTTTACCAGAGCAATTTTAGGGTAAGTAGCTTGCTCTATAGCCAGAAGTGAGATTCCAGTCTGAAACCTTCAAGTCCAAAGGCAGCAGTTGTAACCACTACACTACCAGCTGTCCACAACTCTTCTAAGATACAAGCCAAAATTCAATCCTAGATTGTCTGGAGAAGTCTTTCTTACTTAAGTGAGACATCTGTCGCTGGAAAATTTTTATCTCCAAATATCAACAATATTTAAATTCTCAATAAACATCTTAAAGTTTGAGTTAATAAGTGGAGATACTTTGGATGGTTTCCATTAAGTGGAGTGGGGAGATGCTGCTGTGTAACCTGTACAACCTGTGTAACTTGTATAATAAATCTCTCTGTGCCCAGGTATATATGTGTGTGTCCCATGTCTATCAGTTTACTTTCTGTAAGCTGTGGAAGATGCCACTCCAATTCGAGTTGTGTCCCGGCCGGATGATCGGCGGCACGAGCCCCTGTTTCATTATCGCGGAGATCGGACAGAATCACCAGGGAGATGTAAAGATTGCCAAGAAGATGATCCGAATGGCCAAGGTAACTTAGAGGAGCGCTGTGTGATGCTCATTCATCGCTTCTACACTTGATATTTATGACACAATGTGTTCTGTGTATTATTGGTTTTGTAGAGATGCACACAGTGTTTATTCAGCAAATGGGAATGGGTTCTTATTATTATCCGTAAGATCAAATAAATTTCCTGTTAGTCGCTACCACTTTACACTTGGTCCTCAATTTACGAACACAATTGAGACTAGAAGTCTGTCTGTAACTCCAGTTATTTGTATGTCCAGCCACTACATCACAGTCTATTAAGGTTAACGGTACAGTTTAATCCCTCAATTTATCCTGCGGTGAAGTTCTGCCAGAAAACTATGACAGAGCTACAGTAAATTAAAACTTCACTGTAAGACTACCAAGACCAGATAGGAATTATACATGCGTAACTCTGTAGGAATGTGTGGAATGAAGGCGATCCATCACTCCTACTGGGATTTCCATTCTATTTGAACGCATTTTGTTGACAAGTAAAAGTTGGAAAAGACAATGGGAAATGTTTGTGTTTTTGAAAGTGCATAACTCAAATGTTAGCCAGCATCACCCAGATGTAATTGCAGGAGTGCGGAGCGGACTGCGCCAAGTTTCAGAAGAGCGAACTTGAGTTCAAGTTCAACAAACGCGCTTTGGAGCGGCCCTACACGTCCAAGCATTCGTGGGGGGCAACGTACGGGGAGCACAAGCGTCACCTGGAGTTCAGCCACGAGCAGTACAGGGAGCTGCAGAAGTACGCCGAGGAGGTCGGCATCTTCTTCACCGCCTCGGGAATGGATGAGGTAAGGCTGCACGGCCATCCCTTTCCAAAGCACGACCGACTGTCCTACTCTGCTTGGTAACGCCATTGTATTTGAGCATTTATGGAAGGCTTCTGGAAGGAAGATGTTCCTTTTTCCACATCCTACCATCTAAATTGTTCATTTAGAAGAGAATGTGATTTCTGTTTCACTCCATTGACACAGGGCTTCATGCATTGTCCTCTTTCTGTTGTTAGATGGCGGTGGAGTTCCTTCATGAGCTCAACGTGCCGTTCTTTAAGGTTGCTTCAGCAGATACCAACAACTTTCCTTTTCTGGAGAAGACTGCTAGGAAAGGTGAGTCACACTCCACAAGTGACTACAGCTATGTATGTTAGAGAAGTTGTAAACTTCATTGGCACAGTGGCTTAGAGGAGTGGCGGGTAAGGTGAACAAGCTCATTCTACTGCACGCAACCTCGATCAGGACCCCACCGGGTTCACCTAGTATAGCATTCCCGCTATAAGCTTGAGTGATCGCAGTGATTTTCTGCTGGACAGAACCCCACACCTATGGGCAGGGCAACAACCAGGCTTAGACTTGTTATTCACTAAATGTGCTAAGCTAAAGAAAGAAAGAAGGAATTGGATGGCAAATCATACATGGTGCTTTGGTGGCAGAAATGACAGCTGTGTCACTGTGTGTCCCTTCAGCGAGTCTTCATTTCTGCTCATTCTCCAGTCTTGCCATCTGATGGCGTACCAAGAATACACAGATACATATGTTCCTCTTACATTTCTCATTTTCTTCAAGGCAGAGACTGCAGCTCTCAGCAGTGTCTCGCCCTACAATTGTTTAGGTGCAGAGGAGCACAAACCTTTCTGTGTGTGTTCGACTGACATGAACGTGAGCGTGTGTGTTCTTCAGGCCGCCCCATGGTGGTGTCCAGCGGGATGCAGTCCATGGAGACGATGCGACGCGTCTAGCGGACACTGAGGCAACACCACCAGAACTTCTGTATCCTGCAGTGCACCAGCAGCTACCCCCTGGAACCCGAGGATGTCAACTTGCGTGTCATTACCGTACGCGTCTTTGTCCGCCACAGCTGGCACCACTGGCAGGACCCAACACTCACTCAGGGTGCCCGAGTCATGGGTTGTCGTAAATTTAACCATAAACTGAACCTCCAGCCCCATTCAGCTCTGCTGGGTCCTCTGGACAAACTACCACCAGGAGAGCTTCGGCACAGAGTGCAGAGTCCAGATTTGCTTCATTCTCATGTTGCAGCAGGTGGCACAGCAGGTAGCACTGGTGCCGCACAGCTCTTGTGGGTTTGAATGCTGCTCGGTCCTTGTGCAGTTTGCATGTTCTACTTGTGTTCATCTGTTTTCCCTCCCACAGTCCAAAGACATGTGTTTCAGGTGAACTGGTGACTCCCAGTTGCCTGTAGTTTTCTGTGTGTGAGCAGTTGTGTTTGTTTGCCCTGCGATGGAATAGCGCCCCATCTAGCGGGTGTTCTGCCTCGCACCACCTGCTTTACAGGGATAGGTTCCAGATTGCCGGGACCCTGCACTGGAAGAACTCCTTGTGATGATGGATGGCTCCATCCGCTTACTTTGCTGTAATACCTGTCTCCACCTCTAGGAGTACCAGAAGGAGTTTCCAGATATCCCCATAGGCTACTCCGGCCACGAATCTGGCATCTTCATCTCGGTGGCGGCAGTGGCACTTGGGGCCAAGGTCCTGGAGCGCCACGTGACCCTGGATAAGAGCTGGAAGGGGACCGATCACAATGCATCGCTGGAGCCGGCGGAGTTGGCCGAGCTGGTGCGCGCCGTGAGGACAGTGGAGCGGGCATTCGGCTCCGGGCTCAAGCAGATGCTGCCCTGCGAAAAGTAGTGCCACGACAAGGTGAGGATACGGGGAAGTGCATGTCGGAGAAGAAGAAGCTTCGCAGAAAAATAAACACTTTTTTATTTGTAGAGTCAAAGTGTATATTAACATTATATATGAGTGTAGAAGGGGTGCGGTGGCGCAGTGGGTTAGACCACAATCCTGCTCTCCAGTGGGTCTGGGGTTCGAGTCCCGCTTGGGGTGCCTTGCGACGGACTGGCGTCCCGTCCTGGGTGTGTCCCCTCCCCCTCCGGCCTTACGCCCTGTGTTACCGGGTAGGCTCCGGTTCCCCGCGACCCCGTATGGGACAAGCGGTTCTGAAAATGGATGGATGGATATATGAGTGTAAATGTTATATTTGAAACCCAGAGCAATGAACTGAGACTTTGAGTTGCTAAAAAGTTAATACAGTCCTGTTTATGGTAATGAGGCCGAGTAACACCTGACACCCCCCCCCCACCGTCTGTGTGTATGTCTGTATGTGTCTTGTGACCTTTTCTCCGGCACCTCAGCTGGGCAAGTCGATCGTAGCCAAGGTGGCCATAGCCAGCGGCACCGTGCTCAGCCTGGACATGCTGGCGGTGAAGGTGGCTGAGCCCAAGGGTGTCCCTTCAGAAGACATCTATGAACTGGTGGGCAAGAAGGTCAGCAAGGACGTGGAAGAGGACGCCAGCATCACGGTGGACGTCGTGGACGGCTACTGCAAGAATAGCAAATGCTGAGCTGACCTTGTTTGCCCCCTGCTTCACCACACCAAACTGTTCTTAATTTTTACAGAGTGGGGTCCTTATTCCTTTCTGTTTTTCCCCTGTTAAAATGACGTGATTGAAACTGAGTTGAACTAAATAGAACTGAAGTGGAAAGTGATCGGAGGAGGCAGTGGCTGCGTAAGCAGCTGGAGGGGAAGCAGCGTTCTACTGTATGCGCTGGGAATGTAAAAGCCATGTAAGATGTGTTGAGGCTGGTGCACGGAGACCAGCCAAAGTGGGAAATAAAGGTGGTGTAACAGATGTGTGACTCCGTCTGCTTCTTGCATCTTCTGTTGCCATGAATTGCTGTGCTGTGCAGGGAGTGGAGCCTCGCCACAGCGCCTCCGCTGAACAGCAGAGCAGAAATCGGACCAAAAATAACCTAAATGCATTTATGTATGTTACTTAATTTAGCAAATACTTTTCTCCGAAGCAACTTCCAGTGAACACTATGTAGTGTTATCAGTCTATACCTTATTTACCAAGGTGACTTACACCGCTAGATACGCTACTTACAATGGGTCACTCATCCATTCACCAATAAAGCACACTTTGTCTCTATCACTCACTCACACACCGTGGGTGAACCTGAACAGCATGTCTTTGGACTGCGGTAGGAAACCAGAGCACCCAGAGGAAACCCACACAGACGCGGGGAGAACATGCAAACTCCACACAGACTGAGTGTGAATTGAACCCACATCCTCTCTCACCACTCAGGTGCTGTGAGACAGCAGCACTTCTAGCCCCGAATAGATGATAGATGGTTGAATTACAAGGTTTGTAAATATGTTTTGATCTCCGCTTATTATTTATAGCACATATGCTCATCGGATCTCAGGCAGCATCCACATAGCGGTGCTTTGAACCCATGGCAACCATGAAGATGCCGTTTACACAGCCTCAGTAATTGCGTTAAAGTCCTTCTCTCTCGGACTCTGACTGCCTGTAATACCCAACACACTAAAGATCCCGTTCAAAGGCTCCCCAGCAAACCCCTTGCGGCTCCTTCAATGGACGCACACCCTGCCCTCCAGCCTTTGAGCAGCTCTTCGCCACCAGCTCCTCATACTTCATCTTCTTCCTCTCACTGTCCTTTATCTGATCACCTCATGGAACTGTGAGCTTCACCAAGATACTTTCAGGAAGAAGTCAATGAGTCCTTTCAGGGAGGTCTCTGTGGCGGTGACTGGAAAACTACTGAACCATCGGCTGCCAACTTTGTGGCATCACAATACACGTTTATGATATTGTAATATTTATGGGCGGCGTGGCGGCACAGCGAGCAGCACTGCTGTCTGGGTGGTGCGAGAGGACACGGGTTCGATCCCCACTCTGCGTGGAATTTTCATGTTTGCCCTGTGTCTGCGTGGGTTTCCTCTAGGTGCTCTGGTTTCCCCCCACACTCCGAAGACATGCCGTTCAGGTTTACCCATAGTATGTGAGTGACAGAGAGAGTGTGTGTGTGTTCCACTGGTGTATGGATGAGTGAGCCAGTGTAAGTAGTGTATCTAGCAGTGTAAGTCACCGCGGTGAATATGGTGTGTGGACTGATAACGCTACATGGAGTTCATTGGGAGTCGCTTTGGAGAAAAGTGTCTGTTAATGTAATGAATTTCTGCACTTTTGCCAAAATGTTACATTATATATATATAAGCACTGGCAGAACGAGTGTCAAACAGTGCGAGCGCCCTTCACAACATACACCATTTGTCTCCATGACTTTCTTCCTGAAGGTAATGATAGGAGTGACTTTTTGGGTAACTTCTGTGAATCATGAGTTTGAACTGGAAACACATCCTTCATCTTATTAAAGTTTCACTACCGTTATTTATTGTCATTGTTTTTTTAAGCATTACTCATTGCTACTGCTCTGTTTATGTGCAGTATTAATTTATTGTTTGTCATACAGTCTGTGGAGAAGCATTCATTTGATTCAAGAAGAATTTCATATTACTTGTACCTAGATTATACTTTCTACGCTAAAAACTTTCTTTCGGCGCAGAAATACTACCGGTGGCTGTTGAATGCAGTAAATATGTGAAGGTGTTTCGGTAAATAAAACACTCCCCGGCCCACCTGTGTTTGCTAAGCTAACTATAAACGGGCTCTAAACGCACCTTGCTGTGACGTGGCTCATGCCGGATATAGCGAAACGACCACTTCCGGTTCCGGCGGCGTGTCATTGCGGAAGTGGGAGTTGCTGCTGCTGCTGTTATTGGGTACCTGGCAGTGCGGTTTGTGTGTGAGGAGTGTATCGTCTCTTTCCGTGCCTGTTTATTTTCTGCACGCTCAGACGCTGCGGAAGATGCCGCTCCAGTTCGAGTTGTGTCCCGGCCGGATGATCGGCGGCACGAGCCCCTGTTTCATTATCGCGGAGATCGGACAGAATCACCAGGGAGATGTAGAGATTGCCAAGAAGATGATCCGAATGGCCAAGGTGAAGGTGGTAACTTAGAGGAGCGCTGAGTGTGTGGTGTGTGATGCTCATTCATCGCTTCTACACTTCACGTTATGACACAGTGTGTTCCCTACATATTATATATCATATGCACTATGCAGTGTTTGTTTAGCAGCAAATGTGATTTCATTACATTTCAGACACTTTTATTTCTCCAAAGCGACTTCCAATCTATGTAGTGTTATTAGCCCACACACCTTATCACCATGGTGACTTACACTGATAGATACACTACTTACAGTGGGTCACTCATCCATACATCGGCAGAACACACACACTCTCTCTGTCACTCACACGCTATGGGTGAACCTGAACTGCATGCATGATTTGGAGTGTGGGAGGAAACCAGAGCACCCAAAGGAAACCCACAGAGACATGTCCTCTCGCACCACCCAGGTGCCATGAGGCAGCAGTGCTACTTGCTGTGCCACCGGCGAAACGTGATTGAATGAGAGTTTCAAATTAGTCACTTATATGACGCTTTCCTCCAAAGCGACTTACTTACAATTATTTACCCGTTTACACAGCTGGGCAATTTTACTGGAGTAATTTAGGGTAAATATCTTGCTCAAGGGAACTACAGCTGGAGGTGGGGATCAAACCTGCAACCTTTGGGTACAAAAGCAGCAGCTCTAAGCCCTACACTACCAACTGTTTTATTATAACAGGCAGAATGTGTAAACGTATTAGTCGCTACCAGTTTACACTCAGACCTTGACTTACGAACAGAATTGGGACTAGAACTCTGACTGTAACTCGAATTGTTTGTATGTCCAACCACTACGTTACAGTCTGTTAAATCTTAATGGTACAGTTTGATCCCTCAATTTATTTTCCAGTGAGGTTCTCCCAGAAAAATAAGATAAAGATTCATATGGTGGAAAGTAACAAATTAACTATATTTTAGAATCATGTGTCTGCATCCAGGTCTCTATATTTGGTGATGTAATATTCTCATTGTGTTTTTCTGTCACTTTGGAGGAAATTGTCTGCTAAATGAATAAATGTAATGTAGATCTACAGTAAATTAAAAATTTACATTTTGTTTTGTATAATCCTAAATATTGACTGAGTGTAACTGAGGACACAGCAAAACGAGTTTTTTAAAAAAAAAAAAAGGTGATTAATTCATCATATAAACATGTGCAGCGTTTGTCAGCATCTGGTCACTTTCAGTTTTCTTTATCTGTTCAGTCAAAAAAAGGTAATAATGGAGACATTACTTGATTTATTTGTTGGGTTTGTACAGTTGATTGTACAGGATGAGTGTGGGCTGAGGAAAGAGTGATGTAAACAGTGCTCATCGCCCGCTTTCCACCTGAAGTTAGCCAGCATCACCCAGATGTAATTGCAGGAGTGCGGAGCGGACTGCGCCAAGTTTCAGAAGAGCGAACTTGAGTTCAAGTTCAACAAACGCGCTTTGGAGCGGCCCTACACGTCCAAAAATTCGTGGGGGGCAACGTACGGGGAGCACAAGCGTCACCTGGAGTTCAGCCACGAGCAGTACAGGGAGCTGCAGAAGTACGCCGAGGAGGTCGGCATCTTCTTCACCGCCTCGGGAATGGATGAGGTAAGGCTGCACGGCCATCCCTTTCCAAAGCACGACCGACTGTCCTACTCTGCTTGGTAACGCCATTGTATTTGAGCATTTATGGAAGGCTTCTGGAAGGAAGATGTTCCTTTTTCCACTTCCTACCATCTAGGTGGTTCACTGAGAAGAGAATGTGATTCCTGTTTCACTTGACTGACACAGGGCTTCATCCATTGTCCTCTTTCTGTTGTTAGATGGCGGTGGAGTTCCTTCATGAGCTCAACGTGCCGTTCTTTAAGGTTGGTTCAGGAGACACGAACAACTTTCCTTTTCTGGAGAAGACTGCTCAGAAAGGTGAGTCACACCCCAGAAGTGAGTATGGCTTTGTGTGTTAGACAAGTTGTAAACTGTAAATATGCCAAGTGAAATGAATGAATGAATGAATGAATCCCGGGGGGAAATTCAGTTTGGATGCAGCAGCTTACAATGTAGATTGTAGAACATACCTCTACATATACAGGTAAAGTGGACCAAATGGATAAAATATGTCAGTAAGTTAGTAAGTGGACAAATAGACAAGAATATTTAAATGCAAGACAGGGAGGAGTGAAGTCGCGTAAGATGATCCATGAAATTGAGGTGGTACAGGGTGTCGGAGCAGCCCGGTGCCACTTGGTCATTCAACCCCCTGGCAGTGTGAGGACTCACTATAGAGCCTGATAGCTGCTGGTAGAAATGACCTCCAGTAATTCCTCTGAGCACCACAAGTAGAGCAGCCTGTTATTGTAAGTGATCCTGTTTAACCAAGGAGGTGTTCAGAGGGTGTGACTCATTGTTCATGATGGACTGGAGTTTATTTAGAGTCGGTCTCTGTGTAGCCTTCACCAGCATGTTCACCTTCGCTGGATCCCAAGATTGAACCACCTGTCCTGATTAGCTTGTCGATCCTGCTGATATCACCAGTGGCAATGTAGTTTCACAGTGTAAAGCTTTAACTGCATATGGTGGAAGATACATCTGGGGTGTGCCCTGTTTCCGGGATGCAGCACAGCACCAGGAACCTGCACTGGACAGTCCGTAAATGAAAATAGATTGATGGAGTTATAACGGGGCGTTTATTTCAGCTATATCTGTGTATTCTACAGAACTTGATGCATTAATAAGTAGAGGGAAATATGTAGTATACAACTTTCATTGACTGCAGCTCAGTGACAAGTTACGAACAAACTGCTGGTCTCTCCTGATTCCTGAAACTGGCACAACTTTGAAATGATAATGGATAAAACACTTTTTTGCCCTTTTTTTAAATTTTTTTTAAACTGTTCTGATACCCTAAAACTGTGGTATTTTTGCTCTATTAAGCTAATGTTTCAGTGTTCAGATGATGACACTCAGGGATCCAGTGGTTTTGGAAATTTTATTGAGGTTTTTTTAAACATAGTACAAAAATTATAGTCACACATACAGTTTTAATTGACTTCTTTCATTATAGGTAACAAGATCTGAATTTGTGGCATATTCAGAAATTTGTTTTTAGTTGAGAAAATCAACATCAACCTGTTTTATCATATATGGACCTGTAAGCATCATGACATGAACACAAGTATGTGTGTTTTTCAGGCCGCCCCATGGTGGTGTCCAGCGGAATGCAGTCCATGGAGACGATGCGACGTGTCTACCGGACAGTGAAGCAACACCACCAGAACTTCTGTATCCTGCAATGCACCAGCGCCTACCCCCTGGAACCCGAGGATGTCAACTTGCGTGTCATTACCGTACGCGTCTTTGTCCGCCACAGCTGGCACCACTGGCAGGACCCAACACTCACTCAGGGTGCCTGAGTCATGGGTAGTCGTAAACTTAACTATAAACTGAACCTCCAGCCCATGTGTTTGTTTGCCCTGCGATGGAATAGTGCCCCGTCTAGCAGGTGTTCTACCTTGCACCATCTACTTCTGGGATAGGATCCAGACTGCTAGGACCCTGCACTGGAAGATCTCTCTGTGATGATGGATGGCTCCATCCTCTTACTTTGCTGTAATACCTGTCTCCACCTCTAGGAGTACCAGAAGGAGTTTCCAGATATCCCCATAGGCTACTCCGGTCATGAATCTGGCATCTTCGTCTCGGTGGCGGCAGTGGCGCTTGGGGCCAAAGTCCTGGAGCGCCATGTGACCCTGGATAAGAGCTGGAAGGGCAGTGACCACGAGGCGTCACTAGAACCGGCAGAGTTGGCCGAGCTGGTGCGCGCCGTGAGGACAGTGGAGCGGGCACTCGGCTCCGGGCTCAAGCAGATGCTGGCCTGCGAGAAGCAGTGCCACGACAAGGTGAGGATACAGGGAAGTGCATGACGGAGCCAAAGAAGCTTCACAGAAAATACAAACCTTTTTATTTGTAGAGTCAAAGTGTATATTAACATTATGTACTCACTGAGCACTTTATTAGAAAGACTAGAGTAATTAAGAAAATATTCCCCACAACATTACACTACCACCACCAACCTGGGCTGTTGACACAAGGCAGGTTGGATCCTTGGATTTATGTTGTTTTTTGAAATTCTGAGCCGACCATCTGCATGGCTCAGCAAAAATCAAGATTCATCAAACCAGGCTGTTTTTCCAGTCTTCAGCTGTCCAATTTTAATGAGCCTGTGTCCTCTGCAGCCTCAGCTTTTTGTTCTTGGCTGACAGGAGTGGAACCCCATGTGGTCTTCTGCTTTCGTAGCCCATCCACCTCAAGGTTTGATGTGTTGTGCATTCAGGGATGCTTTTCTGCTGACCACAGTTGTAAAGAGTGGTTAACTGCATCTGGCCATTTTTCTCTGACCTCTCTCATCAATAAGGTGTTTCTGTCTGCAGAACTGCTGCTTACTGGATGCTTACTTTTTGTACCATTCTGAGTAAACTCTAGAGACTTTTGTGTGTGTGAAAATCCCAGGATATCAGTAGTTACAGAAATAGTCAAACCAGCCCATCTGGCATCAGCAGTCATGCCACAGTGAAAATCAGAGATCACATTTTTTTTTTCCCCCCATTCTGGTCTTTTATGTGAATATTAACTGAGGCTCCTGACCGGTATCTTTTATGTGTTGTGCTGCTGCCACATGATTAGCTGATTAGATAATTGCATGAATAAGCAGGTGTACAGGTGTTCCTAATGAAGTGCTCCGTGAGTGGGTATGAGTTTAAATATTATACATGAAACCTTGAGTCATGAGCTGAGACTTTGAGTTGCTAAAGTGGGACAGTCATGTTTACGGAAATGAGACAAAGTAACACCTGTGTGTGTGTGTGTGCGCGTGTTTATCCTTTGACCTTTCCTCTGGCACCGCAGCTGGGCAAGTCGATCGTAGCCAAGGTGGCCATAGCCAGCGGCACCGTGCTCAGCCTGGACATGCTGGCAGTGAAGGTGGCTGAGCCCAAGGGTGTCCCTCCAGAAGACATCTATGAACTGGTGGGCAAGAAGGTCAGCAAGGACGTGGAAGAGGACGCCAGCATCACGGTGGACGTCGTGGACGGCTACTGCAAGAATAGCAAATGCTGAGCTGACCTTGTTTGCCCCCTGCTTCACCACACCAAACTGTTCTTAATTTTTACAGAGTGGGGTCCTTATTCCTTTCTGTTTTTCCCCTGTTAAAATGACGTGATTGAAACTGAGTTGAACTAAATAGAACTGAAGTGGAAAGTGATCGGAGGAGGCAGTGGCTGCGTAAGCAGCTGGAGGGGAAGCAGCGTTCTACTGTATGCGCTGGGAATGTAAAAGCCGTGTAAGATGTGTTGAGGCTGGTGCACGGAGACCAGCCAAAGTGGGAAATAAAGGTGGTGTAACAGATGTGTGACTCCGTCTGCTTCTTGCATCTTCTGTTGCCATGAATTGCTGTGCTGTGCAGGGAGTGGAGCCTCGCCACAGCGCCTCCCCTGAGCAGAAATCGGACCAGTAAGAGCCTGAACAGATGGTCGAATTGCCAGCTTTGTGACTCTGTTTTGATCTCCGCTTATTATTTATTACACGTGTTGATCGGACCCCAGTCCACATCCACATAGCACTGCCTTGAACCCATGGCTCTGCTCTACTGATCAACAGCCTCAGTAACAGCTTCTGTGTCCACCCCCCTGGCTTCCTGTGATACCCAGCATGCTGTAGGCCCTCTACAGAGACTTCCCTACTAGCCTTCGGTACTTTGATAGACACACACCTTGTTTTCCAGCCTTTTGAGCAGCACTAGTTCCAGTAGAGGAGGGAGAAGTCCCTCTGGTGCCAAAAAAAAAAAAAAAAAAACAAAAGTGTACTTTTCCCTGCATAACTTTAATACAGCACACAAAACAACAGTACAAATAATGAGAACGAACAGAAAATGATACGAACATACAAAGAGCTGGGAGAATAGACAACATGGTACAATTTAGATGAAAATATTGGAGGCTTTGTTAGTGGAGTCTTGAATAATAATGTGCTGGTAGATCATTTGAGAGTTGATTTTTTAGATAAAGTTTGGTTTCTTGTTGGTGAATCTGCATGTATGGATATTTAATTTGGTTGATAGTAAAATTAAATGGATTGATTGAAATTGATTTTCCTTACAGCAACCGAACAACCCAACAGCACATTCTCCCACAATAGTGACGTGGCGATGGTTTGCGATGGATATTTATGAATTTTTGCACTTTTTTTGCTAAAGTTTTAGTGTCTGAGCACTGTCAGAATCACTTTGAGTGCTTTTGACAACAAATACGGTTTGTGTCAGTGTCATTCTTTAAGTTTTTCAAAGGTAATGACAAATAATTTTGGGTAAATTTTGTGAATGAGCTTGAAGGAAACCTCCTTCATCTTATTCAGAAGAAGGTACTTCTGTGATAACAGTACTTTCTTCCAGCACTAATAAATAAAAGCTCTAAATACAAATGACACAGGGTTTACTGACTTTAATTAAAGTCAGAGACCCGATTGTAATATAATTGGCTTTTTTCCTCCGCAACTCCATAATCAGACTGTCTCAAAGTGCCTGGGTGGTGCGAGAGGATGTGGATTCGATCCCTGCTCAGTCTGTGGGGAGTTTGCATGTTGTCTGCGTGGGTTTCCTCCAGGTGCTCTGGTTTCCTCCCACACTCCAAAGACATGCTGTTCAGGTTCCCCCATAGTGTGTGAGTGACAGAGAGAGTGTGTGTGTTCCACTGATGTCTGGATGAGTGACCCAGTGTAAGTAGTGTATCTAGCAGTGTAAGTCACCGCGGTGAATAAGGTGTGTGGGCTCATAACACTACATAGAATTTGTTGGAAGTCGCTTTGGACAAAAGTGTCTGCTAAATAAATAAATGTAAATGTAAACTGCGCGGGGCCGCGCTGCTCCATGTGGCTGTAAAATGCGATGTTGCCATCCGGCCAGCAGGGGGCGACAGCGCGCGCACTCTCACCTGACGTTTAGCGTCACTTGCGTCACACGCAGTAACAGGAAGCCGGAAGTGTCTATGTAATGGTGGCTTGTCGCTGAACGTTTGCTTTATTTTACATTTTAGTGTGGTTGATAATTATTACTTTTTGTCACTGCAATGGGTCTCTTCGGAAAGACGCAGGAGAAACCACCTAAAGACTTAGTAGGTCTCTTATGTCTGACGAGGTTTTTGCCTTGATACGGAGCGCTGCGGCGAGCAGAAACAAACAAACGCCCGCGCAATTACGTTTAGTTATTCTGCATTTTTCTCACGATTATGGTTTCATTTATGTTCTTCTCTGCTCGCCTTCACTTTTTTCTTTGTTTGTTCCGCCTGTGAAACGAGCAGCAGTTGTTTTCCGTGGCCATGGTGGGCATAGCTTTTTATTTAACGTGTTTCGTGTGACAGACGGGTTTTTATCCAGTTTCATCGAGGTTTTTTCCGCAGAATTAATTATTTACAGCACGATATTGAATTTTCGGCGGGCGAATCGTTGTGTTTGGCCTCTTTCTGTGTGAAAAGTCACTTTTCTTCACGTCACTTAATAATCACTGTGGATGCGTACAGCACCTAGTAGTGGTGCTTAGAACTGCTGTGTGTGTGTCGTGGAGCCCGAAGGTCATACGTTCGAATCCCGCCCCTGGCAGCTGTAGCAGCCTGGAATCTGGTACTACGTACTTACCCTGAATTACTGCAGTAAAATGACCCAGCTGTATAAATAGCACACACGCAGCAGATGGTAGAAGGGATCCCAAGGGAAATGTAGTGACAGGTGTGAGCTGTCTGTGAGGTGTAGAGTACCATGGTACCAGGGACTGATCAGGTGAGGTGAGGTGAGGATGTGTGTGAATTGTCCTGCAGGAGTCATGTTTCCAGTGGAGGGAAAAGTGTAACATTTAGGTCACTCACATGTCTGTGTTTCCTTCACATTTTAGAGGCTCGAGTCACACGCCGGCTCTGACCGATGTCCTTACGCACCGTGTTACATGTTCCTGTTCAGTAAACAAACACACACACACAGAGCTCCCATTTCTCACACGCAGCACGATTACTGAGATTCTACTTTCTTCATAATAGTTATTAGCAGAGTTACTTTCCAATCTTACATTCATGTACCTTAGTATGATATTGAATTTTTGCTCACTTGACAGTAGTTTTTCTTTGATATGGTTGAATCCACTCTGAAAAAGGTGCCATGTTCAGAGCCTTCATATCAGTGTAAATAAATTACCTGTGTTTATTGTAGTGACGTGATTAGTAAAAATCCCAAATCCTGTTTGACTCGCTCAGTATTGATAACCACTTGATTCATACCTACATTCAACAAGTTATGTTTCTGTATTTGTGCACTGTTAGGTAGTACTTCATAAAATGCTAATATTTACATTTTTTCCCCACTGAAGAAGTGATTTTTAAACTTGAAGCTGCCTTGTGAACAGATTCCCAATTTGTGTTTGTAACTGGTGTCCCTGTGGAGAGGATGGGGTGCTACTGAATCAAAAGCCAATGGATGTCGTTTCTGTGTCTCTAGGTCAATGAGTGGTCACTGAGAATCAGGAAAGAGATGCGAGTCATTGACAGACAAATTCGAGGTAAGCTGCATGTGGTGAAACAAGGTGCACGTGTTCAGTAATGATAGGCTGAGGCTCGACTCCCTTTGGAGAGACTGTACATGCAATCACACAGTGGATCTTCACAGCTTGCCCTCAGTGAGTTGATAATTTAAGTTGTGTTGTCGTATTGGCCAGACATCCAGAGGGAGGAGGAGAAGGTGAAACGCTCCATTAAAGATGCTGCCAAGAAGGGTCAGAGGGATGTGTGTGTGGTCCTGGCCAAGGAAATGATCCAGTCAAAGAGGGCTGTAGGGAAGCTTTATGCCTCCAAAGCCCAGATGAACTCTGTGCTGCTGAGCATGAAAAACCAGCTGTGTGAGTAGCCTTGCAAAGGGGACCCTTCTGCTCCTCACAAAGTTCTTGTGTACATGTCACGCGATTATGTACGCTGCCAGAGTTGTGACTGTTGAATTTGACAGCTGTCCTGCGGGTTGCGGGATCCTTGCAGAAGAGCACAGAAGTCATGAAGGCCATGCAGAGTCTGGTGAAAATCCCTGAGATCCAGGCAACCATGAGGGAGCTGTCAAAGGAAATGATGAAGGTCAGTGAGGAAGCGAGCAGCAAAAGTTATGAAGATGCGCGGTCCCTGGCGTTGCACATGGACCACACATTTTCACGTATGCATTCCGAGCAATTCGGAGAAAGAGCTCCGCAGTGAAGAGACGCGATCTGGCAAAAAGCACAATAACTGTGGGCTACTGCAGCGCTGAACCTCAGTTTGTTGTGTGATCTGCTCAGTCCTTTGACCTTTTGTGTAGATCAACACAGAATACAGTGACAAGATTGCTGTCAGTATGTGATTTGGACGCTCTTGGGTTTTTCAGGCTGGCATCATCGAGGAGATGCTGGAGGACACTCTGGAAGGCATGGAAGATGAAGAGGAGATGGAGGAGGCTGCTGAGGCAGAGGTGGACAGGATTCTCTTTGACATTACAGCAGGTAATGGGCTCAGGATTCTCATTGGCCACATGAACAGCAGAGAGTAAAGAGACAAGTACATAATATTCCTATATTTATTAATAATATTTAATCACTCTGAATGTATGTGCTCCAAACTGATGTAAGGAATATTCTGTTTACATTTTACTGTTTTACGTGTTTAGACTTTATGGAGTTTCCTGAATTTGTTGAAATCTTGGCACGGTGGGGGGAGCTCCAGTGTTTTCGTGACTATAACAGGCTAGTTGGTGTTCGGAACTACTTTAACAGGTAAAAGTAATGTGTTCCCTGCTGTCAAGGTCCACTGGGACACATGGGAAAAAATATAGGAAATCAAAAACTGAAATAGTATTTCTCAGTGACTCTTTAATTTCAAGTGCGTTCCAGACCACTATTAGTACGAGGTCAAGTGTGTCGAACATCAAAGTGATGAGTATTAAAAAAGTAATAAAGTAGTAGTAGCAGACTGCGGGAGCAGTTACCTGGGTTCAGCGTAAAGATGTATGAAAAGTACTATAATAGTATAAAATGTATTAGTAACTTTTATTTAGCTTATGTCAGAAACGTAATTGCAGCCTTTCATATATTTCAAATATTATATTACTGTGTATTTTAGACACATTATTTCCCGAGGGCTTTTTCTTTGTGAAGTCAGTAATAGTGAAAACTTAGCACCTGAAATGCCCAGTCTGAGCAGAGATTGAGTTTTCCTGGAAGGGTAACACCATGTTTTCCCATGCTCACCCTGGTTAGAACTGATTTAAGTTGCTGCCTTTTGTTTATCGTTGGATGATCTTTGGCTGCAGTGAAATCGGATTTAAAGGTCAAGCCATCGCTCTCATTCGAATCCAAGATTTTCTTCATCGTTGGACCCTACTAGTGTGCAGTCCTAGAGACTCTTAACACTTGGTTGAAGTAGTAAAAGAAAATGCCAAAAGAAAAGGGACGGGGATGTAAACGTTGTACCTGGTCAAATGTGAGGTGGCGCTTCATGATCCCATGTGACTGCTGTTTCAGGTGCCCTTGGAAAGGCCCCCAGCAAAGTGAACGACCCCCTGCCTCAGGCGGAACCAGCCGCGGCCAAGGCAGCCTCAGAGGACGAGGCAGAAGAAGACCTCGAGGAAATGCAGTCAAGGCTGGAAGCCCTGCGTAGCTAGAGGGGGAGTTACCAAACTGTTCGTGTACCGGAACCTTCCAGCTCCGAGTTCACACAGCCACTTCCTGTCATCAGTATGTTTGTGCCCTTTTCCACTCTGGACAGCAAAGCCGTTAACTGTGGAAAGCAGGACCGCTGCGTCGGCTGTTTTCCCTGGCAGTGATGTAGGTGATCAGTCCTTGGTACCGTGGTACTCTGTCTATACCTTGTTTATTTCCCATGGGATCCCTTCTAAAATCAGCTGCATGTGCATTCTTTTTTCATAGTCCTTGAGTAGTCAAGTGCTGCGGCTTTATTAACTGTGGCTTAAACTCTAAAATGTCTATTTTTTCAGTGTAACTGAATATATTTTCCATGTTTCAGTATTTATATGTTGGCATTATTTACATTAGTGTCCTGGTTCAGTGCAAAGTGAGCCCACAGTAAAGTTTGGTAATTATTTGAAAGCTGGTCAATGACCATGAAACACTACCTGTGTGTTAAGCATATTATATGGAACTGTACTTTTGAACCCTTTCCCTCTGCTGCCATGTGTTAGAAGGTTCCAGAAGTGAGTAGGGGACACTAAGCAGGAGCAGCACACCTGGAAGTTAGTATGGAGAAGTGTGAAACATGTCGAATTCTCTCAAGCATCTTTAGCTCTTTATTGAAGATTATACGAGGGGGGCACTTAAGGGTTATATAAGTAACCAACATGGGGTAAGAGTTAAACATATTTGATTGTCAGATTTGGACTGCAATAAATACTTTTGAGAAATAAGCTTGGATGAAGATAATAACCCTTTATGTTTCCTCCTAGAAATGTAAGCGATCAAACAGCACTTCTACAGCTTGAGGTTTGTGCGTTGGTGGTATTTCTGGTAGGGGTCGTTCAGGAACCAGTTCCTCCGCTTCCAAAAGGACGTGGTCATTTTGTCCAGGAGTTTGGACTGTGTGCCATTACAGAAAACATGCTCCCTCAGGCGCTTCTTCCTCACAGACTTCTTCTTCCACAGCTTCTTCTTGTAACCGGCCTGTGAGACGAGATGAGATCAGAGCGCAGGTACCACACTGCTTAGTGCTGCAATATATGGTGTCAGGTTTCAACCCCACTTCCTGCCCTTAAGGAAGGCATCTACCCTGAATTGCTCTAGTAAAAATTACCTGGCTTTGTAAAAAGGTACATCAGTGTAAGTAGCATTAACACTGTAAGGTGCTTTATGGGAGGCGGGATCAGCTAAATAATTATATAAAAGTAAAGAGCTGAAGGATGCAAAAGCTTACCTTTAGGGTTTCAAACAATGTACTGTGGTATCAGTTTCCTCACCAGAGCATCAACTGATTGTCATTCTAAACACGTCAATATACATGTTCACTGTGCTTTCCTGAGTGAAAAGGTACAGGTGAGATTTTACCTTCCGTCTCAGCCATAAGCCACAGTGTAGCCGCAAAAACCGTCGCACTACAGATTTCACCGTCTTCCTCTTGCCCTTCTTCAGACTGTAGTATGTGAGGCTCCTCACAGGCTGGGGCAGCAGGCCGGGGCAAGAGCGCATCACACTGCGGCGCAGCAGGATTAGGGTATGGAGAGGAAGATCAGACAGAGATCACTGAAATAAGATGTTACGTAATGTGCGGTGCAGAAAAAGTAATGTTATCTCAGGGGCTTCAAGTTTTAAAGCTGCACGTCTGCATAACATAGTACAGCTGGTGACTCGATGGTCAAATACAAAGTGCATCGCTGTGCTTTTACTGTCTCTTCAACAAATATATTCAGCGAATGACAGACTTTGAAAACTACAACGTTATTAGCAGTCTTTTCTATAACTACACTATGCTGAGTTACTGAGTTACTTTACATCTTTATGACCAAAGTATATGGGTTACTTGCCTTAGTACTTAATGTAGAAACGTTTTTTGTTTATTTTCTAAAACTGCTGTTGCGGAGCGAAAACATGCAGCCATTATCTGGCAGAAAAACACGCTAACGGGGCAAAGGACACCTACATTCAACTGTAAATAAATCAAGTGCCATGTGTTTTACCAACCTTTCTTTGAGTATGTAGATAAACAGTGGTGTGAAAACTGACAAGTGATGAATCAAGGACACCGAATAGGAGGTTGGGGTGATGACCATTTATTTTCACCAATTTTAAATGTTTTAATTTTAGTTTAGTAAAACTAGTAAAAGGGTTACACCATGATGTCGGAAGGTTTGTCGGTGGGCTTCATGTCACGTGTGAAACAGGAACGAATTCAGCTGAATATGCCTCACCTGTGAAGAATGCCCTGCTGCCTGGTCACGGTGTCCACATTGGTCCAGAGGACTGGGCGAGCAGCTGTGAGCCGTTGTAGCCCTGGGGCTGTGGTCAGGCTGGAGAAGTGGCAGGACAGTGGGGTAACTTTGGGGGGCATCACTACAGCACATCCCTGGCTCAGCAGTCTCAGTGGCCTAATGGCACCTAAAGGACAGGAGAGCAATAGCAAAACCTAAAATCAGCTCTTCAGACATTACAGGTTCACGGCTCATTCTGTAAATAAAGAGCAGAACACCTGTACCATTAAGATTGATAGTGTAGAGAATAATAAAGTAGTCAGAAGGTGACAAACACTGGACAATGTGTACGGGTTCAGTCAGCCAACATTCAGCACTGACGAGGTTGTGGAGATCTACACCTATTTCTAGTCATTTTAAATTAGTTCAAGTTTTGCTTGAAGTTAATAAAAACATTTTAAAATACATATTACAAACTATCATAGTTTCAGTTGAAGATTTTACAGAATCTAATCTGAAAAAATAAAAACTGCATTATGAAGCCTCTATTGCTTGTTTTTGTGGTAAAATTGATTTTGGATTTACAAGTTCAGTGTACAAATTGAGATAGCCTTCTTGCCCCAAATGTGTCTGTTAGGTGACGAGACAAGGCACCACACGTCAAAATGAAAAACAACACACACATCACATATTCTCTATGACACGGTTGCACAGTGCGTAGTGCGGCTGCCTCACAGCGCCTGCGTGGTGCAAGATGATATGGGTTCGATCCCCACTTGGTCTGTGTGGAGTTAACATGTTCTCCCCGTGTCTGCGTGGGTTTCCTCCCACACTCCAAAGACCTGCTGTTCAGGTTCACCCATAGTGTGTGAGTGATACACACAGAGAGAGAGAGAGTGTGTGTGTTCCACTGATGTATGGATGAGTGACCCATTGTATCTAGGAGTGTAAGTCACCACGATGATTAAGGTGTGTGGGCTGATAACACTACACAGAGTTCATGGAAAGTCGCTTTGGACAAAAGCATCTGCTAAATAAATGTTAGAGACCATGAAAAAGCCATGGTCCTGTAGGACGTGTGCCTGTGATTCCCCTTTCACACTGAGTTCCTGACCTCACTGTCACTGCTCTTAAATGCACTTCTATCATAGGTATCTTACAGCTTTAAACCACTGACAGTTAAGCACCGGGGTAATTTTTACTGTCATTCCTAAGCAGGAGAACTGACTTGAACCCAGGATCTTCAAATGCAATATAACAGCTGTAACCACTTACAGTACTAGATAAACCACAGTAAAATCAATTTTTAACTCTCTTGGATTTAGAGCATGTACAGATAGTGGGAAACTGGATAATTTAACAAACATTTTAAACCTAAACTGTGAATTAACACAGAACTCATTCCCAGCTCGGCTCACAAGTGTTCACAACAATAACATTTATAACAAAGTATCCAAAACACGACTATATTTATTACAGTGTGTATGGTAACGCAATATACTCCACTTCAGCGTGGTCATACTCACATATTACTACATTTTACGTAGCTGCCGAGGCCCTAGTGTTTAATTGCTAAGAGAAATCACGCACACGCACACACACACACACACTGTCTGAAACTGCTTGTCCCAAGTGGGGTCGCAGGGAACCAGAGCCTAACCCGGCAACACAGGCATGGGATGGGACTGGGGGGGGGGGGGGGGGGGGGGGGGGGGGGTACACCCAGGACGGGACACCAGACTGTCGCAGGGCACCCCAACCAAGCGGGACTTGAACCCCAGACCCACCGGAGAGTAGAACCCGGTCCAACCCACTGCGCCACCGCACCCTGATCGTATTACCTCTCCTCCATATTAATACAGAATAACTGTGTGCTATATATCTACTGACTGTATTTACATAATGATAAATTATCAGACAGTTTTCCCAAAGCAACTTCCAATGAATTCTAGGTAGTGTTACCAGCCCACACACCTTATTAGATACACTAATGGGTCACTCATCCATATCAGTGGAACACACTGTGTGAACTTCATGTTTTTCTCTGGACTGTCACTGTGGGAGGAAACCAGAGCAGAGCGTCGAAACCCACGCAGTCGGGGAGAACGTACATGCAAACTCCACACACACAGTAACAGTTTACTTATATCTGCGTTATATTCAGTGATGCTGTTTTACACCTTCAGCACTAAATGTTGTCGTTTCGTAGATTCAGTATTGCTACCTACGCTACGTTTCATTTAGCTGCGGGAGAGTCCGAGGTCGTCTCTTCTCACACACACACACAGCGAGACTGAACCCGCGAATGAACCGAGTTTGAAACACTAAACATTAAATCATAAGCGTTACACTTTAGTACACGTGATATGCGGACTGTAGAAATACCATAGAAAAGCACGGTAAATGGTTGCATGTGTAATAAAAACTCACCTGAGACCAGTCTTGTCGTGACGGACGCCATTTTCCCGCCCGCTTTTGACCCTTGACCTGTGACCTACGGCGTCTCCCGTGGCCAAACGGAGCGCACGAAACAGGCGCGTATCGCTCAAGTACGCACACATGATGGTGATACAAGGCGACAATACGGCTAATTTTATCGTCAGTTTAAGACAAAGCAAAAAAAAAAAAAACAAACGAAACACGAACAACAAGTGCTCGTGCGTAAAGTTTCTCGGTGACGTTTCGAAAATAAACCCAATCATGTTCAGACAGGCTAATATTATTTGCTAACTCGTGTCAGTCATTTATTTATTTATCACAGAAAAAAACAAACAATCGTATCAGAGGGTGAAAAGTGCCCCCCAACCCAGTTCTCTACATTTTCATATTTCATAAATCATCGGTAACAAGGCGAAGACAGGCGTCAATAGACATCTTTCTACAGCTGGACGCACTTCTTATGTAACAGGAGAGCTCGTGCGCAGCTCGTGCAGCCTTTTGTTTTATTTATAATCGACAAAAATAGTAACAGAAGCACTTTCACCAGATGTGAGTCTCCTAACAGTGCAGAAACAGCTGGAAGGCAAGAAGGAATCATGGACATTGACTTACACACACACACACGAACACACTCATATCTCAGTTAAAATGGTTAAATAAAAAAATACTCAGTATGAATGTCTCCTGTCCTGTTACGCTACAGTGTTACTGTCTTTATTATACACACACTTGTATCTCAGTGCCTTGTGTTTTTCTCCCCTCGCTACTGTACAGCATCAATAGTCGCACACACACACACCTGCAGAAGGAGACTCAGCAGTCCAGCTGAGGACACTATTTCATTCTGAGCTATGATCTATGATATATGATGTACACACAGCACATAAAGGTTTATGGAAAAGTGGGGGGGTTTGCTCTATTATCCCAGAAGAGGCTCCTTCCGTCGCGTATTTCTGCATAAACGTAACTTAGGGAACTTCTGAGATGAGACGTGCTGCAGGTGGACATAACCAAAGAGCACTGATGTCCAGTTACATGTCCAGCAGCAAAGGGCTCAACACCGAGTTCTGCTGGTCTTCAGCCTCTGGCCACTCAAAGTGCCTGGATCACGGCAGAGGGTCGAGCAGGGACACGGTGGCCAGGAGCCGCTGGGCAAACTCGCGGCAAAAGAGGTCCAGCGAGGACAGCGCAACATTCAGGGACAAACAGGAAGTGCGTCTGGTTCACACTGTAGCAGCCCTGGGGTCGGTTACCATGGAAACCATGGAGAGCTTCAGTGGTGCTGAGGGGCATCGGAACATCGGGAGGATGCGGAGAGGACATTGAGAGGACACTGGGGGGACAAAGGGAGGATGAAGGGAGGACACTGGGAGGATGCAGGTGGCCTGTGCACGTGGGACGGTACGAGTCACCAGCCGGCGTAGACCGGCTCTGCGCCGTAGAACTGGGCCGGCAGTCGCTCCTTGCGCAGCAGCGGTGTCCGCGACGGAGACAGCTCTCGATCCACGTCCCTTCGCCGGCGCAGCAGCAGCACAACGACGAAGAGAAAGGCCGCTGAGGAAGGACAGCAGGCCTCGTATCAGCACTGACTCTGTGCGTAAAGCAGTACACGCGTCCATACAGAACGGCACCGCGTTCCGCCGCGATCGCACCCTGCGCTTATCCATCCATAAACACACCGGTTCAAAATACATCAACAGAGTGAGAAGTGTGTGGTCAGAAAAACACAACACTGGGTCAGGGCAGCGCAGCAAGGACCTCCTCCGCTGGGTTTCAATGCGCTCTCTCTGTGCTCGTGGGGGCGCTCTGGTTTCCTCCCACTCTTCAAATGTGTGCTACAGGTGGACTGGGGTCTCTGCTGTGCCTCCAGTGTAGGACTCTGTGTGTGTGTGTGTGTGTGTGTGTGTGTGTGTGTGTGTGTGTGTGTGAGTGAACGAGCACGTCCAGGATAGGCTCCGACCCCATGACCCCACGCCGAACAAGTGTTTATTGATGATGGATGGATGAATATTTTCAGTGCAGAGTCAAGATAACAGAATTATCGGAACATTATAAGATGTGAGGTCATGATGTAATAAAGCGCAGAGGAACTGGTTCCGGCGCCACTCCACACTTGCCCGGCCATACGTACCGCCCCCGGCGATGACGAGCAGGGCGATGGTGACGGGTGCGAGCTCGCACCTGTGGCCCACCTTCCGCAGGAACGTCTCCATGCAGTATCCAGGAGAGGTGCTGCCCTCGGGGCAGAAGGCGTCATCGGGGCACAAGACCGGATTTACGTCTGGGCTCTGCGCGCATGGATCGGGGAGAGCATGACACACACCTGCGTCCGCAGTCCCGCCTGCATGGCGCGTGGGGCTCATTTGCATACGTTGCGGACGCTGCCGCGTTCCGTCCAAACGTGAAGCCGCAGCCGCGTCAGTGAAAGACGCACCACGAATGTGCGCTGTTGCGGTCTGTACTGCACGACGTTAAGATACACAGGCGAACGGGTGAAAAAGAGCGAGAGGGTGCGTGAGTGCGTGTGTACGGTACGTGCGGGTCACGCGCACTCACGGGGCAGTAGTGGTTTTCCGGGCAGATGTCACAGCTCTCCTGCCCCCAGCGCACCTGGAAGAAGCCACTGCTGCAGATCTGACACAAGTTCTGCACGGCCGTCCTGTACATACCTGCGCCGGGACAGGTGAAGGACGCGCGTCAGTCTGTGCCCCGTCGCCGTTTGACGTTCCACACCCTCACGCTGAGCTCAACGAGGGCCCTTCGGTTCACACACACACACGCACACACACACACACGAGCCACACTAAGGCTTTACTTACACTCTTAATCCACACCTAGTACTTCTCTACAGCTTCCTCGAATGTAAAAGGAACGAAACACACACACACGCGCACACATGCTCCTATCCTACACTCTGCCCTGGCACATACCTGGGCGACACGGTGTACACTCTTTGGCTGCCACCTGCAGGGATTCGCTGCCCGGAGAACACACCTGGCAACTGGTACAGTTGGAGGCGCTGTGGTGGGACACAGGAGGAGAAAAAATGGTAACGGTGCACATCAAGTGCCTCCGATCCCCCACTGTCTCTGACGGCTGTTAAAAACAAACACGGTGGCAAACATGGCAGCCTGGACCACCTGGACCATCATCTGGAGCAGAGCCTGGACCACAGCTGCTCCAGTCACTGGTGTAAACACACACACACACAAATTCCAGATCAATCACTCACTTGCAGAAAGTTCCCTGTGGACACGGATCACAGGACGTTGCATTTTGTTTCCATGTATAGAAACCTGCATGGGGGGAATCACATAAATGTGTCATGAATAACTTTGTACAAACAGGAAATTAATATTTATATAAAAATTTGCCTAGAAGTTTCAGAACATACCTGTAAACATAGACAGTTCACTAACAACACTGTTGTTCTAATGATAAAAAGTAAATACACACACACACACACATTTTCAGAACCGCTTGTCCCATACGGGGTCACAGGGAACCGGAGCCTACCCGGCAACACAGGGCATAAGGCCGGAGGGGGAGGGGACACACCCAGGACGGGTAAAAAGTAAATATTTATAGGAAATTAATAAATTAAAAATGAGGAGATAGATAGATAGATAGATAGATAGATAGATAGATAGATAGATAGATAGATAGATAGATCACGAAGGCTACAAAAATATTATAATCTGTGGATGAGAACAGATCAAACGGTCAGTAAGGATGCTACAGACAGTGTACACGGAACACAGCACCTCACCCAAAATCAGAATTAATGAATGTTCATGTCGTACAAAATCACATGGCTAAACTTATACCTACATCATCGCCACTCCGTAAATAGTCCTTCATTTCTTTCCATTTTTTATGGGGAAATCATATTTCATTGGTGTCGGTGTTGACGTGGCAGGTCTGCGCTGGGCTGCGCAGGTGAACCTGGTCACTTTTACTACTTGAACTGTACATGAATTTTTGGGCCACCAGGTTAGCACAATGGTTAGAGTATCCAGATTCCTGGTGTAAATCCCACTGCTGACACAAGTACTAATCCTGAATGCTCCAGGAAGAATACCGTGCTACACAAATGAGTAAAATCATGGTGAAGTTGCTCATACAAACCTGTAAGTCACCTCAGGCAAAGTGTCAGGCAAGTAAAGACCAGTAAAAACTGCAGTGCCAACACTTTTGATTTACCACGTTTCACCGCTTACCACTGCTTTTGAATGGACCTGTACCTTGTCGTCTTGTCATGAGAGAAGACTGAGGCCTCAACTTACAAACAAAATTAGCACTGAAAGTCTGATCGTAATTTGATTTGCGTGTTAACAGGAACTCGCAAGTCACTTCGGCCACAACGATCCAAAGTTCTGGGCTTCTATTCAGTCCAATTGCTTTTTGTAATGCAAGAAAAATGTTGTTAAAAATAAAGATTGAAAATGTTCGCATCTTGGAAAATTTGTAACTCAAATGTTCATATAATGAGCAACCGGTGAACCGGAACCTTTTTCACCTTTAGCACTTCGAGTACTCACTGATTCGATAATTTCTTTGAAAACAAACTGTCACAAAATGATTCATGGATGATTTTCCAGAAAGGAAGAAGTGAGGCACAGATGGGAGAACCTGCTCAGCCAGCAGCAGGCGCTTACCTGGCGAACAGCTGGAGCACGACTCGGAGCCGCTGCTGTTGCTGTAGGAGCCCGCAGGACAGGCCAGGCACTGACTGCTCCCCACAGAGCTGTGTGCACAGGCGGGATTATTAGCGTTTGCACATACGGCAGACGATTAATGTGAGAAAGGAGAAGGGAGAACGTGGTGACGGGAGGGGCTGAAGGTATAAGGCAGAGCATGAAACAAACTGATGTGGATTTTAAAAAAGGTCATAATGCATAAGGGGGGTGCAGTGGTGCAGCGGGGTTGGCTAGGTCCTGCTGCGTGGTGGGTCTGGGGTTCGAGTCCCACTCGGGGTGCCTTGCGGCAGACTGGCGTCCTGTCCAGGGTGTGTCCCCCCCAGCCCTGCACCCTGTGTTGCCGAGTTAGGCTCCAGTTTGCCGCGACCCCACTTGGGACAAGCGGTTTCAGAGGGTGGGTGTGTGCGCATAATGCAACATAAATGATGCACAGAAAGGCGTAACTCATCATATGATGCCTTGTTACATCTTTAGAAAAACTGTAAATCCCCCCACAGCGATTTAAAAAAAAAAAAACTAGCACTTGGACTTTCAGGGACCACACATTTCCGACACAAAGTAGTCCAACAAGATTCATATGACCCCTCAGAAACAATAAAATAGCTTTTTCATAGAATAGCTATGAATTGAGTATTTTTTTATCAACTTTTGCTATTTATCCTGATTATCTTATGATGAAAAAGAAATTACCTGAAAGCTCATACGCCACGAAAACCACACAACAAGGAGCTCCTGCACTCGGCAGGATCCGATTCCTTCGAAAGGTAAACGGTTTGAAGGGATCAATTTGGAACCACGTGTCATTTTCCAACTACACTCAGCTACACCACATCTGTCTTATATCTCCTCTCCACCATGGAGAAATCTGGACTAAAGAGACGAGTGTGTTTAGAGGTACATTTAGTTAGTAACCCGCTCCAGCCCATGTGGCATTTCTACAGATTTACGAGGACCGAATTTCGATTTTGCTCGTTTCCTGACAGCTGAGCAGCGCGAGACCAGAGTTTCCACCCGGTCCTCCTCTCGCTTATAGTTTGGCTCCTCTTCTAAGTTCTCAACAGGTAATCATGACCCTGTTTGGACTGTCCAAACCGTGTCCACTTGTTCAGCGACTATAGATTCATCTCCATTGTTTTCATTGATTTGTTTTATCTTTACTGTGCCATTTTGATTTTTCTGGGATTACAGGTTGAATTAATTCATAAACAATTACTTTTACATTGTAGCGTCCCACCCTACTGAAGGGGGCCCCGTAGGAGCTGTAAATAGCTGTAAGTAACATAACAGAATTATGGGTAATGTCAATAGTTGTGCAACTGCAGAGAGGCCTGCGTGTGGGACCGTAGGGATGGTAGGCATATCTTGATGGGGGTATGACTGGTTTAAGGTGCAAGTTCTAGAAAAAACGGATTCTTCCATCAGCAAAACGTAACCCTTATCCTCCATTAGAAAACACTTCTCCTTCAATTAAAATATTTGTTAATGTTGTTTTATTGTTACCCGGTGTCGTAATCAACGTCCTATTAATACAGCCTGCGGCAAAGACGCACCGGTGTACACACACCTGCTGTAGAATCCTTGCGAGCAGGGCAGGCAGAGCTCCTGGCCCCCCTGGGGCTGGAAGTGGCCGATAGCGCAGGGTCGGCATGCGTCTTCCTGGAGACACATACCTGGGTCCGAGCAGCAGGAGCACAGCAGAGTTTCTGGGGGCAAAGCAGCAGCAGCAGCAGCACCATGAAGCAGTCAGTTCAATACACACGTGGTGCGCACACACACGCACACGCACACGCACACGCACACACACACACACACCACAGGCAATGCATCTGCAGCGGAGACACGCACACCGCGGCTCCACAGTGTACCGTTGTCGGCGCGGGTGCCAGGCGCGCAGGCGGCGCAAGCGGAGGTGTTCAGTGCAGAACAGCTGGAGGACGTGGTGCTGAGCTCAAACGCTGTGCTCGCGCTCACGTTCTCGTCGGCGGTGGGGCTCGGAGACGTGGCCGGACTCAGCGTGCTCTGGCTAAGGGCCAAACCTGTGCAAACAACACACGCAGATGGCATGGAGCTCCTTTAATATGGTTACGAAGCACAAAGAGCCGTCTATTCTATTCACCCAGAATTGAAAAGTAAGGAAAAAACACAAAATCAGTTGATATTGCGTTCATCATAAGCCTGAGATCATCTAATGAAGGCACATGGAAGGTACTTTCCTTGCTGCATTCTGTCTATATGTGACTCTTTGTGAGCAGCTGAGACACCAGGTGCTTTCAGACGTCTTTCACTTCCTACACTGCTGGTTTTTTCCCCGCTTTGTTCACATGCGTTTCAACGCAAAAAAAGGGGACTTTAACCCTCTGAAATAAATCCTCTTTCACAATCGGCCGCTTTGTGAACGTGCGCGGAGCGCATTTCCGCACGAGATCCCGAGTCCCGTGTCCTGCCTTTGGACGTCGACGAGGACAGGTACGGCACTCGGTCCACCCTGACCAGGGTTCGAGCAGGAGCTGGTTCACTGGTTGGCATGCTGAGAGCCTCATGTTCTCGCACCCTGGCCAAAACTGGAGGAAAATAAGACTCTTTCCATCTGCTGAACTGAGAGTGTAGGGTCTCCGCAGCGTGCAACGTGGTACTAAACACCTGGTACCGGAGTGAAGAGCACAGCACATGAAGAGGAAGTGAGAGTGTGTGTGGAGCTGTGACTGCAGCGTGACGGTGAAGTCCGGTGACGCGGAGGAGCTCCAGCACACAGAAAAGCCACCTTTAACACTAGAGAGAAGCACTGCAGTAAGACATGGTAAAGTCCCATTTACTGCATGTCACAGCTGGAGTGGGAAAAACACGGTCTCATAGCTGTTACTTGAAGTGGGGGTGGGGCAGGGTGGGCAGGATCCAGCTCCATAAGGGGATAATAAAGAATGTACGGCTCAGAGAGCAAATCACGGAAAGAGGAAGCCCATCACTCTGAACACACTTGAGGTCTTAACTGAAATTAAACTATTAAGCTCATTTTGTGCGACTAATGGGCACAAAGGTGTGTGTGTGTGTGAGACACAGGACCAGTGAGAATCATATCTTTGTCCCCCATGGGTTTAGGGCTGGATGTACTCTACCATTGGACCTTCGGGAAAACGACGGTAAAAAACAAACACGAGGGCTGGAGGCTGTTTGTGACAGTCGCTACATTGTGTCCATAATCATATTAGTGCACATTGGTCCCCGAGAAACAGCCGGCGCAAGAATGCCATTATTCAGAAGCTGGTCATATGATCTTCCGGTCGGGTTCCAAAAACTCAGCAGCGTGGAGCTGGGCTGGCGGCACGTTGGCAACTCGCACACACAGACACGCCACACACACACTGTGCAGAAACAGATGAGCTGTCACATTATATGTGTGTGTAGAGTGAACATGTTCACTACCAGTAGAACCACAAAGGACCGAGAAGGGAGATGAGACTGGTCAGGCAGGGGTGCCACACACACACACACACAAAACGGGCGCTGCTGTACTCGGTCGGGCCTGGTTACTCACACCCTATGACTCATGGCTCTTCTGGAATTATAAGTTATGAGAGAACACTGGTGCTCTTCCTCATTCCAAGGGCCACACAGGTGCCTGCGGACAGGGCGCCGACCCCTCGGACCCCTCTTGTGTTTAAATGGGCTGGCGGCTGAAAGCGCTTGTCCCAAGTGGGGTCGGGGCGTACCGGAGGCTAACCCAGAAACACAGGGCACAAGGCTGGCAGGGGAGGGGACACACCCAGGACAGGACACCAGTCCATCACAAGGTACCCCAAGCAGGGCTCGAATCCTAGACCCGCTGGAGAGCTGGACCCGGCCAAACCCGCTGCGCCACCGCACCCCCTCTGTGTCTAAATAAACACCAGCAATAATAACACAGCCTTACTGGCAGACACACACACACACACACACACACACACACACACACACACACACACACACACACTGACAGCGCTGCACAAACAGGACAGCGATCTTCATCCACCGGGCTCTCATCGCGTTTCTACAAGGTTTCATATTTCCATAAACATACTTCTGTCATACCTACCTACCTACCTACCCCCCCGGCAGTGCACGCGCCGCACAGTTAACAGATTCATTTACAGTACAGTTTCCATACATTAACAGTCAGTCCACGATGAAGCACGACGCCAGACCGCAGTGTCCCTGTCGCGAGCTCCTTCGTTTCACGTCACGGTTCTTCGGTAAACTAAGGTAAAGTACCACATTCGCTCACCGAGGAAGCAGGCGGCGGCCGCGGCCACAAGCGCCGCACAGGAGCGCTCCATCCCGGCGTGGCTCGGCGCTCCCGCGGCCCGATCGCAGCGGCGCTGGGGCTCGAACTCAGTGTGTGTGTGTGTGTGTGTGTGTCAGTCACACAATCATATGACAGAACACGCGTCATGTGACGCCCGATTTGAGGAACCCGGCAAAGGGGCTCCACGGGCGGGGCGCGGCGCGGTGCGGCGCAGCGCAGGGCAGCGCGTGTCCTTAACTCTTACATTGTTACAAGTTCAACTCCATTATTAGCGTCTTTTACTGCGCTCATTCACTCTTCTCTACTTTTCATTTATGCACTTACGTGCCGTTACACGTGTTTCTGCGTGTGCGAAAGCACTCGCCACGTGCCTTTGTTTACACAACTCATGCTTTTACGTCACTGTGGTCCCTTTACCATGTTCTTGGTTAACCTGAAGCTACTCCTATAAAGAGCGACCCGAGACTCGAGGGCGTCCCTATAGGCGGGGCAGAGGAAGTGCTCGGTAAACAGCTGTGATTTCATCACGAGATCTTCCCAAGTTGGGCTTTTTATTGACCATTTCCACAGCCACACCACACTTCGGCAGGTCTCCACCCGAGCAACAGTGGAGTCGAACAAAGAAGCGAAGCGTCGATGACTGCGTCCAAGGCCTGGCTCACTTTTCAGGTAAACAGCACAAATACATCAAGGAAAGTGCACATTAAAAGTAATTCATTTTATTTATTGCAATCAATACTTTTCTCCATGAGCTCCCACTTGTTACACTTCTCACTTGTCTAACATCACAGGGCATTACTACAGTGCAGATCCCCCCCTTCTCACTTCCTAAGAACAGTCTTTAGGTGGCATTTTATTTAAGCGCACGAGAGCTGATGCTGTGGCACTTTAGAGGGTACTACAGTAAAGTATCTCTACGCTCTACTGTTACAGGACTTCCGGTTAAAAAGAAAAGCCCACACACAGTGTTGTGGCACTTTATCATGGCACAACTCAAACATCAGAACAGTGCCAACACTTGCATATTAGGACAACGACAGCTTAACATTAAAAATTGAAAACAAAACAATACAAAAAAAAGACGAGGACAGACAGAGGAGAATCTCAGCGTTTCTGTACGTTCACTATGAGGTCATCACAAAGCTTGGTCAATTCTTCCGTTTCTTTCACCTGGAAAAGAGGGAAATGAGTCATGCCTCTGGAAAAGGGCTGCAGTAGGAACACGTACAACTTGGCATTCGGACCGCAAACGTTTGCGGTCCGAATGCAAAGCTCGGCGAACACCTGAATCAACCTGAGCTACGAACACCAATCTTCTCTACCATTTCCAGCATCTACAACACCTGTAAATGTTTCAAGACCACGATGTCCACCTGCAGCAATGAATGCTTTACATTTAAAATGCAACTTTGCAACTGACAAGGAACGGATGCAATTCCACCCTGAGGAGAGTTCATGCAGAATTATGGCTCCACAATAGCACACCTTCTGCTCCAGGCTCTTCTCGAGCGACTGCACCTTCAGCTGCTCCCTGCGCAGCTGTGCCTGCAGTGCGGACATCTCTGCCTTTTGTTTGGTCCGCATCTGTGCGATCTCGCCGTTAGCCCTGAGGAGGAAGAGAAGCTGAATTTCAATGGAAATCATAGCCAAGGCTCTGTGAGGAGTTGTTTCCATCCAAACTCCCCGAATGTAGATGAATAGATGAGCACAAGATATAGTGGTTTATTCATAATAATAAAAGCCACGCAGGAAGTGAGAGGAATTATTTTATACTGTGGTCTCATACAGGGCGATCTTCTCCTCAGCGTGAGCTTTGAGTGTCTGGTACCGCTGCTCTTCCTTTCTGATTCTTGACAGGTAATCCTGGGCGCACTTCTTCAATGTTTCTTCATTCTGGGGAGGGAAGGGAAGAAACAGGATTGTAGTCGAGTTCTTAAGTGATTGTGCCCAGTGCAAGTCTTTCACAATTCAACATTCCTGCTGAAAGGGTTAGGGTTGTCACTCTTCACATGAGTTCAGCATCTACAGATATAAAGACTATCGAGACCATTTACAAAATTGACACTTGACATTGTTAAATGGAACAACCTACTGGCAGATGTCAGCAATTCTCCTTTAGTCAGACAATCCGATTTGAACCTGAAGCCCAACACTTTATTTATAGTTTATTTAGCACCTCACTGGTTGCCTCTAAACACCAGTCATGTGACTGACCTTCTTGTACCCCTCAATGATCTCTTTGTACTTCTCCAGTCTTTTGAAGACCTCTGAGAAGGAGCGCTCCATGGCACCGAGGTCCTGCACAACCTGCTCCTTCTCCTGCTGTACTTTCTTCACTTCCTCCTGCAGGGCCGACTTCTCCTGCTGGCTCCTTGCTGGAGGACGACACACACAGACGCAAGGCTGTCCAACGTGCCACGTATTAACTAAAACTAACACTTAAAGTACCCATCTACCTGGAATTATTAAATATGGATTTTGGAACATGCCTAGTATTTATGTACAACAGAATAAGGTACATACAGTGTTTAGGACACACTTTAAATACAACATACCTGTGATTTGAGATACTGTTGTCTCAAACTCAGACATTATTTTCCTGAAAGAGAGAGAGCGTTATGGACTGCGCGCGCGCGCACGCGCGCACACACACACACACACACACACACACACACACACACACACACACACACACACACACACACACACCTTCGTATTTCTGAAGGAAAAACTCATACCCTTTAACACTCCCCACTTACCCCATTTCATAATTATCCGTGCACACTTTATCGTATTTTGCTTTCCATTCATCTTCTCTCTCTTTTGCCTGCAAAAGGTAAGGATTTGGGTTGGTGCTGGTCTGAAACCTTCAACCACGGTTACATCTGGTAAGAACAAACCCCACAGCTGAGCCCCAGGTCCCAGAGACGGTCCATCCTGAGAGGCTCAAACTACCTCTTTATGAGCCTTGGCAAGGGCAGTGTCCATGTCCTTCTGGCTGTACCGCAACACTTCTATGATGGCATCCTCTGCACTTCCTGGCTGAGGGAGGTGAGGAACCAGTGAGTCTGGGGCAATCAATGGATAAGGGATGAGTGGATCTACAGCCTGAAAGAAATACAATTTACACTATTAAAAGGCACTTTGAAAGTTATGGATGCAGCTAGCAAATGAAATCCAGGAGACAACAGCTCACTGGTGCTAGGAAGTCCTCCACAGAGCTGAACATATTTGACTTCTCTGCACACATCTCCTTTCCTGCTTCAGATCCACGCATCTCCAGCCTGTACAAGAGACAAGCCAGAACAAAACTACTCCTTAACAGCGAGTTTGCTTTCATTTAGATGCTCAATATTTACACTGCTGCCCCTCAGCAAGTTGGTTAATCAAATTTCAGCACCACATTTGACAGAAAGTGGGGGGGCTTTACATGGGCACGTAGACAAATACCTGCTGGAAAAGGCTACAGGGAGAGGAAGGCCGCCAAGCTCACAAGATGCAGCAAGCATCTTTTTGGGGCTGTCACGAAGAAGAGGGTCGAACTTCAAGTACAGAGATTGCTTCCTCAGTGCCGATTCCTTGAACTGAAAAACATTCAGACATGGCAGCAAACACCCCAACAGTTTGACATCAGTTCATCGGTTACAGGTTGTCCTGATACTCACTGTACTTGATCCAAACTGTTCCAGATAGTCTATTTGTCCATCAAATGTAGTAGACAGGACTGAAAGCAGAAAGAAGTGCCTGTAAGTCACGGATGCTGGCACTGACTGTAGTTTAAAAGTACAGAATGAGAACAGTGCGGGTTCTAGTCCAGCTTACATGTGGTTCCAGGAACAAACTCCTCCTCTGCCTCAGCCACGACACCCTGAAAACAGTCAGTCTGCCTTGGGCCAGCACCAGGGTCAGGGCTCAGGTCTGGCAGAAATGTAGGTTCTGGGTTGATGGTTTCAGGCATTGTGGGAGGCTCCTCGGCAACAGGAGGCTGAAAGGAGAGCACACCATAAAAATTATATATTTCTCATCCAAAACAAGAGAAAAGCCCCCTGACAGCCTTGCTAAGACAAACCCAGATTACATTAACTTCTAGGCTACAGCTCTCGTTCCTACAGCTCTGACTGATGGCCGCAGATGCCTTTAGAAGACGTCCACACCTAGACTAGAGCAGGATTTCACATTTTCTATAATTTCAGACACAGTAAAGCTTTTCCGTAAACCTACAGCAAAGGGTGGGAATTTGGCAGACACTTAAATGAAACCGTAACTATCCTTTTACACTTTAAATAAGGTGAAGGTCCTATTTTGTGCATTTTATTAAGTTTGTCAAATACTGCACTTAAAGGATGAAAAGTTTCAGACACTCATACCTGTACTGTGGTTAGTGCATCATCTTCTTGTAATAAGGGAGGCACTTCCTGGACTCTGCAATGGAGAACAATAATGTTCAACTGCCATTACTACGAGTACAAGCAGTAAAACTGGTATAATTAAGTGTCCACTACCCCTTTTCTTAATGGTATTTACACAAAGGGTGTACCAGTAAAGCATAATTTCTAAAACGAACAGCAGATTTAAGAAACCCAAGACTTTGCACTCTTGTGGAGAAGAATTAACCGTGCGCTAGAAAAATGACATGGTTAACTGGAGGAAATATGGTAGAGCCCAATAATGGAAGGAACAATGAATACAGGACAGACTTACAGTGATATGGACTCAACGTGACCACCTTCATCCCCAGTGTCTGCTGAGGGTGGGATGACCTCCATCGCAGTGTCAGAGCTCAGCTCCACTGCAGGCTGAACCGGACTCTTCTGCTCTGGCTGAGACCCCCGTGATTCGTTCACTGGATAAAAAGGTTTAGAAAGAAAAACTGCAGCGGCTGGAGCTTAGAGGGAATTACGAGGAGGGCAGTAGGAAGAAGCTGCTTACCATCTGCAGCAGGATTCTCAAGTTTGCTTTCCCCAGCTTGCAACGGGTTGAAAGAATCATGGGACATGAAATCCAAGGCTTCTCTCAAGGGTGCAGACAAGTTGTGTAGCTCAGCATGCAACAGAGGGCTGTCTGTCTGAGTGTCATTGTTAGTTGCGTTGCATTCTTGTTCAGCAGCCACATCCATCTCCAGAGTCGTCTCTGACAGGTGCTTTATGTTAATAATCAAGGTGCTGTCAGAGGAACACCTCCCTGTGGACAGATCAGATACCGAACCATCCACGGGTACAAAAGGAAGGGTATCATCCAAGAGTCCCGCTACATCAGCTGCCGCCTCCAACGTCTGGCCACCTATAGCCTCAGGGGTTTCATCGACGTCACAAGGGATCACGAGTTGTGCCTTCTCAGAGGGTCCAGTATTGCTTGGGGAGAAGCCTAGAAGATTTGAACCCTTGAAGGGGTTCACAGCCTCGTGGTTATCAAAATCCCAACTGTAACTTCCCTTACTCTGAATTGGCACATCTTCCACAGGAACGATTGTACAACCGACACCTATGGCAAAACAAACAGTGAGCCGTCGCACTTGAGGGGCAAGTTGCTTTCAGAAAAATGATGTCTGGTAACAATAAGAATACTCTACCCAGGTTGGCATCTGCCTCTTGCTCTGCAGCCTCCATGGAAACAGCTCTGAAACAAAATAAGATCTTATGATCTTCAGAAAAAACCCATGGAAACACAAGAGAGAACAGAATGAAATAAACAGGCTGAACATCAACATCATGGGGCAAAAATTAAATAAAAATGGACTGGAGTAAAAAATTTCTCAGAACATTCCATCTACTACAGACATTACAGAAGAAATGGAGTTTGACACAGATGACAAAAAATGGGACAGATTTTATGATCAAATTCACTCCAATACTGAGAGGCCATGTAAACAACAAATGTTTCCATTAAATGAAGTGCCAGGGTTCAAGATAGGAATGAAGAAACTGCTGGACCCCACAGACTACAGAGGAATGGATCAGGAGAAAACCCAGTGAGCTTTCATGAACCCAACAGCTTATTTGCTTCCAACACATTCTTTAAAAGAAGCACCACTGGTACACCACATATCTCACATGTAAACAATAGTTTCACCTCTTACTACCCGGAAAGTGACTATCCTCTTTCCAGCCATCCGCACGCGCACACATTGTCTGAACCACTTGTCCCATACAGGGTCGCAGGGAGCTGGAGCCTAACCCGGCAACACAGGGCGTAAGGCCAAAGGGGGAGGGGACACACCCAGGATGGGACACCAGTCTGTCACAAGGCACCCCAAGCGGGACTTGAACCCCAGACCTACCGGAGAGCAGGACCCAGTCCAACCCACTGCGACCCCCCCCCCCCCCCCCCAAGCCAACCGCATGGAGATTAAAAACACTAATATGCCTGAAAGTCTGAGGAACAAGGAATACCATTTAGTTTGCAACGTGACTACATAAGAAAGCTCTGGAAAAAGGGATGTCGGAGTAGAAGAGCTCAACAGCACGGCGCACACGTGCAAACCCCTCAACCCGCACTTACTCTTTAAACACATTGTGTGACACGTCCGCGCAGTCGTTTAAACCCGGAGGGACAGCCATGCCGAGGGACTTTGTGGGAGATACTATGCGGTTTGTGAGAGGATCCCGTCTTGGGGTCTGAAAACACACCTTTAAAATAAACAAATACATAAATTGAATGAGACTGGTAAACAATTCCAATTTTCAAACATGCAGGTATTTATTTAGAGCCCCGTTGTACCTTTACTCCCTTAGGTGCAATTTTGGGGAGCAAGTTGTCCACTTGGGACTGGCGCAGGATTGAAGGTCTTCCTGTGGGCTGAGCACAGCTGAAGATATCACCGGTCGCCTCAGAAGAGCTGTGCTTGCCGAGAGGGAGAACTCCACAGTTCTCATCGTTCACAGGCGAGCTCATTCTGCAAGGAGAGGTCGAGGCAGGGCTTCAACAAGGGACCAGCAACAGGTAGGAAAGCTGCAACCTCCCATCATCCCCAACAGCGCCCATGCGGATGGGCGCACAGAAGCAAAACAACAACTGCAGGAAATTGCACCCGGCCATCCTGCTGGATCTTGCCTGCCAAGTAATTAAGGGACCCATTTTGGAGAACAGAGCTCGAAACCATACACCACTTCTTTCATAGTAAAGAAATGCAATTTTGAGCCATGTCTTGAAACGAGAACACTTCTTAAATTCTGAGGGAATTTTCCCCAATGCGATAATTTTTTTCTACACTGGAAAAACCTAACATTTTTCTGTACGACAGCTCTATGCACTGTCACCTGAAAAAAAGGTAAATAGAAGGAGTGCTTGGAGCTGTACTACATCAGAATGATTATACTGTGTGCTGCTGCTGCTGCGGTTGCAAGGCAGCGCCGCACAGTGGTCGGTCTTGGAATTTACCGACAGTAATATTTTTTTTTTTGGACAGTAACACTTAGAAACCCGTTTTCTATAGCATCTTATCTCCCTCAAAAAGAAACCAGACCTTTAGTTTTAGGTGCAGCAAGCGGAGTCGTGGTTTTCAGCAACCAAGTGCACCCTGTGGTGCAAAAAGTGACCCGTATTACAAGAGTAGGCCATGGCATAGTTGTTCGTCACCGTCTCCGCACCGTACCTTTCCGACATGCTTGACATAAAGACTCGGGAGGTTATGAGGAGAGCAGAGTATGAGGTTCAAAGGGCAACAGGATTGCAGGAAGATCTGAACCTTCTCAGCACAAAGGCTTCCTAAGTTTATGCAAATTCGTATTCCTTAGTTTCATACATAGAAGTTTCTTTTACTGTGCAATTACTACTTTAGACATACAGGCGACATTTCATGGTGTTTTCACCATATTATTGCCACGTTTCTGAAAACAGTGACGGGCAGTAAACAGGAGGACCGCAGCCGGTGCGAACCGGGCACCAAACAATGCAGTGACGTCACAGCCTCGAGCTCATTTGAATATTCATTACGCACGCCGTGCACGCCACGGAGCTCCGCCGTTTGAGTGAACGATCTGACGCCTCAGGGACATTGGGGCAGGGCACGGGCTGCCGTTTTACCGTGTTTTTACTGCGCCCACACAGTAATACTGAAGGATCAGTCAGACATTTCGCACACCGAGCGCACGCTTAACGGACACTTTAGTTTATATAATTTCCATGATGAGAAATAACGCGCGTCGATACTGGAAAAAAAAACTTAGTGAGAATACAGTAGAGTAGTAGGCGTAACAGCGACGCCACTGCAACGACACCAAGAAAGATTAACCTTATTTTGCTTCCAAAAATCAGCCTAAGCCAACATCACATCACTAGTTTAGCAATCCAAACGCGGCGAGTGGATCATCATCATGAAGCGCAACGAATAACGGTGATCGCAGAAGAAAACGAAGCAATCTAACAAACCTCCGACCGACGCAAAGCAACAGCGTTATAGACAGTGAACAATCTGCTGTGGGGCCGCTAATACATGCCACTGATGAAATTAGCGATTAATAAAGACGAACCGTTAGCATACCTCAGCGAAGCGCTGCCGGCCTGGAGAAAAACCAGGGTTTAGAGGGAAGAAGGAACTTGGTGTAACAGCGCTGGAAACGGTCTCTCAGGGCCTCGCGTGCGATAAAAAATTTGAACCGAAACGTCTCTCAGTCTACCAATCAAATGAGCAGGATCCGAGGGACATGATTGGTTGCTGCAATGACGGACATCTCGTTTAGCCAATAGCAGCTTGATACCGTTCTCTATCGGAGGCTTAAGGAGTTCTATTGACTTTATACAGCCCTCTTAGAAGTGATGTAAACACACACACACAAAATCAGAATTATATGATATTGTCATACCATCCTATTATTAGAAAGTATTTTAGAAACATTTAGAGATTGTGGTATGATTTTTTTAAACTGAATGAAATGATACATTATTACGAGTCAGTCAAGAAGCATAAAGGGATAAAAAGACAACTTTCCTTGAGTAGCGCACGATGCTACGTAACAAAATGACATAATATAATGACACCCCATATGATATGACACCACTTCCTTATTAACTTAGCAGCATGTTTTCATGTTAGGTGCAATGAGTCACTTCGTTTTGACGAACAAAATAATCGTCCTTTGGGTGTAGTCCGTACGCCGTTTCGAGTGAACATTTAACATTAAGTCAAAGCGATGGAAAATTTTTTTTTTATGTAGTAAGTGAGAAAATATTTCCGAAACTTCCACGCATCGCATGTCGCCAGTTGCTTCACGAAACACGTGACTGTTCGCGAGCGCTCGCAGCGCCCCCTGCTGGTCAACGGTTGTAAATGCAATTGTATCAATTATTATTTACTCATTTAGGGGACGCGTTTCCTCGCAGCTGCTAACGGTCATTTACCCAACACAGGCTAATTTTTTATAATAAATATACATATTTTAAGTATTAAGATCTATTAGATACAAGAAACAAGACGGCAAAGACTTTTACGAAATTTTCTTTTATTAACGTCAATCTCATTTAAAGAGTGATGTATTAGAGGAGAAACCATAGCAACGCTCATGTAAACAAAATCATACTTAACTCACTTTCCAATGTGTTGAACTTATTTCCTGCCCTGTTAACTATGCTCCAGTGCTCTGGGGCAGCATCCCCACAATATCATATTCCACCATTAACAAACTGTGTAAGGGAAACTTGCTGATCAATACTGTCAGTTAAGTGCAATTATTATTTCAGCAGCACTAGGTAACGAAAAGTTCGGCTTCCACTGGCAGTGGTGGGAGCAAGTAAAATCAAGTATTTATTGCTGAGAAAAAGGTGCTTAAACTGAGACAAAACATGCACACACATAGACCTAACACACCTTTCTTCCCTTTAAAATTATTTCTTTGGTTACGAACACACCTGAGCAGTTCAGTGAGAAATAACGGCCCTTGGGTACACATGCGGAAATTTTACTGCAGCTTCGGATGTGCATCAGTTCTCGTTTTGTGAAGCCGCAGCATTTCCTTACTTCCCAGCTGTACAGCAAATCCTCGAGGGATTTGCTGTACAGCTGGGAATTAAGATCCCTTTTCTGGCACAACAGCATGGTTCTCTGGACCCGGATTTCAAGAACAAATCAATGTCCTTTCCTTCCAAAATCGAGACATTGCTGTCTTTTTTCCTGCGATTGGTAGCAGCACTCATGGCACGGATGTGGCGTACAAGTAGTCGAGGGGGTCAAAGTGACACCGAGGCTCCCAAGTCTGTACAAAGCAGTTACCTGTAGGAAAGACATGGTGCTGGAGGTCAGAACACATTTGCCGCGCAACGTGAAGTGACACCGACTAAATGAAAAGTAAACGTAAAAATGAAACATTTTTCCATATGAAATTAAATATACTCACGTGTCCTTTTATTTAATGTGATCCAAGCTGTGCACATCAGCTTGTTGCACAATTAGTGAGTTGTGGGAGAATCCTAGGAGACACACAGAGACTCAGACTCGAAATCATCAGTGGATCTGCTCCCCGATAGGTTTAGGACCCCTTATTGCTTGCTATGTCCCAAAATAAGACTGCTTCGGTCCCCCCACCTCTCCCTGCTTGGTAATGCACAAGAGGTCCAAAATCAAAAGCCCGAAGGTTTTCGGTTCTGGCTTCAGTGTGGTGGAATGACCTCCCTCTGTCACTCAGGACTGCTGAATCCTTCCCAGCATTCAAGAAGGGCCTTAACACTCACCTTTTTCTAACTAAGATCTCTGTTAATCGCCTATGTGTTCCATAAACATGTACTACGTTATCGGTTTAATAATTAACTTTAAGAAAAACCACATGCAGCAACTGCATTAGTTTATACTGTGGTACGAGACAAATTCACTGTACTCAAGAATCACGAGTGTGTATCCAGATCTCTCCTCCTGCTGATATGATGTACTTGTTTTGTTCCCAGACGCAGATCGATTTGGAGAAAAGCATGTGCTACGTGAATAAATTTAAATGTAGTGCAGACATAAGGGGAAATGCACATGACCAGGCTTTCTTCCTCTGGTGATTCATTCCTACAATCTAGGGCTTCTCTCCCAGGAGCAGAGCAGCCTGAGAAGACGAGCCACCGGCTCCATTTACACTTTAAACATTTTCACTCCTTCGCAAGCGATCAACTCGCCGAATCCACAGTTCTTTCACACTGCACGCTGGGAAAAAAAACACCTTCGGGTTCGAACCTACAGGTGACGTCTGTGAACCTTTCGTAACAATCTGCACAGGTGACCATACACTATTATAATGATAAATTCACAATTGTTCACCTGAGTTTCTCCAGCTTGAATTTGGGATCCTGCAGCAGAGCAGAGAGCACCTTCACTCCCGAGTCTCCAAGGTGATTGTAGCTAAGGTCCAGCTCTCTCAAGTAGGAGGGGTTCGAACCGAGAGCTGAAGCGAGAGCAGCGCAGCCCTCCTCTGTGACCCCACACAATGACAGCCTGCATGAAGAAAATTACACAGGTTACTGTTAACCAAACAAAATTATTATGATCAGGAAAAGAGATGTTGGTTGAACAGCGAATAGAGCTGCTACCTTCATATCAGAAGGTTGCAGGTTCAAATCCCACCTCTGGCTGTAGTACCTTTGAGCATGGTACCTTGTAGAATTATACATATACCTACCAAATACACTGTACTATGAATTCTACTGAATCACATGACAACACAGCCGTCATAAATACACAATAAAACAATAATCCTTTTTCGGTGGAGACAGTACGTCACTTACTGTGACTTTTACACGTGTGACCCTCGACCATCCCAGAAAAGTACTCACTCAAGTTTCTCCAGTTTACACGCAGGATTCTCCAGGATGCCGGCAAGCAGCGACACCCCAGTAAGCCCCAGGGGATTGTGGCTCAAGCGCAGCTCCTTCAAGTGCGAGGGGTTCGAACGCAACGCTGACGCCAGAGAGGCGAAGCCTTCTCCTGTGAGCCCACAGCTCATCAACCTGCAGAGGGAAGGAGAGACACTTCACACCACACCATTGGAACTTATTGCTCTCTAGTGGCGCCCCCTAGTACTGAGCACATGAGCAGCAGTGTGATACTGGAAATCCCACCCACCTCCATTCCTACAGTGACTCTGTATAGAATTCCCATAAATAAAATCTAAATGCAGCATGTGTGGGATTAACAGGTGGTAAAACCATGTACATCTGTCAATTCTCCCTGCTATTACTTGAGTGAGTTTTCCCAGGTTAAGCCCCATCCGGCGCGTGCTGGTCACGCCGTACCGCTGTTTTACTCTATTATTCTGGTCAAGCTTCCTATGGCAGAATAAAAAAAAAAAAAAAACAGGATACACATGTGAAACACCCTGTTCCTCACCAGAGCTTCTCCAGCATGCAGCGGGGGTCCTGCAGTAGATCAGAGAGCCGTACTGCTCCTGTGTCGCCCAGAAGGTTGCAGCTCAGGTGCAGCTCTCTCAGGTGTGAGGGGTTCGAACGCAGAGCTGAAGCGAGAGCAGCGCAGCCCCCTGCTGTGACCCTACAGCCGGAAAGTCTGCAGAGACGAGAACTGCTTGTCAAACTCTCAGTGCACACAGCTCAGCTGGAAAGAGCAACCAGTTTACACTGTGTATTCCCCTGCAGTACCGACCTGTGTCCAGCTTAGTGTGTATTCCCTGCAGTACTGACCTTAGCGTGTTCAATTTACAGTGCTGATTGCTGAGCCCAGCAGAGAGCAGCTTCACTCCTGCGTCCTGCAGGTCATTGTGTGTCACATCCAGTTCCCTGAGGCAGTTGTCACTGCAGCTTATTGCTGATGCCAGTGCAGTACAGCTCTCCTCGCTGAGCTCACACCCGTTCAGTCTGGAGAAGAAAGACATGAAGTGGAGAACCACACACACACACACACACACACACACACACACACACACAAACTCCATTTTTTATGATTCTGGAGAATCGTTTCAGGAGGCAGTAGCTTCGCATAGCCTTCTTCAGAAAGAGACACTGGGTCGTACTCACAGAGCTGTTGTGGACACCCTGAGCACCGGCAGCAGCCTCAGCAGACATTCTTCTGACCTGAGGAACTTCTTCAGGTCAAACACGTCCAGCTTTGTGCCAGAGATCAGCAGCACAACAACCAGAGTGGACCACTGACCAGGAGAGAGGCTTCCGGCTGAAAGATCTCCTGAGTTCAGGTAGAGCTGAACCTCCTCCACCAGAGAGCTGTCGCCAAGTTCTGCTAGACAGTGAAAGAGGCTGATGGCCCTTTCTGGCGAGACCTTCTCCTTTAGCTTGTTCTTCACGCACTGGACTGTTTGTTCAATGTAACTTTCGTTGCTTTCCATTTGCATCTGTGAGCCATCAAACGGAGTCCGGCCGGAGTCCATAAAAAGTCCGAGCAGGAAGCGGAGGTAGAGGTCCAGGTGTCCACGCTCGCTTCTCACAGCCTGATCCACTGCATTCTTCAGCAGATCACACACCGTGTTCTTAGCGTCCACCGAGTTCACGTCGGTTAAGACACACCTTTCTTTGTCCAACAAAAACACATACAAAGCAGCAAGATACTCCTGAATACTGGGGTGAAGAAAAGAGTACAGCTTCTCCTCGCCCACACCGGCTTCCTCTTGAATGATTTTCCTACACACATCATAGCAGAGTGGTGAGTCCCTGGAATCGATTCCACACTCAATCAGGTCATCCTCACTGAAGACCACACTGGCCCTCTGGAGATGCTGGAAGGCCAGCCGCCCCACTTTCAGAACCACGGCTTTGTGCAACTCCATCAATCCCGACTGCTTTTGGTCTGCTCCTCCGGGAAACACGTGGCGGATCAGAAAGTGTGTGTACATCTGTGTCAAAGTCCTGGGAAGTTCTTCTCCTTCCATCTCGCCAGGGAGCTTCTCGAAAACAGCTGCTGAGATCCAGCAAAAGAACGGAACGTGGCACATGATCTGTAGACTTCTTAACGATCCCACATGTCTTATCACTCGCTTGGTCATGTCGGCATCGCTGAATCTCTTCGTGAAGAACTCCTCCTTCTGTTGGTCATCGAAGCCCAGTATCTCAGTCATTCGGTCGACGTGCTCCAGGGGAACTCGAGCGGCTGCTGTGGGTCGAGACGTTATCCAAACAAAGGCCGAGGGAAGCAGGCTCCCCTTGATGAGGTTGGTCAGCAGCACATCCAGTGACGTTGGCTTCGCCGCATCTGACCAGTTCTCGTTGCTCTGGAAACTCAACGGAAGTTGACACTCATCTAAGCCATCAAAGATGAGCAAGATGTTGTAACTGCTGAAATCAATGGATTCAAACATTTTTATTGCTGGAAGGAAATGCTGAAGAAGCTCCATCAGACTCCACTCTCTATCGTTCAACAAGTTTAATTCTCGGAAGGGAAGATCGAATATGAGATGAACATCCTGGTTCTCTGCTCTCTCAGTCCAGTCAAGAACGAACTTCTGTACGGTGACCGTTTTCCCGACACCAGAAACGCCTTTCGTCATCACAGTCCTGATCTGCCCACTTTTCCAGGGCGAAGACTTGAAAAAATCACAGCACTTGAGAGCAGAACCTTTTGTAACTGGATCCAGTGATGAGGGGTCAATCCAGCTGCCAAGGTCATCACTGACCCCTCGAGGTCGATCCTCACTTAAGTGGAGCTCAGTGTAAATCTTACTGAGCGGCATCACATTTTCTTTGGTAGATTTCCCATCAAATTCACTTTGAAACTTTTTCTTCAGTCGACATCTCGCGATACGCTGACAAGCCATCTGGAGTTCATCTGACGAAAAAGAGCAAGATTTAAATCCTCGTCTTCTTTACACTCGTAGATATTTAAAACAAATCAACATAATGTAAATGCCTAACACTGTAAGATAAGATAAGATAAGATAAGATACTTTATTGTCATTGTATGCAATACAATGAAGTTTTGTCTGGCAGCCCTCAGGATAACATCAGCAGAAAAAGAACACTTGAAAGTGAATGAATGAATGAATACATAATAATTAGCTTGAAACTTTGAAGTCCTCAGTCCTGGGGGGAGGGAGTGGATGGGGGGGGGCTAATGGAGGTGGGAACTGGCTTTTGTGATCAGTAGGTATGTTTGGCCAGATTTACTGTCTTGGTCGAGTAAATCTAATTGTGATCGAAGAGCTAATAAGAGCCTTATTATAAGTGTGTAAGGTTTTAAAAAACATTTCTCCGCTTGCTACAGTATAAAAACATACATTTTATACAGTTTTTTTTAATGAAAAGCACCCATGGTGATTATGATGACATTTTGTGAAACTGATCTTGAAAGGAACCATAAAGAAAAATAATAAAAGGAAAAAGGAAGAAAACTGACAGCTGACATCATCCACTGACCAACCAGAAATGCCACTGTGGTCAATTATCTGTGCTTTGAAAATTCAAATTGTTTTATCAGGGGTACTGAGAAAGAAAGGAGGAGGATGCGGTCCAACCACTTCATGTGACCCTGCACTATACTGAGCTGCATCACATCAGGTCTACAGTGACTCTGCCTTTCCAGATAGCAGCTTAGAGCTCCTACCTTTGGACCCAAAGGTCACAGGTCAAGTGTCACCTCTAGCTGCAGTATTTAATAAAAAAGTTTTAAAAAACTACCCAGCTGTATAAAAGGGTAAATAATTGTAAGTCGCTTTGGAGAGAAGCATCAGCTAAATGAAAAACTGAATCTTCTCTGATTCTGAGACCTCCAGAGATTTTAATTTTACTCCAAAAGTCTCAAGATTTTCTTTTCCGTTCAACAGTTTGTGATTACTGAAGTCCTGTGAGAGAAGAGAAACACCGATCTGGCAGCGCACAAGGAAGACGCGACACACTTACTCTTCTCGAGCCTGTCGGCGAGGTCGTGCTGACCCATCGCCCTCAGGATGTTCAGCGTTATCATGCGAACCCCTTCTCTCGCAGCAGCGCTGTCCTCCACGCCCTCCTCATCGTCCAGGACGCTGTCCTTGTCGTCCTCCGCGTGAGGCTCAGACGCCGTGGGATGGTCCTCACTCAGGTACCTTTCGGACCTTTTCAGCTCATCCTTGAGGAGACCCACAGCGCTGTCCTCCAAGATCTAGAAGAGACGTTTCATTTCATTGACGAGTTGCACTAACGATAGCCCTCACGGTCAACGGCGGTTCATTTTCGGCGTGTCCACAGAAGCCGGGTCCCAAAGCCAACGCGCTATTTTGGGTTCCCCCGGTGGACACCTCCGTCGTGGCGCTGACTCCCAGCACAGAGGAGCTAGAACCAGAGACACGCAATAGACCCCGGTACCTGCCGGCACCTGAAGTACTGCAAGAGGACACTGGTAAATTACAGGCTGGGTTTGTCTGCCCTCCCTTCCCAGGAAAAGCCAGCAATGCTGTCGACGGACACTGACGGCCCTAACGTGAAGCGGTGCTCCATACTGCAGACAATAGTAAACACTTACTGAGAAACACAGTCATGGCTCACTGAGATAAACAAACACGTAAAAATGATCAGATATACACCACTCTGTTCTGTGTGTACAGCGAGGGGTATCAAGGGGACGGGAGTCTCCTGGCAGGGGATCCACGTCTGACCACCAGCAGTGAGCACAAGTGTGAGAAGAATTATCCGTGGACACGAATCAAGTCTTGTATATATTTACCCTCAAAGAGGCAAATATGTAAATAAACCCGCGGGTCGCAGAGGTTACTCGACTCCACGAGGTGAGGGCCACGTGTAAAAAGTGTCCTTCGTGTACAAGGGGTCTCGTCTCTGAGCGGCAACCTGAAAGATGGATGACAGGTCCATCTGATGCGTCCCACCGGACTGGCTGGAGCTGGCGGGCGAATCGGACAACTCCTCTTCATCTCTGTGAAGCAAACATCGGGAGGCAGTAAAGTTGGTTTTGTAGCACAATTTGCACTTTAACAGTCACAAATATCCCTCTTTCCCCACCCCCACATTCATTCAGCTGATGCTTTTCTCCAAAGTGACACAGTTATTTACCCATTTATACAGCTGGGTAATTTTACTGGAGCAATTTAGGGTAAGTACCTTGATCAAAGGTACTCCAGCTGGAGGTGGGATTTGAACCTGTGACCTTTAGGGCCAAAGGCAACAGCTCTAAGCGCTACACTACCAGCCGTTCACAGCGAAAGACTCGAACTCTTGGCCACAGGGGGCGTCTACCTGTAGTCCAGAGCACAGGCCCCCAGCGGAGCATCGCTCTGTACTTCCTCTGCCGCTGCTCCGCTAGCGCTGCTCCCAGGTGAGTCCATTTCATCCGGCTGCCTGCAGCCAGATCACACACAGGACCATCGTGTTGTCAGCGACATCGCTTTCCTACGCGTTCGTCTATTAACACCTCCGAAGGTGTTGGGATCGAAACCTAAAGCGGACACTTCTCTGCTCTGTACCCAAGGGCAGGAAGCTCACATAACACACATCGTCCTGTGTCACACTGCAGACGGCCATCTCTTATTTTTAGGATACATTTGAAAAAAGACAACTAACCATCCTGTGTTCAGAGCAGCGGTCAGGTGGTCACTCTTACCTGTCAGTGCTTTCAGAGTCATCGTCCAGCTCCACGGCCTCATCATGGCTCTCAGAGGAGCTCATTTCACCTTCCAGTCTCTACATGGAAACATTGCATTTTAAACACAAGGACTCATTTACTGATGACATTCTGCTTTCATTGGCAATTATTTATTTAGCAGACGCTTTCGTCCAAAGCGACTTCAAGTGAATTCTGTGCAGTGTTATCAGCCCACACACCTTATTCACCGCAGTGACTTACACTGGGTCACTCATCCATACATCAATGAAACACACAAACTCTCTGTCACTCACACACTATGGGGGAACCTGACCAGCATGTCTTTGGAGTATGGGAGGAAACCAGAGCACCCAGAGAAAACCCACACAGACATGGGGAGAACATGCAAACTCCACACAGACTGAGTGGGGATCGAACCCATGTCCTCTCGCACCACCCAGGTGCTGTGAGACAGCAGCACTACTTGCTGTGCCACCATGCTGCCCCGTCACATTCCGGAGCTACCGTAGTATTTCGGAGAGAACATGACTCGAACAGCCGCGCCGCCAGTCGAACCCATGTCTCCGAACTGCGCACGAGCACCGAATGGAGGCTGAATGAGAGCAGTAAACAGCGGCCATAAACAAAAAAAACCAAGGGACAAAAAGGTGTGGTGTCGCTAAGCATTCTGGGAAACCATGATTCGAGGAGCCAGTGGACACTAGATTACACAGTAGAGCGTTTTGGAACAAAACACCGCGTTCTTTTACTGTCACTTTCACGTTCACGAGCTGCGCCGGAATTCCACACTATTTCGAGGTGTACCATAGTAAACGCGCTACTAGGCCCCTCGGCGCGGAAGCAAAGGAGAGCGAAGACGCCGCGCGGATGGTGCGCGCTCGAGCTCATGATACATAGTCATACGCGCGTTCTCGCAGCTGCAGTGACTTGCAGTCGCACCAGGCTTAATATTGGAGCCGTTCGCACAAGTACTGACCTGTCTGTCCCGCGCTGCCGGACTCCTCGCCTCCGCTGTGTTTACTTTCGCTTTCGCGCGAGGGAGCCGGAAGCCACGCGCACCCCCTGCCGCGCGCCGCTCTAAATGCCGCGCCGCGCCCGGAACGGGTTCGCAGGCCCCCTTTCGACCCATTTGACAGAGAAAAAGCACGAAACAACCTTCAAACTTGATCTCCTTTTAAATTACTGTGAATATATATATATTTTTTTTGTGAAACAAACGTACCCCTTATAATTTCCCCACATTTCTGTGTTGTTTTGTACTAGTGTGTGAGTGACAGAGTGTGTGTGTGTTTCACTGATGTATACATGAGTGACCCATTGAGTAGTGTACCTAGCAGTGTAAGTCACCATGGTGAATAAGGTGTGGGGGCTGGTAACGCTACATGGAGTTCATTGGAATTCGCTTTGGACAAAAGTGTCTGATAAATAAATACATGTAAATGTTTTCTGTGTTCACCTTTGTTCTTCTTTCCATAGATACATACAAGTAGAAATGCACCGCTGCACCTGGTAAAATAATGGTCACCGGTCTGCCAAAATAGTTCTCTGTATAATTATCTATCTTGGCAGCATCATCACAAATGATGGCAAAACTGAATGTGATGTCCGGTGTCGGACTGGGAAAGCATCATCGGTATTTGAGCGGATGTGGTGGATTTGTTTTTGTTCCTCCATTAGCACACATCAAAATCAGACTGTACGACAGAATTGTGATCCCAGCAGCCATCTATGCCAGTGGAACCTGGAAGATTACGAAAGGGATAGCCCACAAACTGAACGTTTTTCACCAACGCCGTTTACGTCAAATTCCGGGTATCTCCTACCGCGATCGGATCACGAACGAAGACGTGTTACAACGTAGCGGTCTGCTGCGGCTGGAAGACACTTGCCGAACGACAAATGCGAATAACGGGTCACATTCTGCGACTTCCTGACCAGAGACTTCCAAAGGTGGCGATACGATAGGTGCCGCCAAAGGGAAAGCGCAGACAGGGTCGACCACGGAAAACGTGGCGTTCCACCTTTCGAGAAGACCTCAAGACCGTGAACGTCGAATGGACAGATGCTGAGATCATTACTGCCAACAGAGCCCGTTGGAGAACAGTTGATGCCCAATATGTCAACTGACGTTGGAGGAACTAACTAACTATTACTGGTCTGCAACGTGGGTCAATAATTCTTTGATTCGACACTAATGGATCTGTTTTCATCTTTGGAAAATATTACATGACCTTATCCACAGGTATTAAAATTCCTTGGGCTCGTAATGAAACCTTTTGGACTTTTGTTGGATCCTTTCTACCCTGTTGAGTTCCATGTTCATGAAGCTCTGTAGGCCACAGTGTTTGGAAAGGAGGGGGGGACGATGGGGGTCACCTCTTCATGATCTACCTACTCATTTTGCCTTCATCAGTGTGAGCCACAGCACTGCTGTTGCCCCGCTATTCTGGCATGTTGGCCAACCCTTGGGTGTCAGCGACAGCTACGTTGACTCCAGCTCATGGAACGAGGGAAACATCTGGCCGGACACAGTGGCACAGCGCCTGGTTGGCGCGAGAGAACGAGAGCTCATTTCCCGCTAGGTCTGTGTGAATTTACATTGCGTTCAGCTGGTAGTGTAGTGGTTAGAGCTTTGGCCCCAAAAAGTCACAGGATCGAATCCTACTTCCAGCTGTAGTACCCTTGAGCAAGGTACTTACCCTAAATTGCTTGAGTAAAGTTACCCAGCTGTATAAATGTATAAATAATTGTAAGTAGCTTAACATTGTAAACTGCTTTGGACAAAGTGTGAAGAAATTAATAGATGTGAGTTCATGTGGCTTTTCTCTGTATGTTGCCATTTCCTCCCACAGTCCAAAGACGTGTTGGCAGCTTAAGTGAATTTCCCCATGGGGATTAATAAAGGATGATCACCTTCATTATCTAATGCATGAAGTTGCAAAAAATGGTTAAAAGTATGCTTGGACTGATGGTGACAAAGAGCCATAACAGATTGCAGTCATGGAGAACAGTAAAAAGCTAGAACGGCCTAAAAACAATATTAAAAAATCATAGCCCGGTATTAGGAAAGACTAAGTGGGGAGACCGTTTCTCATCAGAAAAGTCCTTGCAGGCTGGGCTTCACCTTGCTGGGCTCTCAGTCGTTGCTCCTCGATTTAGGAAAGTTGTTGTGTGTCATTCTGCAGCAGAGTGTTTGGCTGACAGCGTGAGGAGAAACCGCAGTTCACCCGAGGATAACTCACCTTCCTTGTCAGCTTTCCTGGCTTCATGAAAGCTTGTGGTCAGTTCTCCTGAAAGGGGAACCTGGGATGAAGTTTGTATCAGTGATTGTGTGCAGCAAGTTGGTCATGGGGGTTGGGACCATATTGCAAATATTGCTACCCATTATTATACAGTCCTATTTATGCTTGCTGTTGTACAAAATATGGACATATGTCTCTACAATTTTATTTTTATGGCCAGAGATTTGAGGCCTGGCTGTGAAGGTATGGCAGAGAGACGTGCTGGAATATCAGTGTGTGGTGCGTGAATTAGTGGAATAGCTAGTGAGATGTCCCACACTGTCCACCACTTCCTGATTAGCCCAGACTTGGTGATGCAGGAATCTACAAAACAAAGAAACTCATCCAAGTTGCTCCAAGTTGATCTTGAAATGACCTATGTGTGCTAGGGTGTATTAAGTCTAGGTGTGCTCTCCACCACTGTGAGGCTGGTGTTCTAAATGGAGTCTCAAACAAAGAGATGGCCCAGATCCCAGGAAAAACGTAAAAACTGCTGATTCTCCATCCACATTTCAGAAAGGGTCTTAAAACTCACCTTTGCTAGACTTACTTCACCCATGATCTCTTAATTTCATGTAAGGTGTAAATGTTCATGCTCTATAACTAAGATGATGCCCAGATAAACCTTTACACAACTACTCCTATAACGTAATGCAATTGTTTATATGTATCTCCAAAAAAAAAAAAAAAAGATTAAGAAGGTGATCAGGAATTGTGGATATTGGGATAAAGTTTCATGCAGCTACTTGTGTGATGGACATCAGTTCATAGGATGGAAAGAAAAACTAACTGCACTTAAGTATGTGTCTGCACCTAAGTTTCTCTTTCTACTAATGTAATGAACACATTGTATTTTCAATGAGATGTATGCCGCTTTGAAGAAAAGCGTCTGCTAAATGAATATATGTACATGTAAAAACAAATAGAAATAAAGGAAACCTGAAGTCTGAAATATTCCACTGGCTACTGCACTATGAGCATGTGCATGGTCAGTGCCCAAGGGACTACCTGCACAGTTAGTATCAGGAAGCCTGTTCTCACAGCTCACCTTCTTTCTTTTTCGAGGAGACTACTAAACCAAAACGGTGGCACCTGCAGCCTCGTTGATGAAATCCAGGAGTTGCTCTCTTTGGTCAACAAGACCTCCACTTGCCCTGGTGCTCACTGTCTGGGTGGTGCTGCAGGGACATGGGACTGTCCATGGTGCTTAAACTGCTTCACCTTTTTCCTAGTTATTTGGGCAGTATGCTCATCCAGTAGGTGGACAGAGGAGCAGGGCCACCCATTCCCCACAAAGGGGGAAGCTGTCACGTATTTTCAAGTATTCCTTTGTTATTGCAGTATGAACGACAGTTTATTTTCACACTCAATTTTTCAGTGCTGCACTGGTAAAGCTAAAATTTTAAAACTGAATAAATTTACATTACACTTAATATTTCATAATTATGGTGAACATAGTACTGTAGCACTACTGTCTTTTTTTTCTGGTGTAAATTAAATCTTCAGATTGTTGCACTTCATACTTTTCAGCATAAAGAAAAGCCATTAAAGCACATCACTAACTACACGTCCACCCAGCCTCTAGACGTTTATTGCTGAAGTTCCTTTCACAACTCATTGAAGCTTTTGTATTATTGCAAAAATAATTTTTACAGAATCACTGTCAAAATACATAAGAAAAATATTTTAAAATGTAAGTTATTTTACATTATTACTAAACTGTACAATATAAAAATATTTACACATACTGTTTTTTAGTGCTGTCCAGCAGGACAAGCTAAGAGCCCTAGAATGGATGACAAGCAGTGCAGTTTCTCTTTGACATGCTGTGGCAACTTCTCGTTCTCCTTGTACCTTGAAAAGAGGGAGAGAGATGACTCAAACAAAACATTTCAGCTGCTGCTCCTTTTGGAACAAGCCCGGACAAATCTCCGCAATGAACGTGATTCCTGTGCCGCACTTGATACCTGGTGGTGTGTCCTTCAGGAGAGGTGTAGCTGATGGAGGAAACCCCTGCCTGCACTACCAGTTGAGAACCATCGTTGAACTGCACCCAGACCTCTCCACTGGTAAGCTGCCAGACAGGGACACAGAGCAACATTACTTTAATTTTTCTTTCAACCAGGGTTTGATGCAGTAAAATAAACAGGTAAATCACTGTAAATAACTGAATTCCCACATAGAAAAAAGTACTAAAATTTGCAACTACTACTTATGTGCTCACAGTCTATGGACACAAACACCACGACCCTTATCAGAGGACACTTCTGTACAGGCAGTTCACAATAAAATGATTGTATTCAAAACTCCAAATCCATGGAAGAAAACAATTACAGAATGTTAGTCAAAATCTTACTAATACACAGGAATATATAAAATAGACAGATACAAATCATCATTGTGCACTGTTTCAGCTGAAAGTGGAAGCTCACCTGGGAGGCCCAGCCAATTTTTGGAACAAAGACAGACTTTAAAACTTTCCCTGCCAGATCTGAAGAGTCCTGGTTAGAGGATACTGGAGTGCAGCTCTTGGTCAAGTTGCCAGAGGTGAAGTCTGAACTATCGCATGAGATCATCTAAAGGCAATCAGGTGACATGTCAAGACAATCTAAAAACAAAGAATATCTTTAATGTGGCAGGATCCTGGTGTCTCTCAGCTCACCGAAGGGCTGATGGGGGTCATCTTGGTTGGACCTTCAGCTGGAACATGAGACGACCTGCCAGCTTGTATGCTCTGAGAGGTGGGGTTTGGGAAGCCAGCATTGGTGGGCCTCCTAGTGGAGGAGGACGGTGGCAGGAGAAGGATGAGTTAAACATGACATTTTACAGATGGCCCAGAACTACTGGGGCTCACTGCTAGGACATCTGTGACCAGCCACAACTAATGAAATGATCCATTCTAATAAGTACTCTTATTTGATGTCAACGTAGGGTAGCACTTACCTCAGTTTTCCGGCACAACCGACACGTCAAGCTTAAATGAAATAGAAAAGTTACATCTTTATCACTGTAAGGCGTGATAGTGCAGGTGTACCTCACCTGCCAATGGTGATGGGAAAGAAGGGTGTAGTCCTTGAACTGCGCTGCTCCTCAGCAGAGACTGCTGCCTCCAAAGCCAGGCACATGTGGTGTCCCTGGAAGGGTCACCAACTCTTAATGTACTGTTCAAGCTCTTCACTCCCTCAGCATTGTTCCACGATTTTTAAACAATGACTTCAAAGTTTAGTGGCCATTTACAATATTTAGAGAAACAGGGTACCTCGCTGAATTGTTCCATGTAGGCCTTGGTCTCAGGACTTAAGCCAGACAGCCCCACCTCACCCTTCACTGTGAATGACTTCCCTGTCTTCTCGACAATTCGCACAAGTTCTGCAGACCTGTGTATCTTTGTTCCTTCAGAGAGAAAACACACTTTAGTAAATGTGTTGTTCCAGAGTGCAAAAGAATGGTACCCCAGAGCATGCTGTCAGGATCTCCTCCGAGTAAGACCACTTAGAGGGACCTTACATCCAGCACAAACTTCAGTTAATAACTTGAAGTCCACTGTTTCAGCATAAACTGCTTCCAAAGAAATAAGATTGAACAAAGCAATTATCAAAAACAAAAAAACATGGTGGACATACTCTGCCTCTGTCAATAAATATCTTCCCTAAAGTCACTTGCAAATTTACACAAAATGGTAAATATTTCTCATATATACACACATGAGCATCACCTTAACCACATTTCAAAATTTTAATGACTCTTTAGGGAGCAGAAGTCATTCCATTTGAGAGTTTGTCCTCTGAAGGCATTTATTTAACAATTATACTGAAAGGTTTAAACTGAGGACCTCAGTACTTGGGCTAAGATAAACTAGAGTTTCAGAAAGAAAAGCACTCACCATCATAGAAGCTCATTTCCACATCTGCATTTGGGGAATTCTCCATCAGCATACATTTGGCATATTTTGTATAAAGGGTCACTTTCGGTGTCTTTGATTTGACTAGCTGAACAAACTTGGAGGCATAATGGTACTTCTTCCAGTATTTCTCTGCAGAAACATTGAATATTCAAAAAATATTTTGTTATATATGGTCCTACAAACACTGCTTTCAAAAGATATGAAAAAGTCTGCAAATGACACCACTCAGTGTTACAACCAAAGTCCAGGACGCACAGGATGAACAGGAAAAGAACACAGACTGTCCCTTGAGGACCCCTTGTGCTGCTCATGGCCATGTCTCACTAACAGCTCTGCAGCCTTACAAACTGTTGTCTACCAGTTAGGTAACCCTATATTAATACACAGGTGAATTTGTTTGAATGTCTTTATAGACTTTTCACATTTTGAAATGATACTTAGTAATAGAGAGTGGAAAAATATCCAATTTAAATATAGTGTAATGTTTTAAATTTGATCTTGCAACACTGCAAAACGTTATTCACCCTGACTGATTAGATCATTTCTAAAGGCACTGAAACACTACATGATCATCTTTCAGGTTCTTAAGTAGTGCTACATAAAGTTCTTCCTCTAACGTAAGCAGACCTGGTAGGTCCTCGTAACTGCAGATGAAAATGTCCTCAGGCGGACTTGGGGGGCAATCCAGCACAGGGGGCGCCTTTCCTTCACCCGGCTGGTAGATTGTTACCTGCAGGAGAAAATTAGGCCCAGTACTTTTTATTAAAATTTTAATACGACACAGCAATTAGATATATGTTATAACTAAAGTAGTACATAAATTCTGGAGATAATTCAAATTGTTTTAAAATAAAATTTGCCTACTTTGACGCAGGGTGGCTTTTTAAAGCTTGTGTTGAGTGAATACCTTCACTTTGTATTTGCTAGAATGAGGAGTTAAACATGATGTACTACTCTAGCAGAGCTGAAACAGGACAGCTTCTCAGCTGAGAGATCCCAGTTGGAAACGCTGTCAAACTGGCTGACAGCACAGTTACACTGAACAAAAGCCTGAAAGAGCCAAAAACTCTCACCATGGACCCATCGCTGGAGATGCGGAGCACCTCTTTGACCCGCTCCTGAGAGCCCTGGCCCTTGAGAAGCTCCATGCACACCTCACCTGTTTCAAGGATGCTCACCTGTAGAGATATCACATGTATAAGTCTTCGTGCTGCAGTAAATCAAGGCCACAAGAGAACACAGTACTAGCTGCTTTACACACACATGACAACTACACAGAACACTGAATCCAAAGGAGGCCAGTGTCATTTTCAATCTGGTGATAACAGCAGTAATTATGGGGGGGGGGGGGGGGGGGAGAAGAAAATATAGTGAAAACACAAAACTGTAAATTATATCTTGTGATACTCTTTCAGTGCATAACACCAGAAAGCAGCTTCAGCACTCTTTCCACGTGTCACCATTAGTACATTAAAAGGGAAAGTACAGATTACCTATGAGTACTTCAATAGGAAAGTACTGCACTACTTCACAGATTTCTTTAAAATCAGATTCTGCATGAAACAGGAAGCCAGTGAAATATAGCAATCTGATATTTATCTAGATGTAATATAGGCTCGATTTTGGTTTCCAGCTGCTTCATTTTGTACCAAATAAATCTATCCATTTTGGCAGTCCTGTTTTAAGGTCAAAGACAAGAATATTTTTTTTTTCCTTTTCAGCATTTTGGTTCATTCTGATAACTGTGCTAAACAAATAGCTAGGATGGAGATCTAAGTGACAGACAAACAGTTGCTTACCACAGCATTCTTTGTTTTTTGTCTTATGGGCTTCAGTCTACCTGAAGACAGAGGTGGCAACATGTTCCTGACCAGCTGTTTCTGCTGGACAGCACTTGTCTCTCTTTGTGGAAGCAGATCATCTTTAGGTGGAGGCTGGCAACTGCTGCTTTGGGTGGCAGGAACACAGGCTCTGGGTTGGGATCGGAGCTGGGCCTGGGCCTCCTGGTCACCGCGGCAGCTGCTGTTGGCCATGTGAGGGCTTGTGTCTGTGGAGTTGTGGAAGGAACCTGGGGAGAACATCCTCGTCATAGGCAGACACTCACTGCTATTAATACTACAGTTCGCAGCATCACCATCTCCACAAGTGTAATCATTTGAACTATAGTCAAATGCTCTGCATCCACAGGCACTTTCCATCACAATTATTGTCACTACATTCCCACCAATATAGTTCCTTACAGCCTCATTTTCAAAGCCACTACTGCTACATTTCCAGTATATTTAACTCCCCAGAAATGGTTTTCTCTGACAGTCTTATGCATCAGTATTAAAGGTCGAGAAAGGCTTACCTTCAGTAATCCAGCATGGAGATCCCTCTGAACCCTGATGGGTGAGCGACAGTAGCTGGTGCGCAGGTGCACAACATTTGGAACTGAAAAAGTGGCGTTTAACTTAAGACACCGCTTGAAACCAACATTTCAGAGTCACTTAAACAGTACACTATACAGTATTTTAAAATTTATTTGGCAGCATGATATAGTGGACAATAAAGTAGATCAATACTTACGTGGATGTCACTTTGACTGGGAGTGAGGTCTGATATTTGGGCTCTGGAGATGAGCTGCTGCAAGTCTCTGGCAAGGCCTCTGCTGAGTAGCATCTCTCAAGACCCCTGCTACCCACAGCCGGGAGTGTGTTTACATAGGAGTTTAGCTGATCAGATGAGTGAACCCTTCGCAGACAGCGAGAGTGAGACTTCCCACTGTCACTCCCCTGTGTTGCCGTTGGTCTGATCCATGTCACGGGGGCATTGGATTCTTGCTGCCACCCTCTGTCCTCAGAGGCCAAGTCAATGTGCTGCAGGGCCAGGTTAGCTGGAGGCACGATACGATTAGGCAATGTTGACTTAATCACGTGTCGAGCCTTCTTGTGGAAGAAGCTGCTGCTCCTGGTGGTGTTGGTGGACAATGCAGAAACAGTGGCAATGCCGCTGTCTACAGACCTTTCTAGACCCCCAAGATCTGTGCCCCTTACTGAGAAATGACCCGTCATGAAGGGGTGGTCCAGCACTGCGGAAAGGCTGGGACGCTCCGCTGGGTTCTTGCGCAGCAGCAGTTGGATAAGATCCTGGGCCTCCTGGGAGATGTGGGTCGGCATTTCATACTCGCCCAAGACAACCCTGTTCAGGGTGTGCTTGACGGTGTCGGTGTCAAATGGTGGACGGCCCATTAAAAAGGCATAGAACATGCAGCCAATAGACCAGACGTCTGACTCAAGCCCATGGGCACTTCGAGTAGCCACCTCCGGGGAGATGTAGTTAGGGGTCCCACACATGGTGAAGTGCTTCTCGGAAGGGAGCTTCAGCTGAGTGGCCAGACCAAAGTCCGCAATTTTGACATTCATACTGCTTGTGAGGAGCAGGTTGGACAGGGTCAGGTCCCTGTGCATGATGCCGTGGGTGTGCAGGTACAACAAGCCCTTCACTATCTGACGCATAAAGTGCCTTGCTGCAAACACAAAACATTTTAAATCATTACTACAAAAAACACCCTAAACAGCAAACTAACGGGATGCCAGTCCATTTGATGTGTAGCTCTGCGTGCGCACACACACACACACACACACACACACACACACACACACACACACACCTTCGTCCTCTGTGAAGGGTTTCTTTCTGTTCTTCAAGCATTGACTCATCTCTCCATTGTGGCACATCTCAAGAACGAGGTACACATAGTTACTATCTTCAAAGTAACTGTAAAGCTGTATGAAAGGAGACACTTTTAGTACAAGGAAAGTGAAAGCAGTTTAATCTAAAACAAACATTTTGACTGCACAACAGAGTGCACATTTATATGGTATGGATATATAACAACTTTTCACTGGTTCCACTTCATAATTTGTGTTAAGTAGTCAGTTGGTCAGCTTTCTCCAGCTTGTCCTGGTGATTATGATCTCTCCAATCCGTCCAGGGTCTGCCACAATGTCTACTTCCAACAGGGTATCTCCAGTATAAGTCCGGTGTGAACTGACCGGGGCTCGTTCTTTCAACAGCCTTGGACGCCCTCAGCTGACCCCTTTCGGTACCATGGCCTCAGAGTCAGAGGTGCTGATTTAAACAGTTCTTTAAATCTTAGCGATCAATAGTGGTTTTCATACCATACAAAGAAATAACCTCACTTTTTATTTCTGTTCAAAGCAGCAGTCAAAACTTATTAATGCTTACCTCAAGAATTGAGGGATGTTTTAATCGACAGTGGATCTCCACTTCATTGCTGACACGCTGGGCCATGCCTGCCTTGTGCATAGCATTCTTGTCAATCTGCAGGGGTTACATCAAGTGTCAGCTGTCAGTTGTCATGTACAGATGTGCTGCGATCGAATGCAGAATTCTGTGTTTTGTCATTTGCGGTATCTAACAGTTAAGGCTTTGTATAATTACCTTCATTGACAAATAGTAAATCATACTTACTGGAAAACCTACATTAAAGAGACCTAAAATAACTAAATAATAAATGGAAAAGGAGCTACATGCGAGGCTCATTATATGAAATACCTGTAACCACTGAGAAATGATCAAAGAGTCAGTGTCTGACTTGCAAGCACATTTAACCAAAAATTGCTAAATTAAATAAGGGGAGGAGCAACACCAACAATCATAAACATATTTTTAAATATTGAAAAAAAAAAAAAAAACGCATAATGAAAGAGGAGCAGTGTTTACACGTTACTAATAAAACTCTTTATTTCACCCAAATATGCATGTCCCTTGCTGGAAGGTACCACAGCAGGAGTGGGAAGTGGGGTGTGAACCGGGGTGTGAACCAGTCATGGTCACGTTACAAGACAATGTTGATAACTGCTGCTCTACCACTTTCATCAGTTAAGGAGAATTCTTTATTTTAAAATGCGCTGACAGGATGGGAAGAAAAGTAACAACACAGTGGCTAAAAACCATAAACAAATGCTGTAAAACAATGAGTAATGTGGATCAAAAAACAGTAGTGAAGAATCAGAGTACACTGCTTCTCTTACCATTTTGATGGCAACTTCTAAACCGGTGTTCACAGACTTTGCTTTGTACACACAGGCGAAGGAGCCTTTCCCGAGCAGGTTGAGGACTTTGAAATCCTGTAGGGGACAGATGCAAAAACACTGTAGCTGTCGCTCACATAACAAAGGCCTGATGAGGCGTCAGTTAGCAAGACACTGCCAGCGATCAGATTGATGTATTGAGCTACCTACTGCTGTGCATCCATATTTACACCCCTGGATAATTTTTACTGTATCTGATCAGGATGAAGTCTGTCCAGCAGTAGGAACGGAATCGGGATTCAAATGTGTTTTCCCAGTACTGGGAAACAGCTTTAACCACTGCGCCACCCACTGCCGCCCACAATGTAGATAAACGGAGAGCTGAAAACGGAGCTGCGACTCTGTGAGCCCGGTGGTGCGTGAGCCGGGAGCCCGGAGCCCAGACCCGCTTACCTCCATACTGCCTTCGGTGGCCTCGCGCACCTGGCAGACAGGTTCCGGCGGAGGGCGAGAACCTGGGCTGGGGCTGGATGAAGGACCAGCCTCCGATCCACCCTCATTTCACTAACGGACTGCTGCGCTTCCCGGGCTCGTTCCCGCGCTCGAGCCGCGGCAAACCAGCGTGTGAGGGCGCGCGATCGCAGCGCACGGCTGTCACGGCGACGCGCGCGTGTGGGCTGGAGCTCGCGCGCAGACACAGCAGCCGCAGGTCCTCGCGCTGGAGAGCATCTACACACCTACTCCTAGAGCACCTTGCTGGAGCCCCACAGCCACCGCAGCGAAACACTGAGTCCGGCCGCTTTCGCGTGTTTGCTTAGTTTTATGCTGTGTGTGTAAGACACCTTGGACGGAAAAAGTGTAAAAGGGAAAAAGACCAGTATCCGTCGCTTTACAGAAAACTGAAAAGCGTCAGCGAAATAATGATCATGTCAATGTTTTTAGCTATAGCAACACGGCTAACTCCGCCGCGCAGGAAGCTGCACCGCTCTCACACGCTTCAGTTCAGGTCTGACAAACGATACTTTACTCTGATTCAGTGTGGCGCTTGACAGCAAGGCGTCACGCGCTCAGCGAAACCGAGTAATTATTTTTACAGCGGCAAACACGCCAAACGCAGCACGAATCCGTGTCTGTTCGCAGAGTGAGAGTGGCTCGCGGCGGCTCCCCAAGTTCTGATCTGAGCTGAGGCGATTACTTACCCCGATTTTACTGCCAATTGAAGCGCTCATCTTGTATCGCGGATAGTCCACAATCACTCGTTTATACATGTGCATATGTTTTTTTTAGTTATTTATTAACTGTAAGACTGTCTTACAGTTGAAAGATACCCATTTTAATTACGCAAGGACTCTGCATTTTCTCGTACTTAGGACACTTTTGTGTTTCCTCCATTTTGAAAATATGCGCCAGTTAGTCTCACGCAAACGTCAGATGACGTCACCTGAAGGGGGCGAATCGTTTTGCTCAACGGACGGCACGCAATGGCGTCTATAACCAATCAGAACGACGCAATTTGGTTTCATTTTAGTTGAAAAAGTGTTCATCCTGCCATTGTAAAGAAATCGCTGAAGTGACCCTAAGCGACTTCAAACCAAACCCCATTTCCTCCGTTTAAATTAAAAATTTTTCAGGTCTAGTTTCCTTTTTTTGACCGGAGTAATGTACAGATTAGGGTCTACATTTAAAGTAGGTGTTTTACGCTAATCGGAAACGGCATGTTAATCATGCATTTTTGCAGTAATGCTGCACAGAATATCACTCACATACCCATAATAATTCAAGCGTCATAAATGCTTGCCAATTTGCCAGTAATGTACTCACAGGAACAAATGTGTACAAGTGTACAAGAGCTCATTGCGTGTATAAGTCACAACATTTGAAATCTATACATTAGCTATTGGCATTAGGTGTACCAAAGGGGGTCCTCGACAGACGACGACGGGGTTCCATTCAGACAACCTTGTCGCAATGCTATGTTGTATAATAGGGTTCTGTTTTTTCCGCTAATTTTTCATGTTGAAGTAATATCTTTATGAATAATAATGATATAAATCCAGTACAGTATTGATATATTTTCTTCTAATTTTAATTACAAAGCCAGTGAATTCAGGAACCAGTGTCCAGTCACTGCTGGGTGCTTCTCAGATGCCTGGTGCAGAATTAGGGAGGGACCCGTTGGTACCCCAAGGAGATGAAGAAAACTCTTCTGTTTATATCAAAAAAAGCATATAAGCATAATCTAAGTGAACTGTGCTACCAGTTTCAGAGATCTTAAAACTATTAATGCTTTTTCCTAGCAATAATCCCATAGATTATTATGTTTTCACAAAGCACTTTCCCAAACAGATCATGACCACATCATTTATTTTTCAGAATGGTCATATAAGTGAATGATGTAACCAATATAATATACTGGCTTCTTAATTGACAGTTGAGACAGATTGTCTGTTAATATGTGTTTCTTGGTTCAAAGCTACTTATACACCTAAATCAAAATCAATCAATGAATAATACAGAAATCCCATAAATTATTCTGGGGTTGAATTCTGCAAAAAATCTGAGGCACAGCTATAATAAATACTAAAATCTTTCTACAAGATTTTTTTTTTTAAACTTTGAGCTTTGGATTTAATTTTAAATTTGTGAAAATAAAACATCTCTGCAAAATGCCAATTAATCCCAAATGTTGACCCATTCATCCCCAAAATATGCAACATTCCTCATCAATCTATTCATCAACATCTAACAATGGCCTGTAAACAGTGTGGAAGTGAGTTGAACAAAGGCTGTACCACTGTCTCTGGGTGCATTTTACCCACAGCTCAGCAGTTAAGGGTGGGTCAAAAAAAAGCTCAGTACAATAGTGTTGTGCAGAAAGGCATTTCTGAATACACAACTCAACAAACCTTGAAGCAGTTGGGCTACAGCAGCAGAAGCCCTTGCCAGTTTATATTCTTCTTCTGAGCTCACAGGACATCAAAGTTCCAGTGGACATGCAGTAACCAAAACTGGATGAGTGAGGAATGGAACGTTACCTAGTCTGTGAAATCCAAGTTCCTGATGCAACAGGAATGAATCCATGAACTCATGTCAGGTGTCAATACTACACACTGGTGGTGGAGGTGTAATGTTGTGGGGAATGTCTTCTTGGCACACATTACTTTCTTGGTACCAACTGAGCATCATTTGAAGGCCACAAAGCACTGAAACGATTGCTGACCAGGTGTCCAGTTCAACCTCTCCCAAGGTGATATTTCTAGCAGGATGTATCATATCACAGAGCACACATCACCTCATAATGGTTTTTCAAACATGGAAGTGCCTGAACTGTACTCCACTGGCCTGCAAACTGAGGATCTTTGGGATGAGATGGAATGTGATGTTACCAAAATGAATGTTCTGTCAAAAAAATCTTCTGGAGTTGTCTGAAGATGTTAAGTCTGCGTGGGACAAGAAGCCTGTATCGTCAGCAGCACTTGTTCCTGAATTCATGCTGTTCTGGAAGCAAAAGAGGGTCCCACCTGGTGCTAGCTAGGTGTACCTCATAAAGTGGCTGGTGAGTGTGTGTTACCAAGACCCATCTTCTTTATCCCAGTTTCTAGAGTTCAGAAACCTCTTCAGATCTGGTATGAATTTAGGTTTGTCCCTGGTTTTGAATGGGCTACGGGGAGTATTTCAAAATGTTTCCTAGCTAACTCAAATTTATAGAAGACTATGTAAATATTTCAATGTATGCTCATACCTAAATGATCCCTATAAATATCAAGATACTTATGATCAACAGCTTCCATAAATTCAGTAGTATATACTTGTTTTGTCTTAGTGTATGCCACCTTCCATACCTTTTCACAGGCTGCTGCTTCTCAGAACGGTGTGAAGGAGGGAATGTAGCTATTTCTACAGTTATTCAGCAGACATCACTAATTTCAGCGTTTGACACTTTACAAAACTTCCGCTCCTTGAATTCACTCGTTACATTGAATCTCCAGCATAAGGGTAGAAACATACTTCTCGCTCCTGATTTTTTATCTGGGAACCATGGACCACAACCCCACTAGAAAATCTGTCTACTGTCCCCACCCAACTGTTGAGACCTTGAATGAGTTAAGGATTTTTTTCAGCTTCTCCACAACTCTTAATTTAGTGTCAATAACACAGCTAAACAGGTAAATTTTAGGAAGATTATGCAAATTAGCATTTACATTCTGAAGTGTAATAATAGGTTTGAGTATCAGGACTAAACTTTTTATTAACAGTTCTTTATTGCAACCTCAAGGCATTCTGATACGCAGTTTGTCTGAACATCTATTCATTCAACTTCAGTTTTGGGCACAAAACCTAAAAAGATGTTAAACATGTATAGTAAGAGACAAAAACACCAAACAGTTACAAATTCATCAGGACCATTACAGCTAGACTGGGCAGCTTCCACAATATGTAAAACTATAAATAATGTTCTACAGAGCAAAAATGGCTGATGGCCACAGCAGTGTTGACACAACCCAGGCAATTGTAGACTGACTGCTAATTTTAGGAAGAAGCTGTTTTCAAATGAGATTCAGAATAAAATGAAGGAACAAAGGCAAGGCAGAAGAAAGTAAAACCCAGCAACCCTAGACCACAATGTTAAGACCGTTACTCACCTTCCAGACCAGTGATGTACAGAAAAACCATCAAAAACACACAAAATATAAACGATTTCCAAGTTTTTTTCCTCCGTTTCAGCCGGTCACTATCGACTGTTATGATTTCAACACACTCATTTGTGTCCGAGTAGCAAGTCACCACAGGTGCATGTCTAGAAGAACAGTATGTGGAGATCCACCACCACCTACAATGAGTGTAATTTTGGTTTTGTTCTTTCCCCCAGAATGAGCAACAATCAGAGTGGAAAACGGTGAAGGACACCACGGTAACCTAGTGCCTGTGTGTCAGAGCAGGCCCCACGGCAGTAAGCAAAACGCAAAAAAAAAAAAAAAAAAAAAAAAAAACTCGATGGCTGTGGAAAAGAGAAGTGATACCTGAATGCTAAGAACATCGAGAGACATTCCCGCTAAACTAAATATCAAACCAACAAAACTGTTCTTAACCAGACTATTACTGTTCACGTCCCTTAGTTTGAGAGAGACACACACGTGCTCTCTTTCTCTCACACACGCACACACACACGGATATATAAATACATGGAGTTGGAATTCAGCATAGCCCATGGCTGTTGTACATGCTTTAATAAAATGGTACACTTATTTACAGGTTCCCAGGCCTCTCTGCACACCACTTCAATACACCACTCTGGCATCCCCACACTTTTAAAATAACTTGCAACAAAAACAAAGCTTAAAAAAGGAAAAGTACATCAAGTGTTGGATTTTTGGCCGATGCAACACAGTAGAATGGATTCCATCAACTACATAAATATGGCAGTAACACTGAACGCAGTTTGAAACGTCTACATACAAAGTGGTGTCAGGAATATTCACTGAGCATTAGAGATGGACGAGAGCAGGGCGAGCCTGAACCGCGGTTGAGGAACGACCCTTCCCAGCAAGCATATTACAGGGAAGCAAACTTATTTGCTGTGACCGATTCCGGTTCAGTAGAAAACAACTGAAATAAGGCACAATTAATACCATTTTGGGGATACAGACTTCCAGCTGATGTATTGCATGTAAACAGTTGATGCGGAACTGCCAAAGTAACACCTCTTCGCCAACGGTACACACGTGACCTTCCTTCCCTCCGACGCGCAACTCTGCGCAAGAGACTCTGAAGCAACGAGTGTCAGGGACTGTCGACCTGGATGGGAGGAACGGCGCCGTGATGAATCGAGACACTGGACGTGCATACGACACACACACACACACACACACACAAACAAACACACGCAGATAAAAGACACCCAGTGGCAGAGGCCCCAAGGAGGTCCATCCAGACACGATGGTCACAGTATAGACTACTGAGAAGTGCTGCAAATTAAACGCGGGTGTTACACGTGTGTGAAGTGTATGCAAACGAGAGGAAAAATGCCCAGCCCTCCCCAGCCCCCCATCCACCCCATCCCAAGCCCTGCCCAGGGTCCCAAAGTGCAGAACCATCTCCCAGTAACTCACCTACCGCCTAGGAACTGTGTGAACGCTTCCATGGCATTCCATGACATGACACGTAACTGACACATGAAGGAAAAGCTACTGAATAAAAAAAAGCAGACATAGTGAATCACTGAAACCCCAATGAGCCCCGAGCATCGGTGCACGCGTGCGCCACGGGAGCGCGACTCGAGGCCTAGATGCAATCTGGCGGCGCACGGTCACTGCGGAGCCGCCCAGGAGGAGAGGACAAGTGGAGGGCAAGGAAGACGGGGACGTGGAGCAAGGCGTGGAGGCCCCCAGGCGGCTGCAGCTGTCACAGGTCCGAACTTTGGTCATGTGTGCCGTTTAGTCGTGCTTCACGTGATCCTTGATGTCCTCCTCATCCGTATACTCAGACGGTTCGTCCCCTGGTTTCAGCAGCCGGCCTACGTAGTCGTACTTCTCTGTGGGGATTGGGGGGCAGGGGCAGAGGCAGAGGCAGAAGGTCAGCTCTCTTGGCACGGTGCTGCTTGCGCGCGCACACACGCACGCATGCACGCACACACAGAGTGTGTGAGCAACGACTCAGCGCAAACACTTGAATCCTGTTCAGAAGCGATGACCTTGCCGGCGGCACAACGCCGTCTACCCTGCAGCTCATTACATAAGACCCATAACAACCGTAGGGGTGTCATTTTGTCCAGAAGAGTCATGTACAATCTATGGTCGTCCACACACTGCTCAGACGCAGATGCCGCACCTTCCCTGTGGATATTGAAACCCGTTTTAGGATAATTTGGCAGAACCGCTTACGATTACTGCCTTCCTGTACCATTGTACAGGAATATTACAAATATTATGAAGAAACATTTTCCACCGACAGAGCAAACTGCTCAGATGCATAGCAACAGAAATGTTGCGGCAAAATATAGGGAGAAAAATAAAACCAATTATCAGATGTTATATAGTTTAGCGTTCGAGTTTCATCAAGGTATTTACAGTTTTTGTTGTACGGCATTATGCCTCAGGGAGCTATACAAACTGTTTTCCTTGGGCCTGCCATACACTACGGTACTGGTGGATGACTAGCGAATGTGAGCAGTGCTAATGGACAGTGCAGCGGCTCACTGCTCTACGGGAAATTTGAGCAGCTGGGAGTCGTTACGTTTCGATTCCCTGATTGATCTGGGTCTGAACACCTGAAAGCTTTATGGTGCAGATCAAGGCAAACATTTACATTTATTCACTTATCTTACACTTTTCTCCAAAATGACGTACAGTGTCCATCTATCTACAAATATTTACCCTTCTACACAGCAGGGGAATTTTACCGGAGCAATTCAGGATGAGTACTTTGTTCAAGGGTACTGCAGCTGGAGTTGGGATTTTAACCTGGGACCTCAGATTTCGAGGGCAGTGACTCTGACCAGTACTCTACCTGGTACCCCACAAACAAGAGAACTCTTTCCCTTGGGCCATGGGCACATCTTCGGAGAGCAGAAGGAAAGAGCCGAGCGAAAGAGCACACATACGCAGAGCGTCCATGCAAACACAGCTGGAGCCGCATTGGACAGACAACGGTGAGGACAGCAAGACCCCCTGCAGACCCCTGGGACTGTGGAATTCCTTCCACAACACTCTGCAGGAGCCCCCCCAAAAGTGTTTACAGCTAAATAACATGACATTAACAGTAGCACTTTAAATAAATAAATAAATACATTTTACATCATCATCTCATGTCCTCCATTCTAAAGAGATCGTGGGTCAAATTTTCCATTAAATTAACCTTTAATTACTAGGTTTAGCGCATTACCAGGAGCTAGCATTAAGGTATCCAAACTGAGCTTGATTCTTTTTATCGTGGCACAGTGATGCAGCGGGTAGTATGGGGTACCTCACACAGGGGTTTCTTCCCGCAGTCTAAAGACACGTTTCAGGTGAGCTGCCGACTGAATTGCCTGTAGTGTGTTAACGTGTATGTGTGCGTACACACAAAGGTGTTGGCCACATGTGAATTAATAAATAAAAACAATAGACACACGGTCGAGCGGCGACAGCCCTACCCATGAACTGCATCTCCCACTCCCGCACGCTTTCCATCTGCACAGCGTTCAGGTCCGACAAGTCATCGTACTCATCCCTCAGAGCATCCTTCTCGAGACAAAAGGTGGCCAGGCCCCTGGAGGCATCCCTGCCAGCAAAAATCCCATAGGGTCCATCTGCGGGCGAGAGTGAGAACAACTGTGGGAAATGGATATGTGCGAGAGCACCGCACGTGGTTCACCTGGAGACGAGGGACAGTAAACGTTTACCACATCCTTCCAAGGCCAGGAGGTGTCCGAGCTGTTGTGGCTGTATACATCTGTACATGACTGTACAGAACTATCGATGACTGTATACGGCCCACTGGCAGAGGAGTGGGCAACAGGGAGACTGTGGAGCAGAGACCATGTAGCGCTCTGCTCACTTCCAACTCAGAAATAAATATGCAGTTTAGCAACATCAGGTAACACCTTCATAAACAAACACAAATGAAAAATAAATATGTGAGCCTTTCAGGTTCAGGTGCAGCCAAAAGGCCCTGAAGGAAGGACTCCGATGCTGTCAGAGATGAAGAGACTGGGCAAAGCCATCACCTTACAGCAGCCAACGCCTGTGGCGACATCACACACACGCACACAGAAAGACATTCCCAAGAGGCGGCATCACACACTTCAAAGTCGCGGCTCTCGTAGAAACACTAAAAGATGAACGCCGCCACAGAAGGTACTCGTAGCCCTGTGGAGCCCCAGTGGCGCTGCATGGCTCGTGTTGTCGTCGATGAACCTGCATGGCACCAGCTAAAGGAATGAGGAACAGGATGGTGGTACTCATCCTGCTTCTGTCTTACTGTGGCAGCGAGTCATTTGAGGAATGCAGAAAACACCACACTGCTAAAAATGAAGACCGACTTGAAATGTCCCTCCTTGTCCCATATTGTCCCTCGTACCACAGTCATGCTCTCATCTTAACCACCCCTGGTTGGTGATGTCTCACTTACAGCAGCCCCTCCTACCCACACGGGCTGTATTTCCCTCGCGAATAACATCCATCCAGCCGCTGACGTGGCGACCGAACACCATGGAAGCAGTAGGTGCTACTACGCTGTACCATCACCGGCCACTTTATTAGGTACACCCAGCTAGCACTGGCTGGGATATTCTATTCCATCCCATCCCCTTCTGGACACACTCCACAGGCTTCCTGGTCCATGCTGGCTAGACAGCTTGATGGAGTTTCTGCACATGAAGCGCTCATTTACTGTTTGTTTATTGTTAAAAATGTAAATGAGTGTTTGACACATGCCACCGAGTTAACTTGGAGCCACATTCTTTTTAAATGAGCCAGACATTGAACGGAGCCGAGTATAAATCCTAATGGTGTGTAAACATCACCTGACCTGGAACGAATTTTCACAGTGGTTTCTTTACTCTGACATGACGTGTGTGGAGGCGCGTGACGCCCCGTGCGCGTACGCTTGGGGACTGGCGATCGTTTCCTGCAGCGGTACCCATGTATCTTATTCTATCATTACTGTACCCTTACTGTAAAATTATTGCATCAGGATTGTACCTATATTGTATAACAATACAATTATTGTATCATAAGGGGAGACTGTGCAATATAAGGATACAGAAATGATACAGTAATTTCTAAAATTATGGTATCATTGCTGCACCTATTGCACAACTATAAAATTATTGTCTCATTACTGTACCCCTATATCATTACTACAAAATTACTGTATCATTACTTACTGTATACCCTTGTTTCATTTACTGTAAAACTATTCCATCATCGCAGTACCCAACTTGGTTATACTGTATCATAGTGTACCTTTCATCTCTGTACCCTCAATGTTTCACTGATTGCTGCACAATCTGTACCCTGGAGACGCGCGCGTCTCTCAGCCGTACCGCACAGGGAGGAAAGAGAGAAGTAAATCCGAGGTAAAGGTGCCATGTATTACACGATCATGCAACAAACACAAGCGACCTGCGATCCCGGTCCATAGACGATCCAAAGGCTCCACCCAGCGCTGCTGCCACGTGCCTCTTTCACGGCTTCCGCGAGTGACAAGAGGGAGGGTGGGGCGGACACGCGCTCCCCAGAGTTAACATTTTTATGATTATTATTGCCACATTGTTGTCATTGTTATTTTGTATTACTCTGCGCCGACGGTGGCGCCCTGTGTGTGCGAGACTCGTGCTGCTGCTTCCACACACTGGGAGCGCGCGCGCGCGCGCTGAGCAGTGACTGTGTCCGCGAGCAGGGCGCTGCAACGCCCGTTGCGCGCGAGCCGCCTTTTCACACCAGCACAGCAGCCGTGTTTCAACCGCCAAAACAGCTAGCTAACACTTAGCTAACAGCTAGCTAGCCGCAGCGACAGCTCTCCCGGCGGCAGTGAGTCGGGGGAACGAGTCGAGTCCTCACCTGGGCCGTAGAACTTCTTGCCACTGGTGACATCGAAGACCTTCATGTTAACGGCTATTAAAATGCGCGGATTCCGCGCCCCGTCGTACTCGGCCAGCTGCTCCAGAGTGAAGTCACGTCTCCTCATCTTGGGCAGACACAAGGCCTCGCTCCCCTGGGCCGCGTCAGCGCCGAGCCGCTTTCCCCACCGCCGGTAAAGCCCGTAACAGACAGCTACCAAGAGCGCTAAAATGCTAACATTGAGCAGCATGCGAGTGAGCCAGAGGCTTGCTTCCGTGTTCTCTGTCGCGCCCTGTCCGCCACTGATGTCAGCTGCTGCACTCTTACTTTCTCCATCGTTCGCCATGCTGCACGTTAGCGCCTACCCACACAACAATCCCGCCCTCTTTGGGAATAAATCAAATTTTATTGGACGTCTTCGCAGACACGTGCTTCGTCGAGTGGGATTCCGCCAATAAGAGGAACGGGCGACAGCGTCCAATCCAACTGAACTTTGTGACGACGGCAGCAGTTTTAGAGCAGGATAGGCCGGCAGAGCTGCCAATCAGTGCTGGCAACAAATCACGTCGCAGGAAACGCTATTTTGTAGGCGACTCATTGCTTGTATGAACCGCGCGTCAGCCATTTTTAATACGGCCAGTCATCGCGATTCAGTGTTAGAAACTGTTATAACATCCGGTTATAAACCGTTCATTTCGGATGCCCCGCCCTTAGGCGTTTGGTTTGGATGTGCAAAGCAACGCACCGTGAATATAAGCTGGCAATAATTCATCAAGTAGTAAAAGAAGACATGCAACAATTAATTTTAGCTGTGTTTGGGGTTCTTGTTGTGCGGTATTTCTGGATTTCAAATTGGAAGGGAATTTTGCAATTTGTTTTGTTTTATACCCAGAATAGTTATTTTTGTAATTAGATGTTTAATAGATTTTTTTCTAGACGATTTCTTAATTCACTCCGGTCGTCGGTAGTTGTTGGGAATCCTGTACAGAAATAAAGTTTGCGTATGTAACTATATGTGTACTTATACTATCCATATTATATGTATACATATTAGCGTCTCCTAATGCTCAAAGGCGCCCCTAGCGGTAAGGCTAAGGAATTACCCGTAAACAGGTGTAGCGATGTAATTGCAATATTTGTGCAACCGTGCATATCAGTAAAAAAAAAAAAAAAAGAATAAATAAATAAAACTAAATTGGAAGAATTGCATGAAATGCGTTATATTTAGAAGTGTTCTGGCGTTTTTAAGTGGGGGAAAATTGGAGCCGCGCTTCAAACGTCTCTCCTCACGGTTTCCAAATTGTGTGGATTAAGATTCAGCGACGATTCTGCTCCGATTTAGCGAAACGGACCATTCAAACCCAGCTGGATTTGGAAGCGAAGGAGGGACAGCTCGTTGTAAGCCGCTACTGTGCTCTGAACGAATAAGTGCCAGTCGACCAACTGCACACACGCGCGGTCAGGCGGGGGGGCAGTGAGTGAGTGAGTGAGTAAGTGAGTGAGTGCGCGAAAGTGTCCGCGGCGAAGCGAGCGCACTTTGTGCATCCAGTCCAGTCGGTTCATGGCGGCGAAGCGGTGCCGGCGGCGCGCGGTCGCCCCCAGCAGACATCGGGCTTGATGAGCGAACGAACCGGCGGCCGAGTTGTTCGAGAGGGAGCGGTCGGTGCGGCTCCGCTGAAGTCGCCAGGATCGCCCGTAATAAGTGACATTTGCGTGACCCCGGTTGCCCCCACGTTCCCCATGTCGCATGTGTTCGCCGAGCGCTCAGCCTAACTAACGTGACGGACGGAGTCGCTCATTCGACGACGGTAACTCGCGGACCGGTGAGTTGAGTTCGTCGCTCGCGACGCTGCTGCGCATCATTTGCCAATTTGCCCGCTCCTCTAGTCTTCGTCGGTTTAGTCCGCGGGTGGAGACGAAGCTGTACGAAAACGCGCTCCGCCGGCACCTTCCGTTCCGACCCGATGGGTCGGATTAGGGCCGGCACGCGCGATCACGATGGATGCGCGCGCCCCGTCTCACACTTTGCGCGCTTCACTTGTTATTGGCGCGCGCCTTATCGCTCTCGGCGGGCTTTACGACCCGTGCGGATTAAGGCAGGAACTCGTTTAAATATATATATTGTAATATTGCGCTTATTTTGTAACGCACTTGTTCTTAGCCAGAGTGTGTGCCGTCTCGCGCACAGAGTCACCCCTGCTGAGGAACCGCGCGTGACACGCATGAAGGCCGATTGATGAACGTGACACGTTCATGTGTGCGGCCCGCGGGGGGGGGGTTAATGCGCAGACGTGCATTAACTACAGCTCCTCGGACTGGGACGAGCGCGAAGGCTGCCGCCGAGGCGCTATACGGGATAACGGGCGCGTGACGTCATGGCGACGCGTCGCTGTCTTCGCACGCGAAGGAAGAGTGACGTCACGTCGGAGGACACGGCGACTTCGCAATTTATCTCTCCGCATCACTAAACGAGCGGCCTGCGGCAGTGTTCAGCTCAGCTGCTTTCAGCTCTACCAGCTCTCCTGTGTATGACACGTTCGGCTAAAAAGTGTATTTGGGCACCGAAATGCAGGTCTCGCGCTTCGTCACGGCTCGCGCACCTCTCCTCATTATACTCATAGCTTCAGTACCGCACAGGCTTTTCCGCTCTCGTGCTCATGATGTTGCAGTCCGAGCATCGCGGCGCAACACGTGCTCGTCAGAAGCCGGAATAATGAAACGGTTGCACGTCCTCGAAATACTGAAGAAACGCTGTGAGAGGCGCTACGCGTTATCCGCACCTCAAAGCCATCAACATTTCAGTGAAAATCCCACACAATAAATAAATCTGACAGTGTTCTTGCCTTCACTTCCTGCCTGTGTTTGTCAGGGTCCTGGCGGTCCGGAGCCCATCCCAAACGCACTAGGCACTAGGCTAGGAGGGGCCAGTGGACGGGGCCAGTATCTCATGAGTGGTTGTTAATTGTAACAAATCTATAAGTAATATTAATGAATATTTACATTGTATTTTCTATTATTATCACTCATATAATTACCATTGTTTTATTATGGTGGTTTTCTTTAAACCAACTTGAAGTGTTAAGTGATTTACAGTGATTTACCCATTTAAACAGGTGGGATATTTTAAATGGCGCAATGTAAGGGAAGTACCTTGCTCAAGGGTACTACAGCACAGGTGGGATTTGGATCCAAGTCTCGAACCTCGGGGGATGGAGCATGACCCCGGTAAGGTCACGAAGGAACGTAATGTTGTTCTGTCGGGTCTCTGCAGGATCATCTGTCATGGCTGAGCACCTGTCCCAGAGCGAACTGGATTACCCCTTCAAGCTGCTCGAATACATCAATGGATTCCGAGTGTCACAGGTTTGCATTCCGTTATTAAACCGACTCTCCAAAATGCCGAGAAAAAAGGAGGCTCCGCTCTGTTCGAGAGTCACACACGGCACCGCTCTTAACCTCATCCCGCCTCCCAGAACGAGTGTCTTCAGTTCTGAGCGCATTTAAAGACTCTGCTCATTTTCGCTCCTTGCTGCTTTCCCACAATGCACTTTGCCCAGGTGATTTTCTCTGCGTGTGACCTGGGGGTCTTTGACCTCTTCCTGAGGTCTCCGACGCCTCTGAGCGCCGAGGCCGTCGCACGGGAGCTGGGCGCCAGCGAAGGAGGGACCGAGAGGTTGCTGGACGTCTTGGCTGGGTTCCACATCCTGGAAGTAGAAGTCGTTGAGGGAAAAGGTGAACTTCTCACATGTAATGTGTGTGTGTGTGTGTATGATCACCACAAGCTCCTTCTGGGATTCCTTCAGTCCAGATCTTGTACGCAGATTTTTGATACCAGGTTGAATTGGGGAAGGGTGTTGAAGTGCTCTGTACGGTTTCTCGTTTCGAAGCAATTAAAAATTTAATTAGGCTAAAACGCACCGCAATACAAACACCCTTCGACTTGCGCAAATAAACCATTCTTGACGCCCCTACGTAAATCTGGACTCCGCCATCATTCAGCATAATGCATTCAGCATAACATTAATAATTTTTCCACCTCAGTTATTCCACCTTGACGTTTCTTCATTATTACTGTTGTTTTCATGCTAACTTTTCCTTTCACGTGCTCCTTTATACGTGCAGCATCCTTCACTATCGTATTCACAGTCGATACGACTAAACCTGCTTCCCGTGCTATAGACGATCATCTTTGTCCACCTTCATACTTCCTTATTATTTTCAGTTTCATCTTCAAATCGATTGCTGGAGGCTTGCGAGACGCTTCTCGTTTTCCTTCAGGAGCACGTTCACCACCAGGCATTGTGAATAATGAAAAAGGTAGAAAATATGCGGGAAAAAGCACTACATTAACGAGAGGATATGTGTTCGCGCACAAAACACGCGGGAACTGGGAAGATCAGGCTTTCTGTCTTGTCTGGTTACACCGACTTGCACTTAAAGTATTTCAGATGTTTTGCGTAAAATAAAAGCGCTATCTGTAAATAACGTGTATGCCAGGATTTTTTTGCGTAAATCCGGTTTCGCGTAAGTCGAATTTATGTAAGTAGAGGGGTGTCTGGTGTTTCTTGAACTTTTATGACGGTGACTAACAAAAGCACTCATGGAATTTGCAAGAGAGCAGCTGCTTTTGTCGCTTATTAGTGAAGGGATGGTTCTGGTTATGAAGAACTTTGTCGGTCAACACCGTACATAGCTACTCAACGTACTGTACCTACGTACCTGTTAATGTGAAGAAAGTCCTGGATTTTTTTATAATGTAGCAGTTAGTGGTTTCATGAAGTGAAAAGTTTGTGGATCAGCTTTTACCTGGTTTTCTGCTGATGTAAGTGTTCCTTTTCCCCCATCGCTGACCCGGTACCCACGTTCCCTCGTAGCACTGTACAGCGGCACCGATGTGTCCAACCTCTACCTGTCCAAGGCCGGCGCCAAGTCCCTCTATGACATGATTGTCTACTTCTCCCAGACCATCTACCCACTCTGGGGAAGTCTGGCAGATGCCATCAGGTGAGAGAGTACCCTGATTTCCCAGGCAAAAGAGATGGGGTGGGGCTTCTATTCGGAAAACATTGGGTCCTCAGCTTAGTAACTCAATAAAAAGTTATGAAATTGAAAAAACAATGTAAGCTGAATGTTTTTCACCCTGAAGTGCAGAAAACAACTGGGCAGCATCTCAAGGATGGAGGACGATGGAGAGGCAGCGCTTCACTGAGGATCATCTACTGCTCGTTCACCTTTCGTTTGCCTCTTTTACCCCTTCCTTCCTCTTTGTCGTGTGATTCGAATTGGTACATCAGCTCCGTTTATGAGAAAATAACTAAATACCTTTCAAAATTTCTAACGGTTGCTACTCAACTACTAGTTGATACATCGGGGACCCTCTGTATTCTTGAAAAAGGGAAAAAGTAGTCATTTCATAGTAATGAAAAACAAAATTAACTTTATTTCTTGGCATCATAAACATTCAGGAAGTTAACCAGCATCACAGTTAATTCTTTCTTCCAGCTGTTATTGATAATCCACTCCCTCACTGTCACTAACCGCTTGTTCTAACAGGGTCATGGTGGTCCAAGTCCTATCCTTGAATCATATTACAGTAAAATTAGTGAAGTTACCACAAGGACAATACCAGTGAGGTAATTATAGCTACAGTGACAGTGTAACGGTGGTATTGCACAGCACATCCAGATTGGAGATGCACATTGGGTGGAGACCCAGATGCCTTATTGTACTTTTTGTCACTCAGTGAATATGTTGGTTTTACAGGGAAAGGAAGAACGAACATGAGACAAACATTGAATCCGAAGACCTTTTCAAGGCCGCATACAGGTTATTTTTTGATAATTTTCTCATTAGATGCACACATTTATCATATGCACATTATGTATACAGGTATGAGATAGAGAAATGTGTATGAAGGGATGAGCTTCAATCCCTACCTGCTGTAGGTTGTTATCGTTCGGGTTGGTTATGAGTGTTATGAAGCCATAGTTTCCACGGAAATGTCTGTGACAGCTTTGCTCAGGAAACCGTTGGAAACTGCTTAATATTTGCATTGTCCGAAAAACACGACCCGATAGAACCCCAGGTAGCGTAGGGATTGAGAAGAGGGACACTGCAACGTAAAGGCCAACATTTCCAATTCCAGTAGGAGATCTGGTTCTATTGTCCTTCTGCGAAGAACATCACTTTGATTTTTAAAGTGAAATATCCAGCTGTGTTATTATATATGTTATTATGGATATGGTATACATTGTCCTTATTATCGATATCAGCAGGGAGTTCTCACTGGAACAACTGAGGACAAGCACTTTGTCCAGGTGCACTAGAAGAGCGGTAGGAACTGGGTTCCAGTTATCCATGTTCAAGCGCTTAGCGTTGCAAACAGTGGTATACTGTGTGTACCTCCTGGTGCCACTTTCTGAGGTGTCTGATATGAAGCAGTGACTGCCTTGCTGTTTCAGATCAGATGAGGAGATGCTGAAGTTCATGGGATTTATGAACTCCACCTGGGTCATTGATGGGCATGATGTTGTGACTGCATTTGACCTTTCACCTTTTAACACAATAATTATCCTTGGAGGTAAGTGTTATCCTGTATGCACTTTTTTTTTGTTACTCTGTTACAAGCATTGTCCATGACTGATAGCTGAGGTAGGTGAAACTATCATATTAACATACAGTTTTATTACATTTATTCATTAGCTGATGCTTTTCTCTAAAGTGACTTACAGGGTTGAGGTTACAAGTACTGTATTTATCCATTTACGCATGGGTAATTTTACTGGAGCAATTTAGGGTAAGTACCTTGCTCAAGGGTACTGCAGCCAGAGGTGGGGATCAAACCTGTGATCTTTGGGTCCAAAGGCAGTAACTCTAACCACTATTCTAGCAGCTGTCTGTTTTATTAAGATGTTTTTGCTCCCAGTCTAATTTTGCTGCTTTTTGACACTAAATTTGACTATATTATTTTGCTAGATCTAATAGTATCTCAGGGAAACACTGACATTGGTATGGATATGACTGAATTAATAATAATGCAGCAAATAAGATGTCAAATTTTTCTGAAATACCAAACCATTTATAAGACTTAAGGAAATCTTTCATTTGACCCAGTGTTCATCACAGACAAAAAAAGCTATGTAAAGGATCACCCTTCCAGTTTAAATGACACGAACAGTGTCAAGTGTGGATTTTTGTCCGACAGGGTGCTCAGGGGCACTGGCCCGGGAAGTGACCCGGGAATATCCTGCTGCCACCGTCACAGTACTGGATTCATCAGCGGTGCTGCAGGCTGCTAGGGAGCACTTCTTACAAGCAGATGACACCATCCAGTTCCAGGAGGGCAAGTTGGCTCTGGTTATTCGCACTGTTCAGATATACGGGACCAGACTCCCTAGGAAACTGGTACGAAAATGAACGTTATAGTAGAATCACCTCCTACTCCATTACCTTGCAGGGGATTTCTGTGCTGGAGAGATTCCGCCAGCAGACCTCTATGTTCTGCCAAGGATTATCCACGACTGGAAGGAGGACATGGTTGTGCAGTTACTACAGAAGATCCATGGAAGCTGCAAACCAGGTGTATACAGACCAACCAACATGTACCTCTATGGACCATCCAGTTTCATGTCTACCGGTTAGAATTACGAAAATCACTATGGTGCGTATGGGTGTGTGAGTTATTTACAGATCATCCAGGTCTGGACAGACCAGGTAGAATTGTGCATACAAAGCTGGGTAAACACACTTTCAAGTAAGGCATCCCTCGATTTACAAACACTCAATCTGAAATTTCACTGTAATGGCTCTTGGAAATAGATTTTGTTATACTAATTTTTTTTTTTTTTTTTTTTTCTATCTGAAGGATATCCACAAAAAAAACAGAAAAGTTGCCCATCACACAAGTGAAGTAGAAGTGAAGTAATGTACTATTGGTGTTTTAGTGTATGTGTTGCTTTCATAATTTCCCACCACCCGCTTAATTTAATTTGAAATAGGGTTCCTGTATCCAAAATTGATATCCTCACCATTTTTAGGAACAGAAGTTTTGTAGATAGAGGGATGCCTGTACTCAGTAGGGTGATCTTTTGCTTAATCTGTCTATTCATGTCTTCTAGGTGGGGGTATCTTGATTGTTGAAGCACTGCTATTTGAGAACAAGCGTGGTCCTGTTACAACTCAGATCTTCTCCCTGAACATGCTGGTGCAGACAGGCGGTCAGGAGCACCCACCTTCTCACTACTGCCGCATGATGGCTACTGCAGGCTTCCACGGTGTGCAAGTACGCAGGACTGGCAAATGTTACGATGCGATCCTGGGGATCAAGTGAGCTGTCCTGGGCAGACGCTGCAGTACTAGAGTTCCAGTAAAGCACAAAGCTTGCCCCTAGCAAGGATGAACATTGTTTCCAACTGGTCCTACAGGTTCTCCTCTGCTCCACTGTTCCCCAGGCAGTGCTCCTCGCAGGTGACCCCTGAGGCATGTTTACTTACACTTCTCTGGCTCCTAGTGAGTGTTCAATCTCTACAGGTTGTAGAGATTGCCATCATCCCTCTGCATGTTCCTCTCTAGTCCTTTAGTTCTGACATCATGCTGAGGAAATAAAAGTAAACCAGACACCTTTGTGTGCAGTACACTGCTCCTTTATAAAATTTGTATCTGAAATTATTCACCCACTAATTGAGAAAGTGTTTATATACCTTGTGTTTCCCAAAACACCTCCAATAAAACTTATGAAAAAGAAACTGACATGTTTAAAGCATTCATTCTGAAAGAATTTTGAGTTCTTGGGGGAGGGGACCTAACCTGCAGGATGAATGGATGAGCTGTGAGCACCAGGAACTCATGTTCCTTGTGTGCAAGGAAAACTGTAGAAACTGTCTGCATGAATAATTACATATTTTATCATATAAAGTAGATTACTTGAATATACATCTTAATACATGTTAAGAATTATCAGCATTGACTTTGAAAAAATATCTCCAGACCATTACACTACCACCACCATATTTGGCAACAGGTAAAAGGTTCATGCTCTAAAATTACATATTTGCCAAACACAACAGGGTCCATGTTGTCTGAAAGGTTCTACTTTTGACTCATCACTCCACAGAATTTTCTTCTAGTCTTGTAGGGGCGTACTGGGCCAATCGCATTTCTGAAAGTGGTGCCTATAGACTGAATAATCCAATGAGGAAGATGACTTGGTCCTGGAAGTTAGGCTGCGCTCAGAATCTTTTCTTTTACCACTTTCTTCAAATTCCCCATCAGTCTTGGAGAAAGACATTCTCCCTCTGCACAGCCCCCTAGCTAAACAGATGAAAACCTTCAGCAACAGACTGGTCTAGCTTTATTTATCGTATGATCAAAGACAGATCTTCAGCAACACAGGGCAAGCTTTAAGCTGTAAAACTTGCTACACGAAGCCAATTTAACATCTGTGTCATCGATGTTTGTCAGATCCACCAATTTGAATATGTACTGGTGCACAGTATTCTGCTGCAGAGTATGAGTGCTATTGAGGTTATTTGTAGCACTTTGAAGTTTGCTCCCCATGAGAGGCCAGCTAGTTGTTTTCTTAAGTTGTTCCTTGCATTGCCTTTGACAGTTGGCCTAAATGGCCTGTGGTATGCAGCTGGTTCAGCTGTACTTTTTCTTGCACTACTCAGTATGTCACATGGCTGCAGGTAGAATAGGAAGTAGAGCTGGGGCCTTCCACTTGATGGACCCAGGTTCAAATCCTGCCTCCTGCTGCAATATCCTTGATCAAAACAGCTGCCATAATTTGCATCAGCAAAAAAATACTAAGATGTAAAAGATACGCCAAACATGTAATTTAGCTCGATATATGGTTACAGATTCTTACAGCATTTTGTAGCTTTACAACTATTGCAGCTGCAGCCAATCACTGAATGGACAAGCAATGTTGCTTCCTTCATAACGCTTCCAAAGTTGGGCCACTAACTTGTGCCGAGTGTTAATTTCTGGCCCTGAACAGGAGACAAACTCAAATGGTTCAACAAGACTGGTCATTTTAACCAATACTGCAGTCTGCTATGCTTCCAGAGCAGATTAAACTCTCAGATGGAGTAACACAAAGAGGGACGAGTATATTTTCCTAGTAACATGGTCCAACAAATTATACTTTTATTAAAATAAAGATTTCAGCATCATACAACAGCAATTTAAAGGATAAGCCTATTTGTACACTGGGCCACATGAAACCACTGCATTAACTTCCTGACATCCAATATATTCTGCATGCAGAAACTAAATATTAGTCTTGTTTCTGGACAGTTTTTGCCCCCCCAAGGAATCATGAAAGATCCTTTCAACAGAGGCTGTACTTTGAAAGTCCACTCATGTCACTTGGATGTAAAATCAGTAAAGACTATTGTAAACTGTACAAAATGCTTTTTATTTTTCAATAAGACTCAGATTCACACCCCTGGACATTTGTACAGTTTCTGAAAAGTAAAGAGCTACAACACAAAAAAGAAATTTAAAAAGCAACTAAATGCAACCTACACCTCTATTACAACATATTAACAGCTACTAATAGTGTCTTTGTGTTTGCGATGCTCCAAAACACATGATCTGGCTGGCAAACTGTAACTCTACAACAATATTCCAGTCATATTATATAGCTCTACTATGTATAATGATCTCAGGAGATACAGTAAAAATATTCAAGTTTGACTGTAATGCTGTGTAAATTATGAGCCTGATTTCCCTGTTGCGTAGTCAACTTTTTGTGCCAGTTTGCGTATCAGTGCAGCTGCATAAAACATAAAATGGAATGAAAACGGACCTGTCCTGATGGCTCAGAGGAACTGGTTTCCCTGAAGGTAGTATCCTGTACAGTGCTGTTCGTTGAGGACTTTGTGTGATTGCTGTACACTGCCGTCTCCATACCTAAGCCTTCTGGGAGTTCTTAAGGGGCCTGGGCCCATCCACAGGAGGCGGCTCTGTCTCCCTATTGTCTACAGCATTTTGCAGCTCCAAATCTTCGTGCTCTTGGCAGCACAACTGTCCTGTAGGCACCCATAATCGCAGTGCACCTTCCTGGTGTGCCTTGCAGAAGGAGTTAGGGCACAGCTGGCAGAAGGCCTCCGAGTTCTTCCCACAGACATCACAATGGTGCCATGGGCAGTCCCATCGACCTGCAGGTCCAAAGTGAAAGGGAGTTTGAGTATACCCCATCCTCTCAGACAAACAAACAAACAAACAAACAGACAGGGTACGAGAAGGCAACTTACCAAAGGGCCGCTTGGTGCGGTCCAAGCAGGACAAATGATAGGCCTTTGTACAAGACTTCCTGTCACAAAGCACCAGCTGGCCTCCATCCCCACAGCGGAAGCATTCATCTTCTGACCTCTTCTTCCCCTCGGTGCGAGCCTTGCGCTTCCTCAGCTTCTTCTTTGGCTTCTTCCCTTTGATATCTGAAGTCTGCCCACTGGAGTTCTAAAATGACACAAATGAATAGTTGGGTCTCAAGATAACACGGTTATGGTGAGTTAAGCATTCTCAGCCACATGTACACAAAGTAGCTTAACAGGTTGAGAGAGGAGGGGGGGGGGGGGGGGGGGGGGGAGAAGGGTCTTAATGAGCATGCTTCGCCAATCAACTGGAAGAGTTCACATATCATCACCTTGGGCCTGTCGCCAAGAAAGCCACTACAGTTTGGGGCACCACAGCGACACACTGTCTTCTCATTGCCCAGACAGTCCAGGTTGTAGTTAAAGGTCAGCTCTGTGTCTACATGTCAGACAAATCACATCATTTTAATCAGTCAGTAACTGCAATTAAACAATTTGCTTCCGGTACAACAAAAGCTGAATTAAGTTATACTGGGTAAATACATTTTAGTCTCATTTCTCAATTGCCAATTCCCTCTCAGCATTCAAGAAGGGTGTCAAAACATACCTCTTTCAACCTCACTTCTCATCTACTCCATATATTTAGATCACTTGTTACAAATACATTTCCTACAGTTTTTATACATTGCTATCAGAGACCTTATGCTACGCGTTGCTACTGTTATGTAACATTATTGTTAAAGTTACTGGTTCTAAAGATTCCAGCTACTCATGCAATGTATCCTGGTTTAAATGGTGCCACCAGAAACTGACTGTACTTAAATTGCACCCCTGCATCTATGTTTATCTTGCTAAAATGTACACCACTTTGATTCATTTAGCATTTTTCCCAATGCAAATGTAGTCCTCCACTCGGAGACAGACAAACAATCGTTAGCTACTAAGGATACTCTTACCTGCAGGGATGTCGCAGACGGCAAACAGCCCCACCCTGGTATCTCCATTCACTGTCCACTTCTGAGTCTCGCAGTTGGGTTGGCAGCTGTGGTTCATGAAGCGCGAGTAGTTACCTTTGGGGCCAGCATCAATGATGCGATCCTGATGGCAGAGAAAGATTCTCAAGGACAGTTCACAGATAAGGCTCTGCAATGCTTCTACTTTCAGTAACTGAGCAGTAAAGGTGCCAAAAGTCTGGAAGTGGTAAATGCAGAATAGAAATGATACCGTGCATTGATCCCATGTGGCATGGTGGTGCAGTGGGTAACTAAGTTTATTTTGCGCTTGTATGTTCTCCATGTTTGTGTGGGTTTCCTTATTTACATTATTGTATTTGGCACTTTTAAAAAGTTTATCATATATAACCTGTAAGGAACTAGCCAAACTTACTAATTTTATCTGCCTCATTGGTCAAGAACCAATTTTAATCCTTCTAGGGAAGTCTAAGTCTACCTACTATGCCACAATAAAAAAAAGCCTATGGCTTAATCCCTCAATTATTCATGCTTGAGGTTCCATCAAAACATGAGAAATCTATAATGGAGTTACAAATTCATGGTAAGACTTATTGATGAAAACAGGATAAGTGGGCATCTCATATAAGGCAGCAATACAAACAGGGTTTCAGTGCTCCTCTACATAGGAAACATTGAGCATAAGAGAGGGAACACCATGGACAGGGCAGCAGACTATTACCATAAAGCAACATTAAATGTTAAATTAAAATTAAACACCACTTCCACAATCTCACATGCAAAACAGTGCTGTGTTGCTTCTGTGGATGAGGCAACAGAGTGATATAAATGACAATGAGTTGCAGCGTAATGGAGCACTGCATGGGCATAACGAATTAAACGTTTGATTTCAAATGCCGACCGTGTGTTTTGTGGTTAACTTTACAGAAGTGTCTGTGAGGAAGAGACTGATCTCTGTGACTGAATCACACAAATATTAGTTGGTATCTGGTCATTTTCAGACTCCAATAAAAATCATTAAACCATGTACATCTATTTCCTTGGTAGTTTCTGCAGATGTCCCAGGTAAAGCAGCACCCCATAGTGCTGTTTCAGTTTTGTTTGCTTTTGTATCTACACCATCACTAAAAGTAATAAAAGTTTCAATTTGTTCACTGAGTAAGTTCTGCAAGTCTTGAATATAGCTATAATAAAAAAAGCTGCAAGACTAATTTTAATATTTCTAAATTTATATTAGAATTTAAAAGTACTTTGACAATAGAAAAAATGTATCCACAAATTCCTATTGAATGGCAATGAATACTGACAAATTTATCCCATAAACATACATTTTTCATCTTGTTACAGATTACCTACACTCACAAAACAAGAAATGAGCTATATCGACTGTGGATGGGAGTTGAATTAATGTGGTGTCAACACTTTTGTGCTATTTGAGTGCTCCTTACTGAAAACAGTGGAATTAAAAATACATAAGGGGGGGGGGGGGGGAATTCTCTCTCCAAATTCTATTTAACACATGAGCCCAGTATACTTGGTTTCCAAGACTAGTTCTAGAACAAACCTTTCCAAAGTGCCTACCTTGTCAATGGTCAGCATATAGAAATGGGTGATGCCATTTTCCTGCGCATATTTGATTCTGGCTCGGCACTCTTCTTCATCAATGACTTCACCCACGTACTCATTCACAAATTCTCCCTGAGGGAACATTCACATTGACACAGGTTGTGCTCCTGTTCATAATGTGGGAACTTGAACCATACTTATTTTCAACTTGAACTAAAAAAAAAAAAATTGTCATTTTGAGGGATGGTAAAAGCATAATTCCAAAGTGCAGAGAAAGATATGAAAAGCAACAAAGTGTGTTGCGGAGCCGCCATGAGACTTCTGGGGCAAAGTGCATGACAAATGGGTGAAGATAAATGAGCTTCATCAACACAAACAGCTATATCTTAGGCAAATTTTAGCCAAAAAATCTAAATAGATTTTAATGTCTGCAAAATGTTTGCATTTCAGTGGTGCCATCTGACAGAAAAAGAGAGGTGAAGTGTTCTCCAACATAATACTTCCGGCTCCACTGTGTCAGTTACATGTGGCTAAATGTGCACTGATGAGCTGTATGTCCATAGAAGACCATAAGAGGTGCACATGTGGTATGTGTACCTTTTTGATGTCTCTGAGGGTCACCAGGCCCCAACCCTTGCCAGCAGTTTTGATGACCTTTGTGTCGGGGTACTGGCGCTTTGTGAAGGCCTGATTGTGGCAATATGCACCTGCAGGGCACACTTGTGGGTGGCACTCGTACATCAGCATTCGGTTCAGGCACTCAGACTCAAAGCCACATGGCTTTTCGTCCGTGGGCTTGCAGTTGCATTTTGGGATCTCTGCAATGTCTGCTGTGTAGATCTGGACTCTTCCACATGGCTTGTTGACCTGGCATAGTTAAAAGATGAGGGCTTACACTTCAAAGAAAAAATGTCCAGGAAAACAAACTAACTACCAACTAACAAAGCAGCTTTACTCTGGGGTTCTTCTGGACTACCTAGTCCTGTAACAGCAGGTATAATGTGCAACTTCTAAGAAGCACTGTAATGTCAGTACCAATGCATCTGCACTTGGGGACCTCCAAGCCTGCTGCTTTACGTCAGATTTCAGTGCGTTTTGGACATCAAGGCATGGGCACGTTATTGCCAACATAACACTACATCTCAGCTGTGTTTGTTATTGGTTTAAAAATAAAAAATAAAAAAAAAAGGGGGGGGGGGGGGGGGGGCAAAAAAACCAAAAGTAATAATTTGTCTCAATACACATAAAACACAGCACCTGTAAAAAGAATGTTACATGTCACAAGGAAAGACAAGTGCCAGTCATTAGAGAGAACAGCCAAACCTTGATATACTTGGCAAGGATAGAGAATGAAGAGCTACAGACAGACCTTGATATACTTGTAGGGTGGAGGTTTCCTTTCATTCTCCTGGGCCTCCTTAGCCTCACGTTCCACCCTGATCTCATTGAAGCGCATCTCAGCCTCTAGAAGGGCTGCCAAAAAACACCACAGGTATGAAGGATCACAAAGCACACAAAGGAAATTCTCAATCATCACCTCAGTACATCTGCTGTAAAGTATCTATGCCCACAGTACAGACACAGCATGTGCGTATACTCCACAGCTGCCACACACAATTAAGTTACACAAAGTACCAGTACACTTGTTCAAAACCTGCATGGGATGAACTGTCAGAAGAATGAAAGAAGTGAATCACAAGTATGCTGCATCTCTTGGAACTGCTGAATGTGGGCTCATTTGCTCAGACTTCCTGCCCTAATGCCTCAGTAAAACTACATTCCACCAGACAGTTTCAAATTTTTGACTGGTGCTGTTTATTTTCCATCTCCCACAGTTTGCTCAAAAACCAGCATGATCTTACCATTCTGGAAAACTTTGCCAATTCCATTCTTCTTGTACTTGATTCCCCGGTCACCTTCCATGTATGGAAAAACCCTTGCCTGATGCGTCCAGAAATAATCTTTAGAGCCAAAGAAGAAAACTGGGAATTCTCCAACATTATGTGGCATATGCTGGATGTTGACAGGGACACTGCGTGGGTGTCGAATCTCAGCAGGCCACCATCTGAAGGAAATAAAAAGTATATTTGCAGGAGATGCAGTGTATGTGGACTGTGTGCTGCTCAGTGGAGTACATGTACACTGGAAAGGTGGCAGTCAGAAAACTGCATCAGCTCATGCAAACACTTGCTTGAACATTACCCTTTCAGACAATTTGCCACCCTGAAATACTGCAATGTACCATCTGAACAACAAAGCTAAAAGACTTGCATCCACAGTCCTTTGGGTGCATTTAATGTAGGTAACAGTTCCAGCCATAAACAAGAGCACTTTTGTTCAAGTCAGTCTGATGGTGAACCAGTCACTGAAATTAATATAATTACTGGGTGATAAGGCAAACTGTGGTACATAATCTATTGGCGAAGAATTTTGTTTGCTGCATGAACTGCTTCACAAAAACCTCCCACATCCCCTGTGTGAAATTATAAAGAGCACCCCCCCAACAGATGATCACCAGTTCATACTTCATTTTTGGGGCACACCTGAACCACAAACACTTCTCTTTGTACAGCTGTAGCAGAGAGCTAGCCAGGGATCAGTTAAAGTTTCTATTAGGTATAGAAGCTGTGCTGTAACTTAGTCAAGATTTTAAATCCAGTGGAGAGGGGAGGGAAAAACAAAAACAAACTTTCCTCTTGGATCATTTGAAGGGGGGGAGGGGAAAAAAAAAAAAAAAAAATTCTCAAAATGCTGATCATACTATACATGCACATCTGCAGTCTGAGTGTGCATACAGGATACACACTTGCAGTGCTAAATTTGGCTTAATGAGATTACTAGAGAGTAACTTTCAACTTTGTAACAGGCATCTAATACATTACCAGATAAATGGAACTGACTAATCACTTTGGTATTTCACACCAGTTTTATCTGACATTTGCTTGGGGGGGAGGGAAAAAAAAAAAAAAAAAAAACAAAAAAACATCTTGATTTCAATACTTCAAAGATAAGAAAGTAATGTGATTATTTAGCCAATGGAATATGGCCACATTTGTTGATATAAATGTTACAGAAGTTCTCTTCATTTTTAACTTTGGTTTATGAATTTGTGATTTTATCACAAAGTAGGAAATGGGTTTTCAAACTGAAACACAAGCAAAAAAGTGATAAATATATTAGAGTTATAGAATAGTCTCCATGCCACATACTGGCTAGAGCTTCCAGTTACAATGGGTTTCACTGCACATACAACACATATAATCAACAACCATAGACACACCTGTACTTCCCAAGCTTGACCCAGATGATGTCCTGGTACTTTGGCTTTTTGCCAGCTCTGCAGTCATTGCAGAACCAGCTGCCATCAGGCATGGCAATGTTGAGGCAGTCTGGGTGGAAGGCAGCAGGGCAAGACTCGCAGCACAACAGACTGCCCCCTAGAGGTCCAGAAACAACATCTGGTCAATTTGCAGGAAACAGCATCAAAATTTGTGGCAAAGATGTCAAGTGACAGCATCCATTAAAAAAAGGTATTCTGCAAAAAAAAAAAAAAAAAAAAAAAAAACACCTGCAACATCGCATCCAGTAAGAGGAGGATACAAGGCTGACCTCTTGACTCACTGTCCGGTTTTTCCAAGATGTCCCCCCCGCATTTACATTTATTTATTTAGCAGACACTTTTCTCCAAAGCAGCTTCCAATGAACTCTATGTAGTTTTATCAGCCCACACACCTTATTCACCACAGTGACTTACACTGCTAGATACACAACTTACACTGGTCATTCATCCATACATCAGTAGAACACGAACACACACGGGAACCTGAACAGCATGTCTTTGGACTGTGGGAGGAAACCAGAGCACCCGGAAGAAACCCACGCAGACACAGGGAAAACATGCAAACTCCACACAGACTGGGAATGGGGAACGAACCCACATTCTCTCGCACCACCCAGGTGCTGAGAGACAGCAGCACTACTCGCTGTGCTACTGTGCCGCCCCACACTTAAGTATGGAACAGATCTTTACTGCTACATATTGCTGTGGCATAACGAAGGGCAAGTACTTTAATGGAATCAGCAGGGTAAATCCTGCAACGTCCAACATCCCTTCTCTACAAAAGTTGTCACAACAAATGTAGACCTGCACAAACTCTTGCACTGCATTCGGCCATAAACTTGTGTAATTAACATAAAGGAAAGCCTTAATTGTGTAACACACAATGGTGGTGTGTAAAGAGAGACACTGGAGTACTACTGAAGAAGTTCAGAGTGCTACAGATTACTAGTTTGGTCAGGGTTTGTTGTAATGAATTTGCACATCTGTGTTTCACTGATCAAGTATGACATGGGGAAATAATCCGCTCAGCCTGGTCACACCCCAGAGCGCCAGATACAAACTATGTGTACCGAAGCCACACTGAAGCTGTGAATATTGTTCTGCATTTTAGGGGACTGAAGATTGACGGTGCAGCATAAGCACTGTCACATGGCCTATAGTGACCTATCACTAACAAGCTTAATTGTTTATACAAGTTCATTTCAAATAGACACTCCAGATGCAGTTGGCTTAATTGCAAGATGTGTAAAGTACAAGGTACTTGTACAACCACAACACTGACCTTTGGAGCAGATGAAGCACCAGCTGACATTGACATGCGAGTGGTGGCTGTAGCTCTTCTTGCGGTTGAAGTGGTTTGTGCAGATGATGGAGCTGGGTGCGAGCACCTGGCTGCCTGCTGCCACGCAGAGGTCACCGGTGTGGTAGGCCACGGGACACCGAACACAGCGAAACATCTTACCTGCAAAACACAACACTTGCACCACTGCTGCACACAAACATGAGGCAGCACAAAAGTACCTCCAAGTACCTAGAAACAACTTCAGCTGACAAGACACCTCTAAATGCAGGCATCCATTTAAACAAGTCACCAGCAAGGTTTATGGAACATCTGCACTGGAAAGTGCTACAGCAGTAAAGGATTGAGAAGCAAAGTGTAGATTAGGAGTAAAATACAAGATTCTCGCCCTTCGCGTGCCATGGGGTCCCCACCTTTGGTGGCCTTGTGCTTTGTCCGGCTGCTCAGGTGACAGCTGAGGCACGTGTGAAGGGGGCAACGAAAGCCCTTGCTCTGAAAGACGGACAGGGCGCTGAGCCGGGCACAAGCCTCGTGGTAAAATTTCCCACACTGCTGCACCGTGCAGCGCTGTACCTCACCGTCTGTCCGCTTACAGGAGAAACACGGGTGCACACCTGGCCAGAGACGAGGCACTTGGATGAGCCAGAAGGCACTGCAGCTATACCATAAACACCGTGCAAAATGCACAGTACAAACAGCAGACTGACATGAAAAGAAAGGAATCGATATGTTTTGAAAATAGTACATTTACCAAATTTCATTAGTCATTGTTTTAGCCAAGTTTTTTTTTTTTTTTTTTGAAAAAGCAGGCATGCATGAATAAGGAAGGTTTGCATTACTATACTTTTAGTGACCATCACATAGCTGTTAGTCTTATTTGAGCTAAATTTAGCATTATATTTTCAACTGGGTTCCAAAATTGAAGACCCAGTGTACATTCCAACCAACTGCCTATGAACAGAAATATAATTTCTGTATTCCTGCTTAGTTTTAAATGTTGAATTGTATGCTAAATGGAGCCATTTTATGAAAATGGCTGTAATGTTTTAAGACAAACATAAGTTAATAGTTTTTACATGCATGCATGCATTAAGATCTTAATTATAGTTCATTTGCTATGCAGGAACAGGCAAACATTTATCAAAAAGAGATGCTTGTGTTAAAATTGTCCTGGTCCCACTGGTGGCACAAGGTGTGTGTGTGGTTCATGAAAACACTACTCTACAACCTACAGATACAGCAGTCTCAACACTGATCAAACACACCAAGTAGAGTGCCCACTGGTGCAGCTTCCAGCTACAGGTCAGAGTGTACGAGATAAGAACCCGGGACAGAGTACTCACCAGTCTCACACGACTGGCACAAAAACTTGCCCCGTGGCTGGGGCAAGACACCGAGGCACTGCAGGTGGAATGCTCCACAACACTGGCCCTCACACATCTGGACCTCACCGCTTTCCTCACATACCTCAAGAAAGAAATCATCCAACATACATTAGCTCTACCAAAAGATGCTGTGGGTTATGTACATACACATTTACCTTTGTACATCTCTGGAGTATGAATGAAGCAGATGAATAGAAGAAAGTGATCACCAGCTCACCTGGCAGATGATGTCCCTCTTGTGACCACGCTCACCCTTCTTGATAACACATGCTTCTTCTGTGGCCTCCACCGGGGATTCGGGCTGCTCGCTGCACTCAGATGCTTGGCACTGGGTGGCAATAAAAGGCCAAAAAACTGAGTGACAAATAAGGGGAGGCAGAGCTGAGGTTCCCGGGACAGCAGGAAGTGTTCTCACCTCTGTTTCAGGGTCAGATGGGACACGACTCTTTCGCTGGGGAGACACTAGTGATGAACTGTCCAGCACTTGTTTCCGCTTTCTACCACGTTTAGATTTTGCAGGTGATGAGTTTCCTAGCAGGAATGGGACAAAGATGTACAGCATGATTGAATTTTGTTATTTAAATCCAAAACAGAAATGGCAGAACTACAATACAATAAATACAAGACAAAAACACACAAAATAATGGCTGGAAATGTTAAAATATAGAATATTAAGCAGTGTTTTATTTTTATGCTATAAACCAATATAAATAGTACCAAAATTTACCTGAGTTGTCCATTTGTGGGCTTTCTGACACACACTTCCTCTCCAGACTGGAGGCCTTTATTTTCAACATTGACTTTACTGTGGCTATAGACTCAGTCTTGAACAAAAGGAACAGTCCACATACATGTGTAAGAGGACAGACAACCCAGGATGGAAGAAAATTTTATAAAATAAAATAAAAAAAACCCCAAATCAATAATCTTGCATGATTTCGGCTAAAGTTTTTTTTTTAAAACATAACCCACATCTCTTAAACAGAGGACCATTCAGCATTACTACTATGCAGTGTTTAGGAGACTGAGGACAAGGGTACCCAAAAGCCAGCAGCTGTCGCCCCTACTTCTGATGGCACCCATTTTCTGACAATTACCTTCTGCTTAACCACACAGCCATTTACTTTCACTCGTTTCCTGGGAGCTTCAGCACTGTCCACAGCCACACCCAGTATCCTCTTTGGGGCCTTTTTCACTTCTTGTGAAGCTTTGCTCCCTAAGAACAGGCGGACACAGCAAGAGAAGACAAAGACTGATGGGTAAGGCATGTTCCTACAAACCAAAATAAAGAAGGAAAAAAACTGGACATGTTTTAATGACAACTATGACAGTAAATACTGCATAAGAATGACTGACCAATTAAGCTTCAATATGACAAGCCTATAATGTGGTCTCTCCAAGTGGTCAGTCTCCATACTGCTTCTGTGTTTCAGATAGAAACACTTGATGCAAAAATAGTCTTGTATTTCAGTTATGGACTGAGAGGATTGAAATAGCACTACTCCCTTCCTGCTGTTTCTCTGAGCTGATAAAACACTGCTTTCTGTCTCAGTTTTTGTAGCTAAACTCTGTAATAGTACATTAAAGTCTCATACTGTCCCAGCAAAGGTGGCTGCCATGGATTTCATTAAAAATGAAATGGGTAGGAACTCAGGTACAGGCAGTTCAAGAAAACCTAGCTGCCCTGAAGTTACTCAAATCGAAAACGATAATAGTGGAAGTGTCTCCACAGATGGGGAGAATCTTCTCTCAGAGAATTGAGAGAAAAAAAAAAAAGAGAAAAAAAAATGCTGCTTATGTCAAGCAACAAGTGACTTCAATGACACTGAAGGTCTTGAAGACAGGTCACTGGACAACGCTGCATTCACATGATTCGTGCAAGAACGTGCAGAAGACATGCCAATTTCGGGAAAAGTTACCAGGAGTCAAGATGGACAAAGTCCAAACAGACACACAGCGTGAAGTATAAGTGGACAAGAAAGGGGGGCATGGAATTTACCGTGTTGTGGTTTCAAGAAATTTGATCTGCAGATACAAGGGCTGCTGACAAATATTCATTTACTGTTAGTTATACAAGGTGGCGGCTAAGTTCCAGAAATTTACAATTGTAGCGAAAAGGGACTTGATCACATACTTCCCAATCAGACACAGTTTGTAAGTGTGACAAAAGGCACATGGTTTTAAACTGATGGAGACATTGCTGTTGAGTCAATGAAACCAGCATACACAAAGACAAAACTCTGTAGGAAAAACAGACAGCAACAAGGGGTCTTTGGCACAAAAATTAAGTATATTTTAAATTAGATTGATTTTAAACAAAAAACATTTCTAGTTTAAAGCCATTAAATTAAAAAAAGTGAAATCTTTCCAGCACCAAGATAAGTTTGACAATTACATGTACTGTAGAGCTTAATTTTTATTCACTGAAATTATGACTTTTAGTTACATGCGCTTGGTTTGGATTTTCTAACATTCAAACATGGGTAAGTTTATGGGAAATTCATACATTAGACGCAATGCAGATCTACTTGTCACTCAGTCCAATATTATGGACCCCACTGCCTGCATTACAACTGGGCCAAGACCATATTATGGTTAAATAATTAACAAATAAGCATGGAAGAATAGTATTGTGGACATTTTTAACCTTCTCTTGCTCTAGGCTACATATAAAGGCCCTACTGTTTCACTGCAATTTCATTAGTCACAAAGAGTTGAAAAATTAAGTTCATTTCAAGGAAAAGTTGTTTAAAAGAAGAGCGTTACAAAAGACTTAAGTGACTAACCTTTAGAGTCAGACTTTAAATTCCTCATCTTCTCTTGCAAGGGTTTTGTCTGACCAGTTTTCTTTGATTTCTTTGCTAGAAACAAGACGGGAAGGTCAAGGTTTGTGCAACACTTTGACCAACTCTCACAAAGAGCACAACACTCAGCTGCTGTCCACCTGGTTTTGGCACAGAAGTTATTTCAGTCTGAACAGCTGGAGAAGAAGCATCCTGGTGTGCCGCCTTCGCAGTCTTCTTTTCTTTTGATTTTGCAATCTTTCCATTTTTCCCAGATCCAAGTAATTCCTTGAAACAGGGAAAAAGAAAAAAAAAAAGTCAGCAAGGCAATTTTAAAAAAAAAAAAAAACTATTTGGCCTAAAACAGTGTTTAAAATGCTAATGACAAATAAATGTGTACAAAGCTATCAGATAAGTTTTACCGATACAGAAAGGGTGTGCATGTGGCTCATTTGTCCTTAGCAAATACACAAGATCAAGGAAATTCTGTACTACTGATCACAAAGCACTGAAAACAGCTGTCAGCAACTCCACTAGTTATTCAACTTACAGCCAGAACTTTTCATTTTTCTCACAAAAACTTAAGTTCATTAATATTTTGTTAATACAGATGTCCCTCATTTATTTGCTGGTTTGGTTTTGCAAAACCCTTAGATAAAGCTGTAATAAATTCTTAATTTTATGCACGACTTTACCTAGTTGCCAAAGTGCCCATGGGGTTGCAAACAAAGTTCTAAGAATGTAAGAAATTTTTAAAGCATTATGTTAAACAATACAGGTCTTAAGGTATAATTATAAACCTCCAAACAATTTAAAGAGAAAGTTCCAAGTGTTTTTTTTTTTTTTTTTTTTTTTTTTAAATCTGCACAATTTAATAAAACATTGTGTATCAGAACAGCATTCTCTTTAGTAACAGGGCAGCGGCTGGTGTAGAAGACACATTCAGAACACAGAAAAAGTTTGCTAGAAGCCTTGTTGCGGAAGATTAAAACAAACTCAGTACTGAAGCCACAGCCAAGAAGAAAGGAGAATGGAAGAGATGAGACTCCCACTGATGTTTCAGCAGCAGAGGAAGAATCATCAAGGTATTAACCAGTTTATATCAATAGGTCTGCTAAACATTTCCGACAGGTAGGAAAAGATCAGCGCAGATTTCAGTACCAAGAAAAAAGGACAAGAGGATGAAAAAATCCACAAGGTCATGCTCATGGTTGCTCAGCATTAACTGCAGTGATACACAGGGAGAACTGCATACCATAGGAGTTGGATTAAGACCAGGAACATGGCAATTTACCATGTGAGAAAAGCCACAAGGAGATCTTTGGGCATTTGATTGAGTACAGCAAAAATTTTGACTGTTCACCACTGCAAAATGTGGAATGCAGATTTAAAAATGGGTACTCCAGATCATCTCATTATCATGATCAAGACTGTGTACCCTGGACAGATGGTAAAAAGGCAAAAAAATACAAATTACTTTTCATTTGGCAGAGGAGTAAGACCTTACTTCATACTTTCTACTCATGTTTTTACCTTGTAAATCAAGCATGAGAAAACAAGGAGAATGTGGAAAACTGACAGAAGAAACATCAATCCTCAATATCATTATAATAGTAGATTAAAACCTCAAAACACACACACACACACAAAAATCAAAAGCAGAAAAAAATGGCTAAAATGAAATCTCAAAAAAACTGAAGTCATAGTGACAGCAAAGACAACTAAATTCTGGTTCCTGGGATCCAAAAATAAAACTGCAAACCAGGTGTTGTAGGCAAAATGTTAATTTTTTCAGCAATTTAAGACATTGATGAACCTGCTATAGACCAGCTATATATAAAGGGTATTCAGCCTAAGCAATTATGATTAAATTCTCAATCTTGCTATTAATTCAACCACCAGGATAACAAAGCTGACAGGGCTAAGAGGTGGAACAAGAACAAACAGGCACTGTCCACTGCCCAAGCCAGGCCTGAGCACCATTGGTCACCCATCCACCCATACGATTCCAAAAACTGCTTTTCCTGATAAGGGTCATGGTGATCCAGGGCCTTTCCCACAAGTCTGAAGGGAGCGTACACCCTGTAGTGAACACCAGTCCAACGCAAAATACACACACACACACACACACACACACACACACACACACACACTAAGGGCAATTTAAAAGTCAACAGTCCACCTGAACAGAATGTCTCTGGACTATGGAAGGAGAGACCTCACCTTGCGGAGAGACTTTCTGCAGCGTTTAATCCCGCTGATGGCTGTCGGCTGGCACTGCTCTGCTGCAGCAGCTGTGCCACTGGCAGCGCTGATGGCGGAAGGCAGCTCCACCAGCACACGAGGATTCAGCTGCGGCCGGCCGCTTATGTAGGTGAAGGTGAATTTGGCAATACGGTCCTCCAGGGCCATGCCAGCAGCTTCCGTGGCCTGGGAGATGCCCACACTCCACTGAGCCCTTAGTTTCAGGGGTACACTGGGCCGAGTCTGACAGGAGCAACAGGAAAATCTTTTCACACTTATACTAACGCACAGCAAAAGCTCAAAATTAACATCACCACTTCAACATGGGAAGAGATGCTACTGGCTTCATTAATTCTGAACTACAAGTCTCTCACTGATACTGATGGCAATTAAATTTGAAGGTTGTGTTCTGTTCCTTTAAACAAACTGAGAACTGCAGTCTGATGCAGATAAATCCAAAGAAAAACTTGACTGAGAATATTACTGCTTGTGGCAAAAAAAGCTAACATACACGCAGTTCCATAACATACCAACTAATTTTAAGAGGGACAATAAGGGCTTTCATGGCACGCTTCAGGAAACTGGTACCTTTTTATGGTCAGCACGGGAGGCCAGCTGCTTGCCATTTCCTTTACACAGCTCCTGGTACTGTTCTTTACCCCCAAACGTCACCATACTCCGTTCAAAGATGTAGCCTCGCTCAGGAGTATCACCAAAGTACTGCACGTGATACAGCAGTCCTCTGCGGCTATTGACAGCTGAAGCCAGACAAAGCAATTTTGGTAAAGACCCACACAGTTCACAAGCACCAAGTCTATATTCACATAGAAAACCTTTGCACAAAAATTATCCCTGGTCCTTTAGACTGCATTTTTTTCTGGATTGACCAAAAATAAAGAAAAAAGTCAGGACAAGGTAACGTTTAGCTTAGACGGCATCAGTCACTGACAATAAAACCTGAAGCCACTTACCTTTCTGCTTGACATGCTGGTTGAGCGCTGGATCCATAGTCACCATGCAGGGCCACCATGGGTAGCCAGACACCTTGGTCCACACCACATCACCGACAAAAAAGCGCACCTGCATTGGCCTGTCCCCCTCAGGGGGCACCGGGGGCTTGGACTGCACACAGAACTGTCAGGAAGGAGAGGAGAAGGTGGCAGTGACACAATAAACTGCCATTACAAAAGATGTTCACACATTGTAGTAAAAAGGATCACTCACTCTTCACAAAAATATGAATCCACACCCCACCAAACCCTTTAATTTGTGACCATTTTACAACGGAAACACCTTGTGAAACCCTCGCAGCCTGTGGGCGGCCTGAAACAAGCCTAGATAGGAAATTTTTCATTTAAAAACAGAAAAAAGGCATTGCCTCTAATGAGAGACCATGAAAACATTTTGATGTTATTATATTAAAATTCCCCTTTGTTTAATAAGCTATTGCAGGCACCTAAAAAAAACCCCCAAGAGAAACTAAGGTCGGAGGTCACGTCTCAAGCACATCAGTGGAACAAACAGAAACATGAGGGGTCCTACCGAGCTGACTGTGGTGCTGCCCTGGGCTACCTCCCCCTTCACTGGAGAAGCTGGTGGCACAGCAAGTGGGCTCAGCTGAGGCTGGGGGCACGGCATCACGGACCTTTTCCTCTTCTTCTTCCTCCCAGGCTTTTTCTTGATGGGAATGCAAGGGGTGTCCTCCGGGGCAGCAGCTTCAGCAGATAGAGCACTGTCCTCACTGAAGGACGGCGGAAACAGCGGAGGGCTCTTTGGCACCATTTTGGTGATCTGAATTTTGAGCTGTTGAGTGCTTTCCATCTGGGGAGCATCGTGCTGCGGAGGGCCATCTGCTGCCTTCAGGAGGGACCCCTCGGCTGCACACAGCTTGGGCACTTTGTTCTGTTCGCCATTCAAAACGCGGGAGGTCAAGTCCTTGAGCCGCTTATGTCCGTGCCCAGCCATGTTCTGAAGTACGCTGTCTTGAAGAGTGGCAGCCAGCTGTGCGGCCGCCTGGTCCATCAGCACGGCGGGATCAGCACCCATGTCCACATGGCCTTTGTGGCCAATATGTGTGTCTGACGCCTGCTTCATACTGATCGGGTTTAGCGGCTCTACAATCAGAGGCAGAGAGCAGCTTTTGGTATCCATCAAGTCACTGTGCTGCAGGACAAAGAAAGGGGAATGGAATCACTCTGCGCCTGAGCATGGAGCACCTCTCAAGGATGGAACATGAGCCATGATGGCTATAGAACTCATGGGATTTGGCTACAACACCCATGTGCTTGTGCTTCTGATAAACACTGATATGGACATTTAAAAAAAACCCACACCAATCACTGTATCTGTAGTCATTCTGAAGAACTCAAAGTAAACATATTTCAAGTGATCATTGTGAACATTTAGAAAAACACCAGGAGAGCTTTTCCAGGCGCAAGCACAAAGAAGTGTCAGTGACTACATACTAACACAGAAATGACACATACAGTACTATAATTTTTTTTTTCCCCACATTAAATTTAAATCAGATTTTTTGTCAGTTCCAGTAGTGTTTGAATGGACCTTGAGAAAGTGACTCCAATATTGTTTTATGTCATTTCCTTGGTGTGGAAGATTAGGAAATGTACAATGAAAGGTTGGGGAAGGTAGAAAACACTTTTCTGCACCACATATCACACTGAAGAGTGGAAGAGTCATATCTGCAACTCGCAGAATAAGATCAATAAGGCCATTTTTCAAAAGATAGCACATAAAAGCAAATTCTCATGAAATTCAGCAGGTAAGTCATCTATGGATAAAAGAAGACACTAGATGGGATTTGAACAAAAGACAGTTTTGGACAGAAATCCAAATGCAGAGCTAAACAGACGTAGCAAAAGCACGACACATACTGCCACGGTTACCGTACACATAGACTGGGAAACCACGGAAACTTGTTCAAAGAGAGCAAAAAAACGGTCAAGGGGTTAAATACTTAGAAAAGCAGGAACCCACAACATTGTAACATGTTCTAAGGATCTAAGGATTTTGGACACACAACACTACAAGGAAGCTCTGGGAAAACCATGTTTCACCTTCCAACACCAGTGAACTTGCTTTCCTACAGTAAACCCCGACAGCAATTTATTCCCACGGTAAATTACGCCACTGAACTACTACGGTGAGCTCACAGTAATCTGAGTAAACTACTACACTGTGACTGAAGTGGTCCGTGAGTACAGTAAACTCCAACATTACTACTGAAAAGTCTCACAGTAATCACATTACAGAATGAATAGTAGAGTACCACAGTCCAAAAAGTAAAAATCCAACATTACTACTGTAAACTCCCACAAAACGTCCTACACCTACAGTATAAACTTCCACAGTAGTAAATTCAGAGAGCCAGGCCAGTAAACGCCCACAGCAGAGCACCCACCGGTGCAGTACGTACCGTGAACACCCAAGTACCACAGTCCTGCGGTAAAGTCACACACGCCGTACCGGGTACTGCAGTGCAGTGCAGTCCGTCCCAGAGCAGGAGGAGCCGCTGCAGGTCAAGTACCACAGTGATTCACTGAGTGAATTACCGCGGTACCGCTGAAAATGGCCCCCACTGACTGGGGAGCTCGAGCACCGACCGTTCGCCTCACGGAGCGGAGCGAGGGCACGCGGGCGAGCGGGCTGCGCGTGTCAGTGGGCGCGCGACCGCCTAGTCTGTGTCAGTCCTATGCCTCTGTGCAGCGCAGCTCCATCATTGTTCTCCACGCGCAGCTCCGGCATGCGCCCGCTCCCTCTCCCGCTCTCTTGCTCTCCCCCCGCTCCCCTGCTAACTGAGCGCTAGCGAGCGGCTCCGCACATACTACTCACCGGCAGCCGCAGGCGCTCCGTCGGAGCACTTTCTAGTCTAGACTAGTGCAAACACATAGACACAGAGGCACACAGACAGAGGGACGGACGGACACACACCGATACAGGCAGACAGGAGCGCGCGCGCACACACACTGACTCAGCGGGGACAAGTAGCTAACATGATGGCTGGCGAGCTCCTCACTCACTGGCCACTGCCAGCAGTAGCCGCACTCAGTGCAGTGGTGCGGGCCCTCGCCGCCGCCGCCGCCGCCGTCACCTCGGAAAGAGCACGCAGCACACAGTGAACGAGCACACGAGCGATGTAGAAGAACAGCAGAAGGTAAATACAAAAATAACCTGTTTGGAGCATGTCCACCGCGTCGCTGAGCTCTCGCGCCACTGCACGGAATGCCTGCTCGAGCCCGGCTCGTCCCAGTCAGCGCGAAAAATGCTCACTTCCCATTGGCTGACGGCGGAGCGGCGCTCAACCGGCCTTTTCAAATCGCGGCTCCGCGCAGAGGCTGCTCTCGCCGCCGAGGCGAAGCGCCCCGCGTAATTCTTTCAAATTATTATGCGCCGAAAGCGACGATTCTCTCGCTCCTTCCGCCAATTTTGCGCGTCGCGACTGCGGTGGCTGTCCGCTCCGGTGCAGGCGCGGAGAAGGACGGCCATGCGGTGACGTCACAGCAAACACGCGACGGCGGAGCGCCCGCGGGGTTTCCATGATGCCCGAGAACACAAGCGTCTGACACAAGTAGTCCGCGCGCATCGCCTCGTATCCCGGTCGCGGCGAGGCGCGCGCGCCGCTTTGAACGTCCCGTCTACTTACGGCGCTTAAGTTCCTTCCTTCCCACGTGACTGGCGACACGTTACGAGCACATGAGTTATGGGCCCTTGGGAGCGCAGGCAGAGACGCGCCGTAAAGTAATCTGTGTTTTTCATTCGCCTCGTGGATTCACCGCGTGGGGAGGAGCAGCACGTTGGACAAGTGCACCGTCGCTCAGATAAAACGGGCATCTTAAAATTCCCTTTACGAGGAGGTGTCTTTGACTCTTTCTGGGTGGGGAGGGTGCGCTTTGGAGAAAATTCTGGAAAAACCAAATGAGAATAATCATAATATAATTAGAGTGTGGATGTGTTACTAAGCATTTATTAACTATTTATTGATCTACTCGGATACACTTTGGGCTGGTTTTTCTTCTGTAACGGGTAAGAAAACAGCTAAGGACATCCCCGCTTCGGCCGCACCCCATCTCTCTGAAAGTCTCATTTCAGGCAAGTTTAAGTAAATACAGACAACCCCTATAAACGTACCATGTTCAGCCATCAAATCAATGTAAATCTACTACTATTTTACTCAAGAGAATAGTGGCAGGTGGTAGTGTAGTGGCTGCAGGTTCAAATCCCATCTCTAGCTGTAGATCCCTTAAGCAAAGTAATTTCTCAAGGAAAATATTTTTACTGCTTTTATTTTCACATAATTCCAATTCTTGAGCTTCCAATGTTAATTTTAGCCATATATAGGGAGTGTAGTTCATGGACAGCTGGTAGTGTAATGATTAGAGCTACTTGCCTCTGGATCCAAAGGTCACAGGTTCCCTCCCCACCTCTGGCTGTAGTACCCTCGAACAAAGTATTTACCCTAAATTGCTCTGGTACAAATTACCCAGCTGTATAAATGGGTAAATAATTGTAAGCCTGTAATAAGTGTACCCTTAACATTGTAAGTTGCTTAGGAGAAAAGTGTCAGGTAAATGATTCAAGAATTTGATTTTGGGCCTAAACATTCCAGATCGGAATGTAAAATACCATGGCAGCAAAGTGTGAGTCTGTGACTCAGGTCTGTATATATTTGTGTTCTGAGAACAAGCTGTGTCTTCATTCCCCATTCCCACTGTTTGGAAATGAGCTACTTAAATGTAGAGGAATAGCAAATGTGAAGTAAGAGGTCTGGAACATCTTCAGATCTCTAACATCTGTGAAAAATGCTAAATGTCAGCAGTAAATAAAGTACCCGGCAGCCCAGTCTTTGGCATTCTCACTTCATGTGGCAACCAAGGCTGGTATTGTTTTTATTTTGTTTTTAAATTTTGTTATTCAATATACTCATGCAGCAAAAACATCACTCCTTCTGAAGCTGGTAATAATTTTCTAATATTTATTTAAATTATTGAAGCAACATCAGAATTTAAATAAGAGGTTTCCACCTAATTCAACATCAGTTGAAATGAGCATATCTGAAAAGTATTTGAGATGCCACAAAGCTCCCTACACTTTATTTCAGTGCTAATTTCCTATTTATTAATTATAGGTTAACCTTGCAGATTAAACAACTCAGCAGTTTTATACTATAAAAGTTACACTAATAAAAAATTCTATACAACTTTCTTATTCCTGCATACTGCCTGGAGATTTTAAGGCCTTTTGCTTCCGACTTATGTTTCACATAGATACTATACTTTCTGGAGGTGGTTTACATTTTCAGTAATAAAATATAACCTTGTGGTTCACATTGAAAACACCTCTTGCACACTTGACCATGAGGAGAGGCACATGGTCCTGTTTTGTGCACTTTACTCTCAGACAAGATCGGGTGTTAAGGAGGCCAACGTGCGGCGGAAATGAGAGAAGGAGCATCATGTGTGATTTCCCCGACACACTGTGCTGAGGCGGGAAGCGAGATGTCATGCATGAGAGCCCAGGCAGCAGGATGCCCTGAAGCTGGGCCCAAGGTCTTGGAGCTTGTGGCACTACACACTGATGGAGGCCCTGTGCAGTAGCGGTCGAGCTCCACTCTTGATGGGTTCCTTTCTTACGGGTGTTTGCTTCAAGTGTGTTTGAACAGCTGTGTGCAGCAGAACAGGTATGGGGTTGGGGTTAGGGTTAGGGCAGTTGGTTGTGCAGTGCTTTAAGCTGCTGCCTTTGGACCCAAAGGACAAGGGTTCAAATCCCACCTCCATTTGGACAACAACCTGTCTCTAAATGTCAGTAAAACTAAGGAGCTGGTGACTGACTGCAGGAAACAGGATACAGTTCGTGCACCCATCTACATAGGAGGGGACATTGTAGAGAAGGTCAACAGCTTCAGATTCCTAGGGGTCACCCTCACTGCAAAACTCACATGGACTGAGCACACAGCATCGACCATCAAAAAGGCCCATCAACATCTCCACTTCCTCAGGCGTCTGAAGAAAGCCAGGATGTCCACTACAGTCCTCACCACTTTCTACAGGTGTGCTGTAGAGTTCGTCCTCACAGGGTTTATTACATCCTGGTGTGGCAGCTGCTCCGTACAGGAAGAGAAAGCCCTACAGAGGGTGGTCAAAACAGCTCAGGGAATCATGGGCACACAACTACCAGCGGTCGAGGACACCTACACCACAAGCTGCCTCAGAAAGACGATGCGCTTCATGAAAGATCACAGTCACCCCGCACGGGCACTTTTCTCTTCCCTGCCATCTGCAAAACGGCTTAGGTCTATTCGAACCCGCACAGCTGGGTACAGGAACAGCTTTTACCCCACTGCTGTAAGAGTATACAACACTCACCAATGTGCCACGTTTTGTAACTAGAGTTGGACTGCTCCTTCCAAACACATTGGTAAATTACACTGTCACTTCAAGCATTCTTATTCTCATTCTGAGTTCTCTGACTGTTACCATTATTGTTACTACTGTTACCATTATTTATTGTTATTGCTGTCATTGCTGCTATTGTTACTTACTGTCATTGACACTGTTTTGTTTGTGCAGTTTTTCTATTGTCCTTCCCATAGCCTGTGGAGAAGCATTCGGGAAGATTTTCATGGTACATGTACGTGGTACTTGTATCTATGACAATAAACTTGAAACCTGAAACATTTGTAGTGGCCTTGAGCAAGGTACTTACCCTAAATTGCTCCAGTAAAATTACCCACATGTACAAATGGGTAAATTATTACAAGTACCTAAGGCTTAATATTGTAAGTTGCTTTGGAGAAAAGCATCAGTTAAATGAATAAATGTAAATGTTTTTAGCCAGGCCTGGAGGCACACTTTCACTGCACTTACAAGGCCAGGGCCACTTGGGAACACCATAGAAACAGAAGGTCAACACTGGTCAAAAAGGAGTAAAGAGACAGTAAATGTCCGCAAGAGTGCGATCCAAACAGTGAGTGACAGGAGCCAAGGACAAACACATGATGGAGGAGTTTGACACAGACTAGTTGTAACATGGACGGGTAGCGCGTGCACATGTGACTACGAAAACCGTTACTAAGAGATTTCGGAGCTTACTGTATTTGTATAAAAAAAAGCATCATTCGTCAATTTGGGAATATATTTGTGCGTTTCATTACGTACTTCGCGGAGGAATAATAAGGCACATTCATTTGCGGGCGATCAACGTCACTCAGCTCCGCCCCGCCCCGCCCCGCACATCCGCCATCTTACATCCGCTACGGCCGCGTGCGCGTGCTGTTCTCCATTGGAGCGCTGGCTTCGTGTCACATATCGCGAGATTTCAGCGGTTCCGCCGTACTGCTTCACCTCAGCACATTTCCGTGTTTCCTGTGTGAAGCGTCGAGTAGAAGAACGGCGGCGGCGGCGGCGGAGTGGGCTGTATTGGACCGGCCAGGACAAGACGGGACTCTGTTGAGCTGGACCTCTTCGGGACCGTGTGTTTCTACTCTTTAAAGTCTCTAGAGCCGCGCACCATGCTGTTCTGCGGGAGAAGAAGGAGTGCTTCTGTTCTGTCAGCTGAGTAGCTGAAGGAACTTACTGAAGAGAAGACAAGACTCAGTCGTCTGTTCTGCCCTGCTCCTGTGTGCTCGCGCTGGTGGTGGGGTTGGCTGCGCGCGGCAGGATGGCGCTCGTGTCGCTAGGCAGGACCTGGTCTCCGGCGCTCGTGAGGACGTGCCGCCCCGCCAGAGGTGCCTCGCGCCCCCGCCCCGGCCGCGTGTCGTCGCGCGGCCCCGGCGAAGTCGCCATGATTATGAATATTAGTAAAAGCGTGACTCCTTTCCAAGGTGACTGACACTGACTGTAGTGTTAGCGTCACACTCATTTGTCTGTGCAGCTCACTCAGTCACGTGCACAGCATCGATCGATCGATTGAGGGTGAGGGGATCGATCAAGGGCACCAGAGCTGAAGTGGGATTCGAGGCCGGGTCTCAGGCGATGGTGCCGCCGGTTGTAACCACTGCGCCACCCGCAGGCCTTTCGTGGCAGGAGACGAAGAAGGCGAAGCCCATGGGACAGCCAGGTGCACTTTCGCTGTAGAGGTGCAGCTCCAGCAGCTAGCAGGTGGCTGGCGGTGCCGGACCTGTGCCGTGGCCCGTTCCTGGAAAAGAGAGAATGCGGAGGGCTGTCGTAGAGGCCCCTGCTGTCTGTCTCCTCACCTCCAGCACATTATAGCCTCCTTTTTTGACCGAACGCGAGTCGAAGAGACGTGACGAATGTCAAACTTGCGCGTTTCTTGCGCATCTGCAGTTTAAATCCACAGAAATATTTGATGTCTCCGCCGCCGGGTGGCGCGAAGCGGTGATGGATGCGTTTTGGCGCGTGTGAGCGGCTCGACGGAAGCTGCGTTTCCAGAATGAACCGCGCTGAGCAGAGTGATGCGCTGCCTTTGTCCCCCTCTTTCACAGCTCATTTGGGGACCTGAACAAAGTGTCCCCTGTGTCCCCTGTGCAGCCGCGCTGCAGGCACCTCGCTCAGGTTCTGCGTGGAAATCTGTCCTGATGAACCACGCTGTGTGTTTGTGTTCTCTTTAGCGCAGGTGTTTACACTTATGTAACACCATGAAGTATGGGTAAAATCTGCACTCTAGCAAGGCACCTGGAAACCCAGGTAAGGCGAGCAGAGTAAACTGATAGAATACTGTTGGACAGAGTGAACTTTTCCAAGGAGCCTGTGGTTGCTGGCGTTCAGTTTCTGGTCAGTTTCTCACAGTCAAACTGCCTTGCGGTTTAATCCTCACTCCTGCTGTAGTGCCCTTGATCATGGTACTTACCCTGAATTGCTCCAGTCAAAATTACCTTGCTATATATTGGGTAATTCAGTGTAAGTAGCTTACTGCGCACACAATGCTGTCAGTTACCTTGGACAAAAGGAGTCAACCAGGCGCACACTCACGTCAGTGTCCACAAGTCGATCCCCCCATTGCAGACCGATTGATCCCAGAAATGTTTCACATTTGCCATCTTTTTGTTGGTCAGGAGCACCAGGTGCTGTTTGTAAACAATCGGAAAGTCAGTTGAGTTAAGGTGGTCCCGCGCTCCTGTTTTCCCAGGGGTGCGTTTCACTTCCAGCTGCGAAAATACCGGTCGCAGAAGTGTCCGAAAATAAACCCTTACAGCCACTAGTGGATTCTTTAACTGTATTTAATCTGGAAAGAGTTTGTATTTTAGAAAAATTTAACTTGAATGTCCGTAACAGGAGGAACCAGCGTGTGTCACTTTAGAAGTGACCGAAGAAGAGTGTTTTGCAGAAATATTTTCAGAATCAAGCTCCAAAAGCTGTCACAAATATCTCTTGTGCAAGTTGCTTTGTTTTACACTACTGGTCATGTGAGAAGTTCCAAAAAGGGACCAGAGATTGCACTTTATAATCATGTTGCGGCTCAGATGTTGAATTTTTGAATTCTCTGAAGTTAGTTAAGTCGAGCACATATTTGTGGAGCTCAGTGCTGTTTTGGACAGCAGTAGAAAAATACTGAAAAATTTGACTATTTTAAAGTAAAAGAAAACCAGTCAATTCCTCAGTATAGTGTTTTACCAAAAAAGAAGGAAGCGAATAGGTGACACATTGTTTAAAAAATGTCCTCTTTACATAATGTTGTTGATGTGACTTTGAGAAATATGTGTTTATACTGCTGTTTTTACCACAGCTCTGACTCCTCTCCTCTGCTTTCCTCCCAGGGAAGTGGCGAGATCAGGCCTGTTTCCCATGTGTTGTTCTCCGACTTTCCAGCCATGTGTGAGTATTAAAGCTGCACTTTGCTCATCGCCATTGCTTGCATTTAATAATGAGATTGATAACCTGCGATTGTAGCCCTCATGGCTCTTTTTGTTTAAATTACAATAATGGAGGAGAGAATATTAAAGAGGAAAAAGCTGGGGGACTTTTGACCCATGCGGGGATGATGCTTAATGGCAAACTTGTCCGTAGCTGAAGAGCAATAAAACTGCATCAATAAGAGGATTCCTCGTTCTGCTCCTTTCCTGCAGGAATGACGTCTTTCCTGTCAGCGTGTCGTTGCCGGTTCCCTTTGCTCCCGGTCCTCACCTGCATGCCAGTTTTGGGGATTACGGACACATCCGCGGAGCGTTGAAGTTGTACTGCGGCCGAGCGGCGGACCCCTCGGTTCGGGTCTTTGGGGCACCTGGTGTGAAGGTTCCGGTGCGTTGGTGGCACTGCAGTGCCAGGTTCTGTGATGACTCCAAGGTGGAGAAGTCTCTCAAGCTGCTCAAGGACAAGAACAAAACACTGGAAGAGGGGGGACCTGTGTACAACCCGGTGGCTGATGCACCCCTGGCACAGCGCTCTCTGAGACAGCGGGTGCTGGACGAGGTGAAGCACTATTACCATGGCTTCCGGCTCCTGTGGATCGACACCACCATCACTGGGCGCATGCTGTGGAGGGTCCTCAATGGTCATGCGCTGTCACGCCGAGAAAGACGACAGGTGGGAGTGCTGAGCAAGTAGGTGCAAATGTTACAGGGTGGTCGACTGTAGAGGCAGTCTCCAAGTGTGTGTGTTTCTGTACCAGACAGGTATGCTAGTCGCCCGGCTAATATCTCGGTTCGGGACCCGAACGCTGCCGGTGACCACGCTTGTCCGCTGGGAACTGGTGGACAGTCGCTGTCCAGCAAGGTCCTGTGTCTCGTACCGTTTTAGTTCCAGATGGGAAGTGGTAGGATGTGGTTATTTAGTGTAAAAGTGTGGAAATAACACGACACTTTTGAAGATGGGGACCAGAGTTGCAAAATGAATTAAAAAGCCCCAAAATATTTTGCAGCCAAACATCATCAGCCGCATCTGGCTCAGGAGACGAGGATGAGGTGCAGCCATAGCGTGTAATGGACTGAGGGGGGATGGGAGTCGTGGCGCTGCGGTGTTCAGGCTGCTGTTGGTGCACTTGCTTCCAAAAGCTTCTGTTTTGTGTTTTCCCATTATGCTTTTGTTGAACTTTTTGTTCTGCGTTCATAATAAAACATTGCCTAATTCAACCCTGTAACCTCGCATGCGGTCATTCCCTGAACCTGATGGCGTTTTAAAATACACACACACATTTTCTGAACTGCTTGTCCCATACGGGGTCGCGGGGAACCGGAGCCTACCCGGCAACACAGGGCGTAAGGCCGGAGGGGGAGGGGACACACCCAGGACGGGACGCCAGTCCGTCGCAAGGCACCCCAAGCGGGACTCGAACCCCAGACCAACCGGAGAGCAGGACCCGGTCCAACCCACTGCGCCACCGTGCCCCTATTTTAAAATAACATCTAATAATTTCTTAACATTGCCCATGATGTTATATGATGCAGAATGTATACTGTGAACTTAAGCATAAAATATAAATGATAGAAATGCATATATATGTTAATTTTCTGATTGTCAATGTATTTTTATCCCCCTCCTCCCCCGCCAAAATACAGCTTTACCATTTATAGGAATGAAGACTTTCCAGGCAGTACCCTGTCCCCAGTTGCGTATATGTTCTAATGTATGTTTTAGGTCTCTGTTGGCAAGCAGTGAATAAATATCAATATTTATTCTTTGTACACCTGTAAGTTACACGTGTGCAAACTGTTCTGCCTGTGCAGCACATAAATAAAAATCAGTTTACAGTTCTTACATACACACTTTAAAGTGCTGCAGAGGCAGCTATGATTGTCTAAAAATGGGGGGATACTAATGAATATAATCCCCATGCACAGAATTTCAATAAGCATATTATGTCATTGTAACCAGACATAATTGTTTATCTGCAGCTTTTACATATCTAAGAAGCTTAAGCAAGTCATCAGGCAACTGGCTATTTGTACTAAAACTAGATTAATTTAGTGATTTATTTTATTCGACTAAGCAGCCTTCAATCCTTTCAAATATGTATATTTCGTCTGGGTATAGTTTTTGTATTCTGTGTTTGTTTTCAGAAAAATGTAATGTTGCTGCTCTAAAGAAGTGTCCTGAGCTCAAGATAACTCTTTTATTCCCTCGGATGGAACCATCTATGAATACCAAAATTGTTAATGCTAATGTAATATTTGATTGGTTAACCATAGCATTAAGTGTGTTCCTTTTCACCACACTGGATACTGACTGGAGAGTTCTGTCCAACCCTGAATACAACAGCATTTATTAGCACTGCATTGTACAGCAGTCAGGGTGAAAGCTGTTCATCTTTCCCTCACACCTTTCCTCCAGTTCCTACGCACGTGTGCCGATGTGTTCCGGCTGCTGCCCTTCCTGGTCTTCATCATTGTGCCCTTCATGGAGTTCCTGCTTCCTGTGGCCCTCAAACTCTTCCCCAACATGCTGCCTTCCACCTTCGAGACACAGTCCAAGAAGGTGACCACAACGCAGTTCCCTGTGTGCTGTTAGAACACGTTGTATTTTCATACGTAGGCACATTTGGTCTGTTTTTCGTCTTGTGTTTGTGACCGAGGTGAGACCGCACTGGTGCGTGATCTGCAGTGTACTGTTTGCTCCTTGTGCAAATTGCCGTGACTTCCTTTTGCAGGAGGAGAGACTGAAGAAAGAGCTCCGTGTGAAGCTCGAGATGGCCAAGTTTCTCCAGGACACTGTGGAGGAGATTGCCCTACGAAATAAAGCTCCCAAGGGCAATGTCACCGAGGAGTTCTCCACGTTCTTCCAGAAGGTATTGTGGCAATCAGGAGGAAACTGACTGGATATCACATCCTCGGCCACTTGCCCACACAATGCTCACAATCTCTTTATTTTTACGTGGTTTTTAACCAAGTCCTCTCTTTTTAAAGTATATTTGACAGATTTTTAACATACCTAAATTATTCTTGATCACTGGATCTTGACCCTGCCAAGTGAGATGTAAAGGTTCTTGTGCTGTTAGTTATTTAATTCTGAGGTCTCTGGACCTTGTTTTGGTTTTTAGTACCATACTCAGCTTTTTCTTGTAACTTTCATCAAGAAGTTAGTTGCATTTAATTTTTTGCAGACAAATAGCAGAGAATACTTATACCTCCCGTTATGAACATCTGAATTAGACATTTCCAAGTTTATTTTTAATTGTTTGGTTTCTAACATTTGTTGCAGAGCAAAAATTCCCTACACTTCTGCTTTCTGCCACTAGGGGCAGCAGAAATCACTCATAGAACCTCAAGCTGTGGAGAGAGGAGGGTAGGGGAGTAGGCAGCTAACAGAGAATATAATTAGTCTATTTTTTTCTTTATTGGTATTTCTAGAAACTTCCCCGCAAATGAACAGAGGGCTCTTTCTATTATTACAGAATTTTTATTACAAACTTGCAGGTGCTGATGAACATGATTATATGATGCATTTGTCTCTGCCTTGTGGCCAGTTTTGTGAAGTTTATGTGACAATGCGGTTTGCATTTAATGTGAGATGCTCTTTTTAATTAGTTTTTGCTCGCGATCCTCCATTGCACTACAACTCGGATCTTTCTCACACGTGAAGAACGATACCATGAATAGGAGATTATGCCGACGGTGGCACAGCGTGTAGCGCTGCTGTCTCTCAGCACCTGGGTGGTGCGAGAGAACGTGGTTTCATTCCCCACTCCCAGTATGTGTGGAGTTTGCATGTTCTCCCCGTGTCTGTGTGGGTTTCCTCTGGATGCTCTGGTTTCCTCCCACAGTCCAAAGACATGCTAATAAGGTTCCCCCATAGTGTGTGAGTGTCACAGAGAGAGTGTGTTCCACTGATGTATGGATGAGTGACCCAGTGTAAATAGTGTATCTAGTGTAAGTCACCTTGGTGAATAAGATGTGTGAACTGGTAACACTACATAGAGTCCATTGGAAGTCGCTTTGGAGAAAAGCGTCTATTAAGTGAATAAATGTAAATGCAGACCACATATTTTTATTTTTGCTAATTTTAAAGTAGAATTTAATATTGCTTCATGTTAATAAAACAATAAAATAAACTTGTGTTCACCCTGTAAAATAAATAAAAAACTGAGTAATGATCAGCTAGCTTTTTCATTTGGTGTTCTGTTGCCCAAATGCACTTGTGTGTTCACTATGCATAGGTGAGTGTATTACTGCGTTTATACTCATGGATGTGTATGCATATGTTCATGTGTGTTCCATTCTCTTGCTCGCAGATTCGCAATTCAGGGGAAAGGCCCAGTAACGAGCAGATCATCCGCTTCTCCAAGCTCTTTGAGGACGAGCTGACGCTGGATAACCTGACGCGGCAGCAGTTGGTGGCACTGTGCCGGCTGCTTGAGCTGCAGTCCATTGGCACGAACAACTTCCTGCGCTTCCAGCTCATCATGAAGCTGCGGGCCATTCGGGCCGACGACAAGGCTAGTCCCACGTTGCTAACGCTGCTCTAAAGCAGCTTGTTTGCATGGTGCTAGACGCTCTGCCTTGAGCCACTTGCTGTTAAATACAAGTAGGACTTGTACCACTTTACCTTGCAGTGATGTTAGTGCGCTCTCACTGTGTTCGTTGTGTGTGTAGCTCATTGCAGGCGAGGGTGTGGACAGCCTCACTGTGAACGAGCTGCAGGCAGCCTGTCGTGTGCGGGGCATGCGAGCGCTGGGTGTCACCGAGGACAGATTACGAGATCAGCTTCGCCAGGTATCTTGCACCTTTGTGCTTTGGCAGGAGCGGCCTTGGTGTCTATAGCGTGCAGATAACGTTGGTTACCACAGTCACACGGTACTCTGGTTCACAAATGTACTGGTGGCTGCAGTAGAAACTGTGTACCCAGTGTGCCTCTCTTGCCTTGCAGTGGCTGGAGCTGCACCTGAACCAGCACATCCCCACCTCACTGCTGCTTCTGTCACGGGCGATGTACCTGCCAGACACGCTGTCTCCCGCAGACCAGCTGAAGAGCACACTGCAGACCCTGCCGGACAGCGTGGTCTGTGTCTCTGTTTCTCTGCTAGATAAATGCGCCCCAAACCCTGCTGGACAGTGTGGATTTTGTGTTTGTGTGTGTTTGTATTCTGCGACTTTATGAAAAAGATGTGGTTCAAAAATTCAATCCATAAGTTCTGTCTTTCTTCATATATGGGAGACTGACAGTGATATACATCATACACACCCCTGTTTTCATTTTTGCGTGAACTTGTTCAGTGCAGGAATGGACTATAATTTTTCCCCATTAGAAATAAGTGTGTATTTGTAGTTTGGCTGTGTGTGTGTGTGTGTGTGTGTGTGTGTGTGTGTGTGTGTGTGTGTGAGAGAGAGAGAGAGCGAGAAGGACCAGCATGTGACCTCATTGTGTTTCAGGCCAGGGAGGCCCAGGTGACTGTAGCGGAGGTGGAACTGTCAAAAGTGGACAATAGGACCAAGCTGGAGACCACACTCCAGGAGGAGAAAGCCATTCGACAGGAGCAGCGCGAGCGCCTGGCGGAGGCGGCCCAGGTGGCCCAGGTGAGCCCTTTCAGCCCAGTTTCCCCCCCGCGCGTGCACACACGTTCATCCTCAGGCGTTGACACGCTACCACATAAGTTTCCTGTTCAATTACAAACATTTGTTAGCCGGCAGGATCCATCACCTTGCAGCTGAAAGACGCGAGTTCAGTTCCCTGCATCTGCTGTAGTGCCTGTTCTGTTAACCTGAACTGATGCAGTAAAACCCATCCTGCTGTATGAATGAATGTCGGTGGTGGTAGTTTAACACAGTACCTTCCTGTGGCGCAAACATGAACATGTAAATGTGGCTACATGAAAGTGAAGGAGGTCATGAGCTGTGCTCTGGCCCTATAGAAGGAGGTGGAGTCTACAGCTGACAGGGGCCTGAAGGATGTGGATTCTGAACTGATCGGTGTGGACTTGCCTGTTTCCACGGAGACTCTGAGAGATGCTGCCCCCACGCTGGAGGGCATGAAGGTACAGTGGGTCGAGCATCGTCATCTTCTGCTGTGCTTATGAAATGGCCTGCAGCTCTGGCTGTGATCACCAGCTATACCTCTGGTCACACTGAAGATGAGAAAGGGCAGGGCTGAAGGTTCAAGGTGGTTCAGGATTTAGTTTACCCCTTAAGCATGGTACTGTTGCACTTATAAATGAAGTTAAGCTTCTGCTTGCTGTACTTCATGTGATGTGCATATACAGTCATGTGAAAAAGAAAGTACACCCTCTTTGAATTCTGTGGTTTTATGTATCAGGATATAAAAATCATCTGGTCCTTAGCAGGTCTTAAAATTAGGTAAATGCAACCTCAGATGAACAACAACACATGACATATTACACCGTGTCATGATTTAGTTAAGAAAAATAAAGCCAAAATGGAGAAGCCATGTGTGGAAAAACTACACCTTATGATTCAATAGCTTGTAGAACCACCTTTAACAGCAATAACTTGAAGTAATCATTTTCAGTATGACTTTCAGTCTCTCACATTGTTGTGGAGGAATTTTGCCCCACTCTTCTTTACAACATTGCTTCAGCTCATTGAGGTTTTAAGAGAGCTGTGCATAAACAAATGCATGCAAACCTCAATGAACTGAAGCAACGTTGTAAAGAAAATGATTTTTTCTTATGTTCTGATACATAAAACCATAGAATTCAAAGAGGGTGTACTTTCTTTTTCACATGACTGTATGTACCGCACCTCCCTACAGCTCCATCCACCGTTGCATGTTTACTACAATATTTTACCCTCTATGTACGGTAGGAGCACATGTGGTATTGTTTTGACTTGGCCTCAGTTCGCCTGTGTACCGTCTTAGTGCTGTGTTCTAGACTCTGCCCCTGTGCACTTTGAACGAGTTGTGGTGCCACACACAGGGGGAGGAAATTACCAAAGAGGAGATCGACATGCTCAGTGATGCCTGCTCCAAGCTGAAGGAGCAGAAGAAGCTGCTCACTCTGGAGAAGGAGGAGCTGGAGGAGCTCAAGGACGATGTCCAGGAGTACAGTGAGGCAAGGCAGTTTAAGCTCTATGTGTGTGTATGTGTTTATGGGACTGTGTGGTTGTCAGTAGTATGCGGGATCTGTATGTGGTATGTGGGCATGTTCATGTGTGTTACACGTATGCCCTATGGTGCCAGGACCTTGAGGAAATCAGGAAGGAGTTGTCCAAGTCAGGCCAGGAGGTGACCATACAGGAGTCCAAGGCCAGCCAGAGGTTGTCTAAAAGGGTCAACCTTATGATTGGCCGCATCGACAATATTATCACAGAGCTGGAAAAGGACAAGGAGGTTCTGGATGGACGGATGGACAGCGGAACAACACCACCCATTGGGTAAGGTTGCCTTTGCTGTTTCAGTGAGGAATCTCTGCACGATGGTTCAGTTTCCTCCCAGTCTCTGGAACGAAGCTCCCGTAACCCACATCACTTCAAGGGAACTGTAATGAATGAGAAATGCATGAGTGTGTGTCTTGTGTGAGTTGGGTTGCCCGATGCTGCTCAGATTTCCAGCTCAACAAGCTGCCAGATGCTGACCAGAGCCTAAAATCTGTGTTTTGGAAGTTGGCTGTTTCAGGTCCCTGAGATGTTTCGGAGGGACCTTAACTTTGCACCTCCACACATACTCAGTTCAGTTTCTAATCACTCCCCATTAACATTTTTCACTGGTAGTTTTTCCGTTCCAGTAATTTAGACACTTCAGATGTCCAATTTCCAGCTACTGTAAATAACTGTTATTGTTTTGCATGTTAATATTAACAACAAATAATTTGTTTATAAAAGAATTGGTTTTTTGCATGCATAGAATTACATGCAAAGTGACAAATTCATGTTGGCTACAGCCATTGAAGCCATTAAATATTAACATTTTTATATGCCAGGTAACTGGAATTGCTTGTGAACTAAGCATCACCGGTACATGGCAGGAGGGTGCCAGAACTCGCTTTCTCTGTGTTGCTCTTGGCTGTCTGGGGTAAAATGGTGGTGGTTGCAGGACTAACATATTTGTTCCTAACAGCTGTTAACTTCAAATATGAGATTCTCACCAAATTCCACATTTAGCTTCGCTACTCACACAACCGTATGATAAGACTGGGAGACCCAAATGCTTTGGCTCAAAGGGCCATATTATTCGCTTTATTCTTTCAAAAGTCATTTATGAAGGAATGGAAAAAATATATTTAAGATGAAATTTATGTGCTGTGTGTTGTTTTCTGCCCAGGGAAATAAAGTAGCAGACATTTCCTCTGCATGTCTCCACACTGCCTAAGTTTAACATAGAACTGTCTGCTACTTTTTTCTGCTGCTAAGTAGTGCTTAGCACAGGAACTGAAATTGACTATTGCAAATGTTTTGTTCCTGGCAGGACTTTCAATTGAAAAACTGCAGTTTTAAGTGATTAAGCACAGCTGTTATAAATAAATATTATTAAATGTGACTGACTTTTTGACACCATAATGGTTTCAACGAAAGTGTGTAGGGAGCATCTCTCTCAAAAGCCAGAACGCAAATCCAGATTGCACCACCACCATCTTACTTTGCGTAAAACATAGTAATCGTTTCCTGTATGCAGCCTCTACTCCAACCTTAGGGAGAACCTGATCAGCAACAGCGAGCTGATTGCCGTCATGCGCCAGATCCGCAGCATCCCAGAACACAAACTGCAGAGCATCGCCGATGCGCTCGATGAAAATAAGGACGGCAAGATCGACATCGACGACGTCATTAAGGTACACGGATGGGGGAAAGACGTGCCGCGGGTGGTGTTGCATCCATGTCGAAGCTCAGGTCAAGGCTGTGAGTTGGGAATATACAGCTGTAGCGGTGCTGAAGTTATGGATTTCAAGTGTAGAGCTGGTGCTGTCATTATTGAAGGAGAAGCGTGACAGCGTGTCCACATTAATTCTCATTTTAACTCAGTGTTTCACTGTGAAAAGTGTTATGAGCCCCAGCTGGCCCCTCCGGTGCCCTTTTCCAGTTCTTTTTTCCTCTCACCGTTTGCCTTTCTCCATCACACCTGGACTAGGAGCTGCAGCGCTGCTCAGGTGTGACTGCCCAAAGCCCAACGCTCACACGGTTGTTCTGTGGCCATCTGTGTCGTAGGTGGTAGAGCTCATCGACAAGGAGGACATCGATATCTCCACCACCCAGGTGGCCGAGATCATGGTGATGCTGCAGAAGGAGGAGAAGCTGGTGGAGAAGGAGAAGGCTAAGGAGAAGGCTAAGGAGAAGGAACATGCAGCAGAAGTGAAGAACTGAGCTCCTGTGCGGTGGGACAGCACTGACACATGGCTGGACTCTGCATCTGGCTACTTCACACAGTTTTTTTTTTTTTTTTTTTTTTTTTTTTTTTCCCCCCCCCCCCCCTCTTTAACTTTTATTAAATGAAAACTAAAACTCGCCCTTTATAATAACCATGTGTAAATAGGAGGGGGGAAAAAACCATAAAGGTGGAGTAATGATGTTCCACACACGACTGAAATCTGTTCTTACTAGAAGAAAACAAAAATGTTCAGTATTGATAGAGAATGCTTAAGGGGTGTAGTTTTTCTGCAGATGATGCAGCTTGTGAAGAAAATATTCGTTTGAAATTCTTTGCACTTGCACATGAAATTATCAGGGTTATTTCACGGGTGCATGGATTCAGCACATTTTTTTTAGCTGTCAGGTCCGTGTGATGCAAGGCATTTATTTGAAGATTGTATTCGTTGTAATTTAAAGTCACATCAATTGCTGATGTAGCATTTCGTAATGAAAGCTTCGAGATTGAGTGGTGAAAGGGTGGGTTAGCTGCAGTTGCGTCGAGCTTTGGGGAGTCAGTCCACGAATGCTACACCTGTGTGAAGCCACGCTGACAAGAACACACTGAGACGCATGTATATACCCGTCACACAGAGCCACGGAGGGCCGCAAGCTGTGCATCGAAGGTTGTGTGCACATATGTGGGGCTGTGTGAGAGAGAAAGCGGCAAAAATTAGGAGTAGGGGGTTTTGTGTGCGTTAATGAATTAACTCCTATTTCCTAGGGGGGTGTGAGGCCTCCTGGTTTTGTGCCGTCTCTGAAAACAATGTGGTTTCCTTGAAATGCAAAGAATATTTGCAGCGATGAGTGTGTCAGAGGGCCGGTGCAGCAGCCCCTGTGTGTGGACGAGAAGCCGTGTGGCTCCATGTGGAACCGTACTGGGGGGTGTTCCACACTGGCGAAATATGCAACGTGTTTGAGTGGAACAGGAGCGGCCGTTTCCTCTTGTCGGCTTTGTTCAGCACCCTGTGTGTGCATGCGTGGGTGTGTGTGTTTTGAGCGTTCTCAATGATGGCAGGGCTGCTTCCATGTGTTGTGCTCCACATTCTGCTTACTTCTCCAGCTGCACTGATGACGGGTCGATGGGTTGCCATGTGCTGCTGTGTCCGGTGTCAGTGTGCAGCCGCTTGCTTTACACCTTGATGCAGTATAGATGAAACCTGTCTGTGTGTTTGCACCGTGATTGTACTGAACTTTTAAAACCCTTTAGTCTGAGCTATTGATTTTGTGTTTGGACTCCCCTCACAACATCTGTGCAAATTCGTGGGAAAGGAGGCTGCAGGACGTTCAGTAGCACACATCTGCCAGTGAGCTACCACTGTAGGACCGTCGAATAAAGTACTTACCCTGAGTTACTCCTGAAAATACCCAGCTGTAATGTATGTTGCAGTGTAAGTCCCATCACATACACTTTACATTTATACTGTATTTAAGGCAGCTTAGCACATTCAACAAATGTAAACTGAGGGGAAACAGTATAAGTTTAACGATACTTCAGATGACTGGAGTGTAATTTTGTTTTTAATACAGGCTCGTTCTGGTCAGTGCATATGTGCTTTGAAATGTAAATAAGGCTTCATATTTTTCTCATCAGAACTGGACCCTTTCACCCCAGTCAGCCCATAAAATTAAGCTTCTGCATAAAGACTAAAGATAAGGAATTTTGAAGTGTTGCTTTCATGTTCCATATTTGCACTACATATTTGTAATATTTTATCAAATATAGCATTGATGCGGCACATATTTTTCTGATTGTTGCTCTTTGCCACCACTGTGAGTTTGTGCTTTTTTAAGGTATCCTGCTGACCATCTTCCTTATCAAACCAGAAAAATGTGTTTTCGGTCAACAAACTAGCTTGTTCCCCTGGTTGGGGCAAGAAAATATCCGCAAGGATATTTCACTTTGTTAGGATAGATTTCACCCTGGTCATGCCGGCACTTGGGAAACTGGTATATCAATTCTGTAAATTACTAGGCTCAATTCTGACCCACGTACTGCTCCTAACAAGAACAAAAAAAAAAAGGACAAGCTCAGCAGAGTTACAGTCAGAGGAACGGCATCGGAGATGCTCATTGCTAATTTTTGGTTCAGTAGTAATCAGTGTTCAGTATTGATAGCCATTATTCAGTTTTGCTTAAATTTTATCAGTATAAACATTTTATGCACCTTTTTTTTTTTTTTAACAAACATATATGGTCTCGCACAGCTGGAAAAAAAATCCTGATTTGAATTCTAATTCAACTGAATAAATGCCGTAAAATATGATCTTAGTTATCCTGAAAACCATCAAATACGTACACTGGGAATTGCTATGCCATGGCTGAAACCTGCACTATTTCCTCAACTTATTAACCCAAACGAATCTGGACGTCCACTCGTAATTCAAATTTTTCTTTAGACTAAAGTCACTCCAATCACCAGTTCAGTCAGTAAAAGTTTAGTAATACAAACCTGCCTCAATTTATTTTCAGGTAACTACAGATAAGGATATAAATTTAAAAAACTTCAAAAAATGTTTTGTTTTATTCAACCAACATCAAAATGAAAGTTTATTTAAACTGGGTGTGGATATGCAGGTGGCTTTTGCTCCAGAACACACATTTTAGAAAATGGATTAGTGAAAGAAAATACAAAAAAATATAAACAATTCTAAGCTTGTTTATGTATCTTTTAAAATTCATAATTTGAATGTTTGTAGTGACAGTTTCTCTTCCACAGATTGTCAGCATTTCTAAAATATGAGAATCACTGGAGAAAATAGCATCAGGGAGGAACCTGGAGGAAAACTGGTTTGTTTTTTTGTGAAAAAGTAATGTAGTATGTTTATTTACATGAAACAAAATTTGAGTGTTTTATTAAAGTTTGGGACATCATTGAATTGCTTGCTTTTTAAATTAATGCCATTGAAGTTTTTCTACGGAAATCTACCATGCAACACAAGCTATATATAAAATTTAAATATATAAGGGAAGTCACTGCTAGAGGCATTTTTCTATTGGTAGCTGGATTTCTTTGGACAGAAGTGCAGATGAACTATGAGACAATTTGTCCTCACTTGAGAACACAGATACATATCTCAAGAGGCAGTAATATTTACAATGGCCTTAGGGGAGATAACAGGAGTCAGTTATCACTTATATGAGAAGAATGTGTATTTACTATATGCCTGCAGGTACAATACAGTAATGTGTGTATTAATAATGTGTTTAATCTAAGTTAAGGTTAGCAGATTGTTGGAAAAAAAAGTATCATACTTGTAATGTTCTAAAATGACAACGGGGAGCGAAAAGAGACTGCAGGAGGAGTGTGAGGGGACCAGGGGCCCCTTTCCTATTTCACAGCCTCGTTAAATGGGTCCATCGCGTCTCTATCAGTCCTATCCTTGCTTCCTCTTGCTACATTGAATGTATTGGTATTAGTGAAAATATGGTAAAATTATTTTGTGTGCGTATTTAATTCCAGTTTATTTTTCACAGTTAGTGATGAATGTGTAATACCATATTTGATTAAATCAAGTCTACTTTGGTGTTTTTTACCAAACATCCAAATAAACTCAATTTAACCCATTTTACAGTGGATGCAGTCTTCCCGCTCCTTAAGGTCATTTGTTTCTGAAAAACCCTTCATAAGGTGAACTCTCCAGACTCAAATATGTGGTTACCATTAGCTTTAGTTAGTTAGAATTATCGGAACAAGGCATTTTCCCTTCATTAATACTGTGACTGTCTAGACTACCTGTGCTTGTTCAGCTCCTTCAGAGCTATTACAAACTGTGTACTTAAATGCTCTCAAACAAAGCATATACATGATACTCACATATTGTATTAAATTAACCTTTAATGCAAAAACCGAATCAGAATAATCAAAACAGGAAATCATTGAAAACAGTACAGATGAATTTGGACTCAGAACAACTTCATGTGGTGCTTCACTATACATGGGCTGTGCAATCAGACATGGGTTCAGTCCTCATCTGTGTGGGGTTTCTATGTTAGTTAATAGTTTAGATTTAGAATAATTCAGAATCGTCTTGATTTTAACCCTTGTTGACTACACTTGAACTGACACTCTCTTGTTGGCTGAATTAGATGATTTGATGATGATCAGTGTTATATTCCAGTAGAGGATGGGGAGGTGAGGCTCTGCACTCTCTCCTTACTCACACAACATGAGTAACACACCCAGTTCCTCCTGACCAGCATGTCTGGAAGCCAGAAGGCTGACGAGAAATGTAAGTGATATAGTCAGTAAATTCTAAGGTTGGCCACCGTGTGATGCTGCTGTGCCGCATGCATGACGGCTTCCAACCGCAGCACCGTTACATGGCTGCAAGTCTCAGAACTTACTGGCTGTATCAGGTATTACATAAACAATATACTGTCTTAACACGTAGGCTTCCGCGGCCAGTGTCAACTGACTGGGGTTCTAAGTCTTCTGGATGAGACCGCTTCGTGTAGGAAACTGGTTCCAATGTTTCGATTCCCATGTTGGAAGCATCTTCAGGGAGCTTCCACATCTAGCGAAGGTATGCTAGATGTGGATGCTTCCAACATGGGAAGTGAAACGTCGGAACCACTTTCCTACACGACACGGTCTCATCCAGAAGACTCAGAACCCCCGTATACGGGCAACAAACCAGTTTGTGCCTTTCAAATTTCTCCAGGGCTCACAGGGCAGAGGAATGGCCTTTTTCCTACCTGGAATTTTGCTCCCTGCATCTGGATGGAAGAATGTGATGACTTAAAGACAGTCATTAGTGTTCGTCCATCCATAAAGTATACAGGACTTGAAGTTTGAGCACTTAGCAAAGCAAGACACTTATTCTGCTTAAAAATGCCCTCAGTAGTACAGTTGAGGCCTAGAGGGGCATCTTTCCCTCCATGAGCTCAGCAGAAAGGATGGCACCAGCTGTCCAGACAAATCCACCACCAACAACCTCCTTGAGGATGAAGTAAAAGTGATCACACAAAAGCTATGAAATCATATAAGTTGTATAAGATATCTCACCATAGGGGAAGTTTTAAAACCATCTCTGACAGAATAAAAGATGGGAAAATCTATGTAAATTATTCAGAAACACTGCCTTGCATTGAATGTTGTCAGATTTAAGGCAATAAATCAGGCTTGACAGAGACTAAATGACCAACTAGATGTACGAGTAAACTGCAGCTTTCATTTGGATCTATTTTACAGTTTTTAGTGGCAAGTGGGTGGTTTCACCGCTATTTACTATTGGAGAAAGGTATAGGATCCTAAATCACCACTTACGCAGAGCTGAAGAACAGTGGTAAAACACGCTGTTATGTATTTGGCAATAAAATCCACCAAAGAAGCAGAGAATTCACCACAAATGTACTATGGAGGAGGGATGAGCAGTGACTTTTCCCTACAGACATACGTAATTTGACATTTGTCCATCCCAGCCGCCTTTTTATTTTGTAGTGCGTTATTGAGATCCAAGATTAAGAAATGTGTAGAGATGCAACATCCGTGGAACGCCAACATCAACCAGACTGTCTGTTATATTGCAACACATTTGAACATAAAAACGCTGAGCGTGACAACGCATAGAAATGCACCAATGTAACAATTCACTGTTTTTCTTGCTTTGTGGAGTTCTTTCACTCAACCACAATGCACGCCTTCATATGACAACATATTAATAAAATCATCAAAAATCATTTGCTACATTGTTCGTATATATTTGATTTCCTTTAAACCTAACAATAAGCTTATAGTTGCCACCTTAAATCCAAGATTTAATTGCAAAAAACCAGCACGGCAATCGAGGGGGGGAAAAAAAACCCGAAAAAGCACAGCTTTAACATAAACTGTCCCTTAATTTGCTTCTACATATTAAGTAGCAGTATGACATAAGATACTTTTTCATACATTCTTTCAGCTGTAAACAGAAGAAATTAAAAGTAAGGATCAAATCACTTACAAAACATTCTACATAATTTCCTTTCTTTATAAGTTACAAAATCAAAATCTGGAGAAAAAAAAAATCAAGTTTATGATACCAAAACCTACACTGACTTAAACAGGAACAGATGTTTTAGGTCTATAAATACCTTTACAAATATACATGTAAATTAGATAGAACTAAGTTTTAATGTGTAAGTTCACAGCAGTATATCCTCGATTGCAATGCTCCGAATTTAAAGACACCATCTTAAAATATTTCTTTAAAAGTATACCCCTACTTTTAGAAATATGATGCACGTCTATATTTTTACAAAACGTTAAATAAAAAACAGTGATCCCTTTTGTGAAGATAGCATAACATGGAGTAAATGTGTGTGTGTGTGTATGCAGTACAGGTGTGTAGGATGTATTTTCTCGTTCCCCCCATGAAATACGTGAGAGCAGATGCTGTCTTTTTATTCAGCGAAGAGTGTCCGTGTCAAACAGAGACGTTTTATTCTGGACATAAAAATACTGTCCTTCAGGTCCGTTCTGAAAAATGAAAAAGTTACAGTCAGTAAATTCAAAGACTGGCCACCATGTGGTGCTGCAGTTTGACCTTGCTATGGAGGGATGCAATGCCTGAGGTCCTGCTGCTTCTACTTCTCCAGGGCTCCTGTGTTTGCATATAAAGATCTTTCTTCTTCTTGCATGTAAGTACCAAATATGAGAGAGCGCCGCATTCCCCACACCTTGCTGGTGTTTTCCCGTACCGGGAAGGCACAAAGTGGCGTCGATGTACATAGCAAGAAACAAACGGCTGCGAGGAATTTTCGTTCTGACGGAAACGCTCCTGAAGACCCTATTCTTCAGGCTGGTGCTGGACAATTTAAAAAAAAAAAAAAAAAAAAATTAAATTTAAAAATTACGCGCTCATTAAACGTTTCCCTTAAGCTGATGGAGAGGAAGCAGATATTTATGTCCTGAGGATGCCACCGTTCTGGTAATGTTCAAGTAGGCAAGGCTCCTCCGTCACAGAGTCATGGGCAAAGACAGAGTCGTCCCCCAGTGAGCCAGAACTGCTCGAATCCTGGCAGGTAGGAGAGTACTGCTCGAAAGGCACCAGCAGGTCCAGGTAGTCCTGTAGAAAGCCGAGAAAACAGCAAAGACCCACAGATCAACTCAGTTTATTCCACTTAATCATTTAGATCACCCTGTTCTCCAAAGCAAATTACAGTTATTTACCCATTTATATAGGTGGGTAATTTTACTGCAGTAATTCAGGATAAGTACCTTGCTGAAAGGTACTACAGCTAGAGGCGGGATTCAAACCCACAACCTTTATAGCCACAAGCAGCAGCTCCAACCACAATGCTACTGCCCTTTATTACCTTAATGCCAGAAACCATGGACTTTTTCTATTTCAGTACACTATGAGTAATCTGATTAAATGTTATATATTTATTTATATGCTAATTGTACCTTATGTTTCATATGTACTGCAGTTCTGAGCCCACGTAATATATAAAATAATCTAAAAATGGAAAATAAAGCTTTGAACTGGCCTGTAGCACATATCCTTAGCCACTATGTCACTTGCACCAACTAGGCATCGGATTTACAGTTATTTATAAGGTATTTCGTTAAGGAATAATTAATATTATTAATTATTAATACATGGACCGGAGAGTAAAGGCACGACTGAGAAAAAATAATTTTCACGAAAACCAGCGACAGCGATACGCCGCACTCGGCAATTTTTGCAGGATCCCAGCTTGAGATACAAATAGGAAGTTATGATTTTTCAGCGTATAAAATTTATAATGCTGGCCATCTGGAGTCAACAAGATGGTGAACATACATTGGAAGAAGTCATCGACAGCACTCGGTCGTGATCCTCCACAAGCTGCCTGAAGGTTGGCCTCTGCAGGGGGACGGCATGCCAGCACTCCCTCATAATCATGTACCTTGAAGCAGAAAAGACAAACTTTGCACGTGTGTATGCTGTCTGTAGGTGCAGAAAAAAACACCTGGTGCATCTGTACATCCGTGCAGAGAGCAACTGATGAATTTTTCACAGAAGCGTGAGTGACAAAGAGAGCGTGTGTGTTCCACTGACGCATGCATGAGTGACCCCGTGTAAGTAGTCTATCTAGCAGTGTAAGTCTTTGGGTGCTCTGGTTTCCTCCCACCATCCAAAGACATGCTGTTCAGGTTCACCCATGGTGTGTGAGTGACAGAGAGAGAGTGTGTGTGTTCCACTGACGTATGCATGAGTGACCCAGTGTAAGTAGTGTATCTAGCAGTGTAAGTCACCGCGGTGAATAAGGAGTGTGGGCTGATAACTCTACATAGAGTTCATTGGAAGTCGCTCTGGGGAACAGCATCTGCTAGATAAATAAATGTAATTGGTTCCCAGACACTTGAAATTCATTAAAATATCAAAATGAATGTTTTATAATATTTGTATCAAATATTTTTCTGTCCTGTCTTTCAATATTTTAATTTAGTGTTTAACTAATAACCCCTTGTCCATGGAGGTCCAGAGCAACATTCCCTCTTGTGCTTGAACATGGTAAACCACCAAGTGTACGTCGAGCATCTGCTTCCAGTCGCGCACAATTTTACATTAGTTACACAAATTTATATGACACCAGTGGGTGTAAACCTGCTCCTAACAGGCTGGAGTACACTGTAAACGCTGTTAATGCTACCGTTTCTTTTCGCAGGCTTACAATTTACATGATGCCACACTGTTTAATTTCTTTGTGGTCATGGAGCACATATTTCAGCTACAGTAAACAGCCTTGCACAAAAATGGTTTATTATGCATACAGCCTCATGGAAATTAGAGGGAACGTCGGAAGGACTGGGCATAGGAACTCTTTCTAGCCCATCTCTGCTAATAGTAATAACGATGTAAGAAAGGCCTTTATACCATAATTTGAGCGAATAACAAGGATGGTGTGATGATGGGGCGGTGTATAAAGCCCATTTGTTCTGTGCTGGAACACTAATAGGAAAGAAAATTTGTTTGCTTGTCTTATTAGAGACATTTCCAGTTTGTCTGAACGTTCAGATGTGTGTGTGTGTGTGTGTTTATGCATTAACAAGTTGCCCTTACAGCTCATGGGTGCAATTTGCTGGCTTTTCCATGCGATGGCCCTCCTTAAGCAACTTGAAGAGCTCCTCAACAGGGATTCCGGGATAAGGAGATCCTCCCAGGGTGAAGATCTCCCATAGCAACACCCCATATGACCACCTGAGGATACAGAAACCTTTCGTTATTATCGTTTTCATCACTGCTTAACTCCCAACAGAGCTTTATAAAGAACATCATGTCTCCATCCTTCATCCAAGAGCTTTACCCAAGAGAAGAGATACCAAAGGACATTCCTGCTCTTCGTCTCGCCACTTCCAAGTCTTCGCCATCCCCTTGAGTTTGACTTTCCAATGGCTTCGCCTTACTATTGACAGGCAACTCTGACTCTTCCCAAAAGACTTCATAAAGTAGAACTGGTGGTGGCAGCTGTTGTGCAGGTGTAAATAGACTAAACTGTGCACTTTCAGAAATCCCCATGTTCTACATGGTTGCTTCTAAACCAATAGCTTGTGAGGACAGAAATGGGGCCTCAACATCGTTCAATGAGCTCTTCATCTCCCGCACTTCTGCCAAAAACAGTTCCTCCCTCTTCTGGGGGGAGCGGAGTGGAAGGTTCACCGCTCAGAGAGCAACTCTCTCTGATTTCACTGACGAAAGCTTTGGTGCCACTCAATATTAACATGTAGTAGATCAGCATCAGTGTGTATTTTAGCACGTTGCGTTGTAAACTCACACATCGCTTTGGTGTGTGTAGACCCGGTCAAACAATGCCTCCGGAGCCATCCACTTCACGGGCAGCCGACCCTGAAACACAGGGCACCACGAAGTCATTGACCAAAGCAGAACGACCTTAATCCTCAATCTCAACGCTTTCTATTTTTCTGACGACAGACCCTTACAAGTCACTGAACATGACTAAGCAAACTTACTACGGTAGAGCTACGAACATGGGATGAAAATGCGTTCCATGACACATACAGTCAGTGGTGATGACACAGAGATGACCGCGTGTCCAGTCATTCGCTGAACATCACTCTGATTACATATTTACATCAGATGTTTGTGGAAAAAACGGTACAGCTTTACCCCAGTTACTTGGTTTGCTTTCAGACTGATTCCCTCTTACTGCTTCATGACATGACTCTACTCCTTCTGCCACATAACCTCTACCCTCTTCTTGTACCCTTGTTACAAGGTATTGTGTTTAGCCCTTCCAATCCATTGCTTCCATTGTTTCTACACCGTCAAACTCCATCGTTTGGATGCCTCCCCATGTGACGCTTGGCCTTCGTCGGTCCATATCCACTCACGTTTGTTGTTTTTTTGTAGTAGTCAATGTTATGTACATCTCGAGCCAGGCCAAAGTCGGCTATTTTCATGACATTGTCCTCTGTAACAAGGACGTTCCTAGCAGCGAGGTCCCTGTGGATACACTGCAGAGATAACGAAAAATAAAAGAGGCAAGGTCACTTCCAAGGAAACCCTGAAAGGAAAAGTCTTACAATCCTACATGTTCCATCACATCCGTACTGTTCTTCATGCCCTGCAACCGGTACACATCGACTGATGAAAAATAATAACTCAATATTCAATAAGACTTTTAAGGGTCTCAAAGTGAGTTTCAGAATTCACACTTTCTTCTTCCTCCCCACCACCACAGTGTATACCTCAAGATAGACCTCAGTCCTCTGTTTAGCTCATTATGTTCTGTAATACTGTATTTTACAGTATAACATAGTATACAGATGCTCCTCTACTTACGATCGTTCGACTTAGGATTTTTCAAAGTTACCATAGCGATACGCATTCGGTAGAATCCGTACTTCGAATTTTGAGTTACGATCTGTTCCCTTGCCTGCAATATGCGGTACGATACCCTCACCTGATGCTAGATGATGGCAGCGAGCCGCAGCATCCACTCAACCACGCTCGCATTAGGGAAGATCACGTCAACGAGTGTAAACCACCGATACTGTGTTGAAAGCATTTTTTTATTTTGCGTTTTCGCATCCCATTACGTCTACTAAATGCCAATGTGTGTCTCCTGCTTAAATTTGCCCAGCTGTAGGCTACGGTAAATGTTCTGAGCACGGTTAAGGTATGCTAGGCTGGGCTATGATGTTCGGCAGGTGCGCTACTGTATTCTTCTTCCACTCACGATTTTTCCACTTACGATGGGTTTATCGGAACATAATCCTATCGTTAGTCGAGGAGCATCTGTACACAGGTATTATTACACAACCCTATTTTCAACACATTTTGAACCATAATTCTACTCCATCACATACACCAGCTGTGGAAGTCCACGCACCTTCTTGGAAGCCAGGTATTCCATCCCTCTGGCCACCTGGTACGCATAGGATACGAGGTCCTTGAAGGACAGCTGTTCTTGGGGGGTCTTGCATGTGTCAAATGTGTAGTCCATGCCAGGGGGCCTCCGTGCCCGCAGGTACTCCCTCAGGTTCCCCTTCGAAGCAAACTCCACCAGCACGTACAGAGGGCCTGTACCCGAGGTAAACAGCCAAGAAAGTGGCGAGCAGAGGCACGCGTGAACCCGAGGAAACTCCGACCTCCAATAACAGCCTTGCACTGTGTACAAAAATCCGCTGCTTTTACATACTAGCTCATAAAAAATTCCCCTTTTTTCATCCCAGCGCTACAATAATTTTCACTCGAGCTCATTTAAACAGATGGGAACCGGGGAAAAAACACCATTTAACACGTAATAAAAATTCTTATTAGGAGCTCACAGGAGTGGAACCCAACACAATTCAGTTTTAATTTTAGCCCATAAATTTATATAAGTATTATGGAAGCCGTGCATCAACAATCAAGCAACGCACAAAGAAGCTTTGACCACATCTTAACCATGCTTTATATACTATATTCTGTATACTGAGTGCTTTATATACTACAGACACCCCTCGATTTGTGCAAATAGACCGTTCTTGAACCCCTTACGTAAGCGAAAAGTTACGTATGTCGGATTCCCCCTCCTCCCCCACCATACAACATAATAACATTAATAATTTTTCCATCTCACTTATTGCACCTGGACGTTTCTTCGTTATTATTGTTGTTTTCTTGCTAGCTGTTCCTTTCACGTACTCTTTTATACGTGCAGCATCCTTCACTATCGTATTCCCAGTCCATACGGCTAAACCTGGTTCCCGTGCTATAGACAATAATCTTTGTTCACCTTCATACTTCCTTATTAATTTCAATTTCACCTCCAAATCGATTGCTGTACGCTTGTAAGACGGTTCTCGTTTTCCTTCAAGTGCACGTTCAACAGCAGGCACTGTCACTAATGAAGAGTAAAAATATGGGAAAAAAAGCAGTACGCTAAGGAGAGGAGATGAGTTCATAGCTTAAAACATGCGGGAACTGGGAAGATGGAGAAGCTTCCTCCCTCGTCTGGTTACGCCGACTTGCGCTTAACGTATTTCAGATGTTTTGCATAAAATAAAAGCGCTATCCATAAATTATGTGTATGCCGGGTAGTTTTTACACAAATCCAGATTTACGTAAGTCGAATTTACGTAAATAGAGGGGTGTCTGTATATTGACTCACAGCCTCATAACTCGCCGTCTGACAGGGTGAGATATATGCATAAACGGGCAAATATACAGTACAGTAATTTTTAACTCAGGTCAAAAAGTTACTGCAATTTAGGTTACTTTAGAAAAAAATAGCAGGTTAAACACTAAACTCCAGCTGTAAAACACCCAAAAAAAGTTGTCAGTTTGTCTTGAAAATGTGGTGAGAGGAGGCTACAAAAATGGATATTAAACAAACAGTACCTGCGGTTTAACCCAATAAACTGAATGTGTGCTACTATATGAAAAAGCCATCTCAGCTTCTATAAAATAAAGCTGCACTTATAAAAACTCAGACAGCTACAAACTTATCAGAAAGAATCTTATGTGAAAGTGGAATCGTGTTGAAATTAAAATTACTGTAGATATACTTATTATAGTAAATGCATAATGCAGAAATATATCCTACTTTAACTACTGACTGTGACATCTTCATCCTCACCTCCTTGTGTACAAGCTCCAAGCAGATTGATGATGTTCTTGTGCTTGCCAATCATCTTCATCATCTCCATCTCTGACACCAGATCCGAGAGGTCTTTGTCAGTGGCATCATCTAGGAATAAAACGAGAAAATGAGTCATTGTGTTATGCACCATTCCTCTCCTGGAAGGGCTCTAAGGTTTGCAGAAATCATTGAGCTTCCTGAATTTTTACCCTTGGTTAAATCATTCAAAAACATATAAAAAACCATGTTTCTGATTTATTGGAACTACCTGCAAGACTTCAGAGCTCACTTTTCACATCCCTCTCATGGAGTTGTTGTCCTTCATACATTAGCGACAAAACTATCTGCAATACTACAGCAGTCAACAGCTATCATTCCCTAACCCTAACCATTCACCTTTGAGATGGTAACCAAACAATGTGGTCCATATAGTCGCTTAAGGCTGAGAACAGCTGGTTTTCCCAGCTCTTGTTGTTGTTCGGTGCCGTCGAGTCGATGTTGACTCATGGCGACTCTATGGATAGTTGTCCTGAAAAGCGTCCGGTCTTCTACCAACCAGCTAAGACTTGAAAATGGGGCATCCATCGCTGTGGTGCTTGTGTTGATCCTCCGCATAGCTGGCCTTTCTCTCCTACGTTCACCTTCCACTTTGCCCAGCATGATGTCCTTTTCCATTGATTGTTCTTTCCGTATGAGGTGTGCAAAGCGAGAGAGTCGAAGCTGTGTCACCTGAGCTTCCAATGATGTCTTTCCGGGCCGTCTAGGTAAACGTGGAATTCTTTGCCAGCACCATAGTTCAAAGACATCAGTTCTCTTCCTGTCCATCTTCTTCACTGCTCGACCCTCACATCTGCGAGACCATGATTTGAACTAGGCGGACTTTTGTGTACAGAGTCATATCCCTGCACTTGATAATTTTGTCCAAGCTTATCATGGCAGTTCTGCCCAGAACAATTCGTCGTCAGATTTCTTGGCTGCTTGTCACTTCTTTATTGATTATTAATCCGAATAGACTGAGGTTATCTATTGTCTCTATTTCTTCTCCATCTAGTGTGAAGGATTGCATTTTGCTAGTTGTGAACAGCTTCATCTTCATCACGTTGAGATGCAAGCCCATTTCCAAGCTACGTTCTTTGATCTTGGTGAGCAGATGTCTCAAATTGTTCTCGCTTTCAGCCAGTATGGTCGTATCATCAGCTTAGCCAATATTGTTGATGAGTCTTCTACCAATTTTAACGCCCTGTTTTTCTACATATGGCTGCTTCCCTGATGATCTTTTCTGCATATAAATTGAAAAGATAAGAGAGAGTATGCAATACGGCGAGAGTATACCCAAAAGTTGCAAGACTACACTAAGCTGGGGCCTGACAACAGAGGTGGATACCATTAACCTTCAATTTGGATGAGATATTCTAAATAACTTTATGCTGGTTCATGGTGGTCTTGTTTGGTTTGGTTTTGTCTGGTCCCAACCTTGAACCAATTTTGCTAGGGGTGATCCCACCAAGAGCACAAGACTTCAGAAAACACTCAAGACCCATGGAGCTCTCAAGCCCCTCCATTGCAACGACGTCGTGATCCGTGGAAGTGAAACAGTACCACCTACATCAACATTTGGCTAATTAAATCAATACATAATTCACACCAGTGAACAAATGCAACTGTATTAAGATAGGCAGAGAATTACAGTAAATCCATACATCTTCCATATAATTTTTTTCATCATCAACCACCTGCACGACTTACAGATTCAAAACTCCTAAAAACAGAGATAATTCTACCCTTTTTCTTCCAATTCAGAAAAAAAAAACTCAATCCATACAGGGTCCCAAGAGTGAGAACCATCAGTTCATAGATACTGGGGCAGTATTGATCTTCAACCAATAAATATTAACAGAGCAAAATTTAATAAAAGTTTGCAAAATATTTAATCTTAGACCCACCTTTCAACATCTTGACAGCAACTGTGAGGGACTTGTTGCGATCCTCTTTGTCTATACCAATGGCTTCGGCCATTACCACCTGTCCAAAGCAGCCCTCACCCAGTGGCTTGCCCAGTGTCAGCCTGAAAGAGGGTACCAGACCACAGCATCTGAGTGTAAATCCCCGATTGTTTGTGTGATAGCGTTCAGACGGAGATGCTCTAAACCCAGACTTTCGGAGTGGGAAATTGTCCAAGGTTATACCACTGAAATAAATCGCAGTGAAAGTACTTCTGGTTGCAACTCAGATGAGTTGCAGCTACAGGATCTTGACTGCTTTATGCTTGTCTCACCTATTCCGAGGAAACTCCCACTTTGGGTCTGCAGGTATGTCCAGTTCCGACACGTTGGCCAGTACTGGTCCATCGCTGGACGACAGACGGGCAATTCTAACCAAAGGTGTGTTGGAGTTCATGGATGAGTTGGACTCCAAGGACACCTGCTTGAGTATAAGACACACATTGTTCTAAAGTCTGAAAAAAATAAGTTAAATTAGAAAAAGCTCTGGGATCTAATGGTAAGCTTTGGCATGCATGGCTCTGAGGGAAGATGCATGTAGGTAGAGCAGTCAGTGAGAGTGAGTACAGGGTGTGTGTGAATCTAGTAGAGTCAGAAAAAAACATACATGCGGCTAGAGTGTGGTCTTCCGGTTGAGTTTTTAAGGAAATTCCTGTGATCCTCTTGTTAAATTGCTCTAGGCAATACAACATCACACTCAACTGAAGATTGTTTTCCTATGATTGCTACCTATGAAGGCGGTAACACACACCTGCAAGCTTAAGCTAAAACAGGAGAGGCAGACAGACCATAAGAACCACAGAGACTCCTGAGTTCCTGTGCAGATCTTCTCCGTTAGGTCAGCCGAACTCTTTAAGGTGAGCCGGACTTGAAAGGCTGAGTCCGTCTCACGTGCTCAGTGCCGTCTCATCTTTCCACTTACACACCTCTTCCGATTACACCATACTGCAAATGGAGCTATGGGTTTTTGCAACCCAACGAGTACAATGCTCCATTTACCATTTACCACTGCCCTTGCACTTTCCTGATGCACTTTCAATGACACAGATGGCATCAGCTCAATGGTAAAATAATGGTAAAATAATGTTAGTAACAAGGACTTCAACACTGAAACACATCCTTGGACCACCACTAATGTTATCCTGCAACATGTACCAAATTGTCTTTTTCACTCCTGAAATGTTATTATTTTGGAGTATCCCCAACAAATTACTGGAAGGAGTGGAAAGTAAATGCTTTTTTTACACTTTGGGAAAATAAGCTGTGTCAAATGAAGGGAAATATCCAAAGGAATCTTCCCAACATCCATCAAGTTATGTCTTGAGAGCTGAGAACTTTGAGATGTCCCTAGAAACAAAGGGTTGAGGAGGAAAGTTTGAAAGAACCTTGTATCTACTTTCTGTTACCTGTCTTTTGAGTGGGAATTTTGAGAGTTTCTGCACTGGGGGGCTCGGCAAAGTCTTCTGCGCAGACATCCTCATGCGACACAAGATGACGATGACAACAGTGAGTATGAAGAGCACACAGCCAGTCACGTAGATGAGGATATCAGCATAGTCATCATCGTTATGATCTTCATCAACTGTCACGGTAAGAAATCAAAGACAAATCAAATCCAATTTTAAGGGAAATCCAAACACCAAGTAAGACATATTTTTGTAAAAGACCAAAATTCCAGCTGAGCAAATAATTTAATTAGACCCTGTGCACATGTACATTTCTTAGAACCCAGCAGCAAGTATATCAAACCTCTAGATTATGAGTGCAAAAAGGCTGAAGTTCTCAGATTGATTTAATGAGTTATTTACATTGGGAGGGAAGTACAACTGTTAGGGACACACACTGAAAACTCAGTGTTACAGACGGAGGTGCTGGGAGGGGCCCTTCTGTTGGAGCCACGCAGTTGGTACTAAGTGGCACATTGAAAATCTAGCTGAAAAACAGGGAAATAACTATGTAGCTCTGGATAAAAATATCAAATGTAATAATTTCAACTGTATGTAAAACAGTGAAATATTTCTCTGATGACACAGAAAAGAAATCAGTATGATACAGGCTGTTCTGTAGTCCAGGCATTTTCAAACGGGGTTCAGTGTCACACCTATGATGAGTGAATAATTGCTGTAAAATCTCTGCAAACTGACTGAAAAAAAGCTTTAAAAAAAAGAAAAATTGAAAATAGTTCCCCTTTTATGCTCGATTTTTTTCCCCGCTTCTCAGAGTCAGACTTAGCATCATAGTGACAGACACAGAAAGGGTCCTGATAGACCTTTGCTGCTGGGTAATAAGGTGACGTACAGCAGTTCTCACCCCATTTTACATCGATTTTCTTCACACAGCACTAAAAAGTGGCATGCTTCATGTACATTAGAACAAATTCATTCGTGGAACAGATTCACATGGCAGCCACTGCGCAGAGAGACGTTATTAAAGGCTATTAAAAATAGAGAAAAATACACGATGTAAAATATTTAGTTAAAAATAGACGGAAGTAACGAAAGTTATTTTTCATCATGGTCATTTTCACAAGGGTGAATGGTCATGCTGTAAAGGGAAGGGAGATTATAAATCGGCGTGACACGGAAGAAAGAGGAAGGGTCTTCGAAGTACCTGGGAGCACAGTCAACCATGCAGAGTGGAAAGTGTAGCCAATAGAGTTCCCCGCTAGACAAGTGTACTCCCCTGCATCCTCAAAGGACACATTGGTCAAGAACAGAATCTCTAACTCCTTGTCCGTGGTGTTTATACCTGCCGTCTGGGACACAAGGGAGACAGGAAGAGAGAAGGGATGGGAGGTGGGATTTCATCAACTCGGAATTTCAGAAGAAAGAGGCTCCCCATACCATGGAGAACCACGTGGGAACAGCACCAGGAACACCAGCACATGTTCTGCAAGCAACCCAAAAGGCATTTCTGGACAAAGCAGATCCCCGCACAGATACCCATCAGAAAGCGGGGCCAGAAGGAGTCAGTCAGTCCCACCACCAGCCAACACCTTTGTTTTAGTCAATATATTTGTCTGAAGAGCGGAGGTGCAGATGTGCAGGAGACACCGGCTTTTCACTCTGCCACTTATTTGCCCGGAGGAACACCGTAGCACAATGAAAACCCGAAAGCGAAAAGGATGCGATCCGATAAAGTCAACGTCGAATCTGCCGGGCAGCGAACAGATGTTTGCCTGGATGTTTTAAAGGAGAAACTGATCAGAGAGGTCAGCAGGTCAGTTCTCAAGAGGGGGCTGTTTCTTTGGAGAGCACATGTCCCGAAGCCAGGTAGAATTTAGAAGTGGGATTGTGGGAGCTGCTGAGGAGGGCCCACCAAGGACACCGAGGAGGGGAACAAGCTGGGGGGTGGGGTGCTGTGTGTGTGTGTGTGTGTGTGTGTGTGTGTGTGTGTGTGTGTGTGCGCGTGTGTTTTTTTTTACCTTGTTTCCTAATAAAAAGCCAGAAGGAGTTTTCCGACTTGCCTACGAAATTAAAGGCTCGACAGCCGTATTTGCCCTCATCCTTCTCTGTCACATTGAACAGAGTCAGCTTATCATGGGTCTCGGTGCGTTCACTGATCAGAGTCTGGAGGGACACACAGACAGGCGTGTGAGCGCTGCGCTTTGCCGCACAGAAACATTCTCATTGTGCATAAACGCTTAGAAGAGAAGCACATGAAACAGCGTGAATAACGCATGCTCTTCAATACATTGACATCTATTCGTACCTGGCGCTGATCTCGCTTCATTCTGCTGTTGAGGATTTTAGATGTAAGATCACTCACATAGAAAACTGTTCGATACACCACGTTGACTCTGTGAGCCATAATTAATTCTGCTTACATCCCCCATCAATTTTCATTGTGATTTTCAGACTGTTTCACCAATGAAATCAATAATATTCCATCCATCCATCCATCCATCCATCATTGTTCCGCTTGCCCAGTGTCGGGTGGTGGTGGTCTGGAGCCTCTCTCGGAAACAGAAGGCACAAGGCAAGGTGCATCCTGGATGGGACTCCAACGCATCACAGGACACTCAGACACACATGCATTTCACACATGAATAGCCATTGGCAATTTAGAGTCACTGATTCACATGAAAGACTGTGGGAGGAAACCAGAGCAGGCCATACAAACATGGAAAGACCATCTAAACACTCCCCACTGGCTGGGCCAGATCTGATTCTCCATCCAATCACAGAGGCCAAGTGCTGTGATGCATCAGTGCTACCTGCTGCTGAGCTGCACTAAAATTAATACTGATCAATAATATTATTCAGAGTAAAGAGGGCGACTCTAAGTTGCAAAAGTGAGCAAAATTATCGGATATGATCTCCCTAGGTGGTCTTAACGTAGTGTGTCTGTCTACGGAAACCAGGCTTTCGAATGAGCAGCAACGGGTTTTTCTTCTATCATTTTGGACTTTAAATGCTGCTCTATAAACTGAGAAGCGACAAAAAGCTCTTTTCTTTTTTTTTTTTTAAATCTGTGCCACACGGCTGCGAGAGCGCGCCGAAAAGTGAAGGAAAATTCCAGTAAGCGCTGTTCCAATTACGTCCTTTTAAAACGGGCTAAGGGTGGATTGGCCCCCAGCCGCCGCCACTCTGCTGGCTCAGCCCTCCCTGCCCAGCTCACTTTTTCCAGAAGCTTCTTCTGCAGATAGAGGGCTACGTCTTAGCTGTGGCCCCCACATGCTGCCGCTGTGGCAGCTCATCTGCTCCAAACCAGATGTTTATGGCGTTTGTTTTCCTTGTGAAAAAACTGGTAGCAGCCTTTCAAAGGACTTCCATATTTAAACACGAAGAGCTCCACGACGTGCGGCGGGGAGTTGCCCCAAGCCTCTAACCCTAACTGGGGCACCGAGGGTAGGAGGGCGTAGAAAAATAACCAGAAAAAGCAATTAAACCTCAAGAAATTATTTTAAAAGATGCTAATCTAGTTCTCTCAGATGTGGTCTGATAGCAGCACCGAGCATTTCTGACTTTAGACCAAAGGGAACCGACAATCATATCAATTTATTCATTTATTCATTCATTGCTCATTCATATTTCACTGGGTTGCTCAAAGTATAGGAGTACAAAGACATAGGAAAATCATTGTAACAGCGATATCTTACATTTATTCATGAAGCAGAATGCTTTTCTATAAAAGTGACGAACATCGGAATATCGATGATTCCTGATCACCTTCCTTACAATTTTTTTTTTTTGAGATACACAAACATTTTCGTTACATTACAGGAGTAGTTATGTAAAGGTTTATCCGGCATCATCTTAAAGTTATGGTGCATGAACATTTATACCTTACATGAACTTAAGAGATGATGGGCAAAGTGAGTCTGGAAGAATTGAGTTTTAAGACCCTTTGTAAATGTGGACAGGGATTCAGCAGCTCTGAGGGAGAGGGGGGAGGTTGTTTCACCACAACGGAGCCAGAACCGAGTAGATTCAGTTTGAATTTATAATCAGAATCGTTCACTCGCACATTACAGCTGTTTATGTCTATTTATGCCTTTTAAAGCTAATAGTCCACGTAATAATAACGTTTCATTAACGTGAAGGTAGGATAGGCCTGTGAAACTGGATTAGATTTTAGAGACTCGGCTTGGAAGAGGCGGCGGTACGACTCGATCCTGGTCTCGCGTTCCGAAGGCAGTGACCCAAACATGACCACCGAAATGCTAAAGCTATTTGGATTTGTACTCGACCCAAATGACAATAAATGCTGATTTTTTTCTTTTGATAAAACTTTTATCCGCAGCAGACGACTGTATCCAACCCGTTTAAAAAGAGTGGAATTTAACCTGAGAAATTCAGGGTAAGTATCTCAATTACTGCTAATTTCTCAGAAATCTGCACGTCACATAAACGTCTGGGCAAATAAAAGTATACAATTGCGCAGTGTAATTTCCAGTGTAATTATGGAGTACATTTACCGTTCGGGGACAAGAGAGCAGTAAGTACTGAGCGATAATCACTTCCTGAAATAATAAACTGAACATGCACACATAAGTCAACATATGGAGATAATTTACTTGGATATTTTTGTCCCAGAAATATCTTCACATCTTCCATTAATGCCAAACATTTCAAGGGTATCTGAGGAACTAAGAGGCGAAGTACAAACTGCGCTCGACGGCAGAAGGACGGGACTCAAAGCATCACCATGGAGCTGCAATGTTTGGAAAAATAACAAAGAAACAAGCTTTTACTCACGTTTGTTTACACATTGAATATGGACCTTTTTTTTTTTTCTTACCAGCTGCCTTTGTGTTACTCTGTTTTCTGGGTAAAGTTTGTGGGGAAATGGTACCGTGGACGCAAATGCTCCTCATGGGAAATAAGTCATTTATACAATTTCTGGTTAAGAGACCATCATTGGTCACTGTAAGGGGACATAAGATAACCTGAGTATTGCTGGTATTTTAAGAATTTTTTTGTTAATGTAAACGTATAGATTGTAAATGTTGTACTGTGAATTGTAGTGTGAAACTGGTGTAGAGACAGGAAAACTATGAATAAAGTTCAGTTCTGGTGAACTGAGCTGTGCTGCATCCAGGGGCTGTACTTTGTGTTCATTTTGTGTTTTTTTGTTTTCACTTTTGTCTGTAAAAAAGCAAAAAGGGTCTAGGTCCAGGCTCTGCTGTGGTGGAATGACCTCCCCCTCTCCCTCAGAACTGCTGAATCTCTGTCCACATTTACAAAGGGTCTTAAAACCTACCTCTTCCAGACTCACTTCGCCCATCATTCGGAGGCGGTTTTGTGCATTGCTGAAAGTTCCGGATCTCTGCCACGGCTATCGGACGCTGCAACGCCAACCCAGACTCCATCAAGAGCTCCTCAACGACGAGGTTCATGGGAAGTTCGCTCTCAGCTAACAACTGTTGCCTGCAATCTACAGGAGGCGTCTTTCCCAAGGCATCTCCTTTCCAGGATTTTATTCTGCACACTGCTGACGCTTTTATTGCCCGGAGCTGCAAGCACGTGACAAGTCCTGTTGGAACCGGAGGTCGTTTACCCTAATTTACCGCGTCGCTTCGCTGCAACGTAAAGTCGTGCCGAGCTGACGATGGCACTTTGACCACGCGACCTAGCGAAGGAAGCTCCGGAAGGAGTGCCAGGGCAGCGCAGGTGCCGTTACCTTCAGGATGCGGACGTAGGGGACGCCGCCAGGGTCATAGCGACTGCCGTTCACCTCGATGTGTTTCAGCCACTGGATGTGGGGCTGGGCGTCACTGTAGACCTTGCAGTGGAACTCCACGTCGCTGCCCACCAACACTGTTTGATTGGCTGGCAACCCTGCCTGGAGGATGGGTCTGTGGGGAGATCGCTCTGGGGGTGGAGGAAGCTTCATGAATATTCATACGCGTCTCACACGCTCGCATTCAACAGCGCATCCTACAACGCCGTCGACTAGTCGAGATCCTCAGAGCGTGATGCGTGAGCCCTTTAGCAGCCCGAGATAGTGGACTTTCGGAGCGGGGGGAGGGCTGTGTTCAACTCTACGAGGTTTTCACGGTCCTTTACTTTCAGCGGTGACGCTACAGCTTGTCTGGGAACATCTTAAAGGGGACCGTTCCACGCAGGGAGAAGCATCAAACGACGGCCCAAACGACGGCCCAAACGGCGCCCCACGGTGCCCGCATTCCTTACCCAGCACGTCCAACTGGTAGGTGTGACTGATGGTGCCGTACTTGTTCTGCACGACACAGGTGTAGTTTCCGCGGTCAGACGGCACCGCGCTCTCCATCACCAGACTCCACTGCTGGTGCCTGAGCTGGGTGGGGTTGGGGTTGGGGTGGGGGCGGGGGAGAAGCACACTGAGCTGCCGTGGGTCTGCTGTAGGTGCAGCACATGACTTAATGTGCTCACAAGAGGGCGGCTGGTAGCACAGTGATCAGAACTGCTGCCTTTGGAGCCAGAAGGCTGTAGGTTCAAATTCCACCTCTGGCTGTAGTGCCCTTTAAGCGAGGTACCGCAGTCCCCCCTCGTCTGCGGTTTCAGTAACCCGCGGTCCGAAAATATTAAATGAAAAACTCCAGAAATAAACAATCGATAAGTTTTAAATTGCGTGCTCTTATGAGTAGCGTGATGAAATCTCACGCCATCCCGCCCGGGACGTGAATCATCCCTTTGTCCAGCGCATCCACGCTGTATCTGCTACCTGCCCGTCCGTCACTTAGTAGCGTCTTGGTTACCAGATCGACCGTCTCCATATCGCAGGCTTGTGTTCAAGTAACACTTTATTTTTTAAAAAAAAAAACACACACACACACACACATCCCATACAGGGTCACAGGGAACCAGAGCCTACCCAGTAACACAGGGCATAAGGCCAGAGGGGGAGGGGGACACACCCAGGACGGGACGCCAGTCCGTCGCAAGGCACCCCAAGCGGGACTTGAACCCCAGACCCACCGGAGAGCAGGACTGCAGTCCAACCCACTGCGCCACCACGCCCCCACTAAATAAATATACTTTATTTAAAAAATCTATACATATGAAACCCCGAGCACTGGTCCGTAGTTTTCTTTCGTCTTCTGTACGTATAGGGTTCAGTACTATCCGCGATTTCAGGCATCCGCTGGGGTCTTGGAACATAACCCCCGCGGATAAGGGGGGAACTGCTGTACTTACGTTACATTGGTCCAGTAAAATTACCCAGCTGTATAAATGGATAAATAATTGCAAGTTCCTTTAGTGAAAAGCATCCGATAAATAAATCAATGTAAATGAGACCGAAATGTCATCATTTTAAAGGCCTTTTAAGAAAAAGCTACATAAGGTATATTTACGCTCGCAACACTTACAGTTACTCATTTCGCAGACACGCGATTCTTCAGTGCAGTCAACCTGTCACCTCACACCCAGAGTCGCTGCAGAGTTCTTATGAAAATATATTTATTTTTTAGACTTTTTAATATAAATGTTTTAAAGCAACTTTTTAAAAATAAAATGTTAAAAGCTAAGAAGTAATTGAATTTTTGGCAAACAAAATGACAAAATATTATTTTTAATATTGTCAAAATATATATAATTAAAATATTATTCCTTATTTATTAAAAATAATTAATTCTTTCATAACTTTTATTACTGTTACTACTTATTTCACTGGATCCTCTGTTCAAGGCAACTTAGGAAGTCAAAGACTAAGCTATTTGATGTACATTACATATGTTACAGTTACATTACATATTTGCACTGATTTGTCAAATTCAAACAACTGGAACGATTCAGAGTTACTACACTACTCAAAGGTGTAAGGATCTGAACCCGGGACTTCAGGGCTTGCGGACTACAAAGCGAAGAAATGATGAACGAAAGACAGTAAACCGGGGCAATCGAAGGGTCGTTACCGTGGTCTGTTACTGTGGTCGTGAGGACGAGGACAACCAATGAATGCAATATGTGGGTGACACGGTGGCGCCTGGGTGGTGTGAGAGGACGTGGGTTCGATCCCCGCTCAGTCTGTGTGGAGTTTGTATGTTCTCCCCATGTCTGCGTGGGTTTCCTCTGGGTGCTCTGGTTTCCTCCCACACTCCAAAGACATCCTGTTCAGGTTCATCTGTTGTGTGTGAGTGACAGAGAGATGGTGTGTGTTCCGCTGATGTATGGATGAGTGACCCAGTGTAAGTAGTGTACTAGCAGTGTAAGTCACCGCGGTGAATAAGGTGTGTGGGCTCATAACACTACATAGAGTTCATTGGAATTCGCTTTGGACAAAAGCGTCTGCTAAACAAATGCATTATTTGTTAATGGAGGAAAAATGGGCCATTTGCTAATGGTAGATTCCGGAAAAAGGAGGTGGAATGTGTGAAGGCTCACATTGAGAAGAGTCCATTTAGCAGAGGAGCGAAGGCAACGGGTCTTGGGGTCGAGGAGGGAAAGAGCGCCAGTTATGACTCTATGGAAATATGGCGATCTTCTCGTATGGCCTTGGGAAAGAGGCAGGAGGGCAGGCGTGTGAGCGTCGGGAGAGAAATCCTCGCAAAGAACCGCTTCGAAAAACCAGTTTCGGCTCCGTCGAAAACCTCAACGTGTTCGGACACGTCGAAACACGCAGATGTGTACATTTAATTTGGCTCTAGGTGACCTGGGTTCAAGAAGCGAAGCTCAGGAGCTGCGAGGCACCGGCGCTACCCACCGCTCCACTCACAGTAAAAATGAGACTCCTCGACCGGGTAACTCACAAATGACGAATACATCAAAGGATTTTTTTGTGTGCGCGTGAAACCTCTTCGTCCGAAAGAGTTTAAACGTTTCCCGCATTTCCACAGCCGATTGTTTTTCGACGCGGCGATACCGGGTAGGTCTCTCGCTCGGTGGGTTTAAGCCGGCCTCGAGTTTACAAAAGCAAGATCTTCATCAAAACCTTTACGCAAGACACTACTCTTTTCACTTGACTTGCACAATCTGAACCGGAGGAAAAAAAACGCACTTATGTAAATATTATTGCTGGGAATACCCACAGTTGCGCGGTAACGTGGTATGGGTCCCACCCACTCGCTGCACGGCGCCAGGAGCGGCGTGTGCGCTCTAACGCGTGGCACACGTCGACGGAGGAGATCGACGCGCTCCATCTAACACGCCGGGAAATCGGCCACGCGGCGGACGCGCGGCTAGAGACCGCAGAGCACCGGACTCGGCGTCACCCGCGGTGACTTCGGACTCACGTCGTCACGTTTCCCCGGAAGCCGACGCGGGGCGTTATAAATCCCGCCAACGGCAGGGCGGTCGAGGAGTCTGCATGGGGTTTCAGCTCAGAGAACTTCCCAGCAGCTCGGGGATGTACACAAAGCTGCTTCTGGCTAAACAATAGGTCTGCCCTTCTTCGTTCATGGCACCGGCCCATTTTTACCACGGGTTCTGCCTACGATCGGCCCGGGAGGACCCCAGCAAGGTAACAGAACCAAGGACACTCGGCGTATTGGACGAAGTCTCGGCTCGGGAGACTGTCGGCCGGGGCACGCAGAATACGCTCAGCTTTCATCCAATTTTTGAAATCCAGAATTCCAAGTGGGACAAATTTATTTACCGAATAAGTCCTGTGGAGAACAGCTACGTTACCAGGAGCCATGCGTGAACGACGTGGTCATTTCGTATTTGCATCTATTCATTTAGCTCACGCTTTTCTCCAAAGCAACTTACAATGTTAAGGTTACAGTACCAGGTTTTAATCATTTACCCATTTGTACAGCTGGGGTATTTTACTGGAACAACTGGGGGTAAATACCTTGCTCAAGGGTACTACAGCTGGAGGCAGGGATTGAACCTGTGACCTTTGAATCCAAAGGCAGTAAGTCTAACCAGTACACTACCAGCTGTTCCACAATAATAATAATAATAATGCCATGACAATGTCATGTAAATATATTTATCATAGCATTGTTATTATTATTATGAAACAGAGCAAAAAGGTGAACACACTATTAAACAGTTCTTAATTATAATAATTTACATGAGATGTGGCTTTATGTGGTATGTCGGTCCCCCAACCTTTTCATAAATGCATGAACTCCGCTGTCTAACGCTGTTTCAGCGCATCAACCTCTGACCTTTGACCTTACTGAACTGCACCTGGAGGTCTCACGGTCCACTTTAGCTCTCCGTTTGATAGCTTATAATAAAAACCTGCAATCGCTCAGTGCACAGATTATGTTTCACAGGAACGGAGGTGTGGTTTACGATACAACGTTTTAAAAAGCCGGACAATTAAACTATTTAGAGCTGATTTCTGATTTCTATCTATCAGCAGCTCGAGGTGACGGGAAACGTCACGTACACATTTACTGTGCCCAATACCTATAGAAAAAACTGCCCACTGCCTTCGCAGAAGAGTAAAGCAGACAAAGAAGGATCACGGAGCCCAGAAAATATGGCAGAGCACAAATCACTGCACACGACTGCATGTGTTGTGCCGTTTTTACCAAATGTAACCTTCATGTACCTGTCAGATGCTCACATTCATACACAGGAATGTACAGCGGACTGGGGCACGACGCAGGTAATAACGACTGGACCTTTATCACGCGGGTGACGAGAACGGTGACGGGGACCCCGTACCCACCTTGATGCCGCCCATCCGCTGCTCTCCTTTGAAATCCTTGCCGTTCTTCAGCCAGTGTATGGAAGGCGTCGGTCTCCCGGCTGCCGCGCATCGGAACTTGACCGTGTTGGCTGCCGGCACTGCCAGCAGCTTCTTCTCCATGCGGTCCGGTCGGGTCCAGTGGGGAGCTTCTGTTGGTAGCAAAAGTGACACCGATATCTCATGCATCCTGTTTGGTAAATAAAACGACTGATTATGGAAAAGCATCATGCGGGAGATGTTGCCCTGTTCACAAGGGATGAGTATCAGAATATTAACAGACAAAAAAACACTATTGATACAATACAGCGATTACGGACATGGGAAGAAACCTGCACAACATCGTAAAAGGTCCATTATAGCTCTATTGACACCAGGATTAGTTACATACAGCCATACAATCCCCAGCCAATCAATAACACCTTTAATAAATAAATACATGTAAACACCTTTATATTATAAACATAATATAAACATGTAGTTTTTAACTGAGACATTTATGAGTGTCTATATACTTCAGTGCGAGGTTTGACAAATGATCTGTTGTTGCACTTGGAAGGGACCATCTCTTTGCCCCGTTTCTGCAGAGCACTGTACTTTTTATGGTGAAGTACATGCTATTTTTGACTTTACGCGCTATGAAAATACCCCGGTCCCGACATAAATTAGGATCCCATTACTGAAGACCGCTTAGGCGAAAGCAGTTAGAGAAAAATAACCTGTTGTGTACACAGCGTAACGGAGAGAAGTGGAATCGAGAACAAGTCGCGTCCCTCACCTCCATCCTCCGAGTCCACGTCGAAGTCTTCATCATCACCGGAGGACAATAAATCTTGAAGACAAACATAAACATGTGTGTATGGAGCAGCAGAGTGAAGCAGACACACACACATACACACGCCTTTTTTCCTCTGAATCAACCAGCGGATAAATAAAATGGTCAAAATTAACAAAACATGTTGAATTAACGTGTGTCTTATTTGTACCCTATTTTTCACTATAACACAACTGTACCTGATTTTACTCCTTCCCTTTTCCTCAAACACAAATAAAATGTCCATGTCTCACTTTACAACATTTACAAAAATTTCTTTTTTACTAACAAATGAAAATTGTACACTGGGTCCACAACTGATGTCACTTTTACCTCTAGCTTGGTCAATAAGAGTAAGAGCTGATTAATAGACACATCACTCCACTTACTAACCAGTTAGGGTCTGTAAAAGCTTTAGACCAAGCTATAATAATACAGTAAAAATTTACAGCACAAAGAAATACATGGAGTAAAAGTGCCGCACAATCACTTCACTGCACTCGGTCACGAAGTGGAAAAACACTCGACGAGCAGCACAGCAAAGGCACTGTCTCCATCTCCGTTCTCGAGCTCTGTATTCACACGTCCGCACGTACAGCACCCTCAAGTGAGACATTTATTATAGGTGTTATTTAAATGTATGACTTTGATTAAAACATTTAGATTTTAATCAATACGGGCAGTCCCAAACGAGTTCCGTTCCTAAGTCTGTCTGTAAGTCAAATTTGTATGTAAGTCGGATAATTGTAGATTTCATCGGGACAGAGCCTTTTACACGCTCCATTATTCACTTTGTCCTTTGAAATTGTCCCGATTGTTGACTGACTGTAGCCCAACGCTTTTCCAATGTTCGTTGGCGTTTCACTTTTTTTCCGATCACTTTATTATTTCTGCTTTAGTTTCAGTCGTGATCGTTTTCCTTTTTCTTAGATGCATCACCATCACATGCATCCCAGTTATGCTTTGGTGCCATGTTTACGAGGGTAAAAACAAAAAAATTGAAGCCAAATAGAGTAACACGAGACACTGTTAACAGCAACGCGGTGCGACTGAAAAGAAAGAAGTCTGTCCTCCCTCGGGCTCACGAGTCAACGAACCGCTGTAGATGCTCAATGTTTTAATATAAGAGGCTTTACGGGGGGTAGTTCATAACTACGGGTTGTACGTAAGTCAGACGTTCATAACCTGGGGACTGCCTGTATACAGAACTTCCCTATAAAGAGTGTGAGCTACAGGAAAAGCAAGGCCAGTTGATGAGCAGTCCCAAGTGGGCCTGTGTTTTATTTCATTATTTTTGATGTTATAGTAACACATTCATGTGTCCAGTGTGATCACATTTTCACACAAAGTGATAAATTACACCTAAGGTTAATTAAAACACGGGGGGGGGGTGCGGTGGTGCAAGGGGTTTGGCTGAGTCGCTCTCTCTCGCGAGTCTGGGGTTCGAGTCCCACTTGGGATGCCTTGCGACGGACTGGCGACCTGTCCTGGGTGTGTCTCCTCCCCCCCAGCCTTGCACTCTGTGTTGCTGGGTTAGGCTCCAGTTTGCCACGACCCCCAACTTGGGACAAGCAGTTGTAGCCATTGTGTGTGTGTGTGTGTGTGTGTGTGTGTAAGTGTGGCACTTGCATCTTCCCACACTTTTTCACTCTCCATTGGATTCTTGTGGCAACCTGTATCAACTTGGTAACTATGGTTATGGTCTACAAAACAGCTAAAGGAACTCTGTTTTAGTGCCTGAAGGACCTGACCACACCCTACACCCCAGCTATAGCGCTGTGTTCCTCCACCTCCAGCGGATTGATTGCTCCACTAACAAGTGGTCCAGGCTACCAGTTCTAAGCTGTGGTTCTTAAGTGGTAGGACGAGCTCCCTCTCTCCCTCGGGACTGCTGAAGCCCTCCCAGTATACAGAACGGGATGCTAAAATCTATTTTGTACTGATTGCTTCCCCAGTCTCCTGACAGTTACATCTATTGTTTCAATATCGATATCTACTACCATCATCGACAGTTGTGTACAAAGTGAACCCATCCACCGTATCCCAGCCAAGGCTTCAAAACAACGCTCCAGCCTCAGTCCCTCAAATGTAAACGTTTAATTCCCCAGTACAGCTCTATATCACAAAAGAGTTTGTATTCCTACTAACCTTCTTCCTATGATTTCATCAAAGCAAGAAAAATATGACAAATACAAAAATAAAAGAAACAGATGCAGACGTATATGTAATATTACAATAAACTCTGCATCGCCCATGGGATTCACTGAAGCTTTGCAGGATTCAATGAAGTGTTTCGGGGACTGCGGAACTGGACAAAGTTCAGCTGTGAAAGGACACGTATCTTTCTCTAGTATCTGAAACCTTAATCAAATATTAAAAAATACAATGCTCCATTCTGAGAGATGGCGTGTTGCTTCATTTCCAACAGCCTGAGAAGAACCAACAAAGTCTACGATAAAAACCATGAAAACCTCATTTACCTTTGCGGAGCTTTACACAGGTGCTACCGCTAAGTTCATAGATCTCCCGATCGCATCGGTTTGCAATTAGGAATCGTTTCCAGCCAACTCATTTTTCCGCCAGTCACAGGCTCACTGAGTACCTTACACCTAGGGTGAAGTGAAGTAAAACCCTTTCAGGTTTGCATTCTGAAATTCGCAATACTGATTTCAACTTGATCCCTTTTTATTACATTGAGATCCTTTTTTCCGTTCCTGATATTGGCACAGGCGCAGCGAGTTGTGGTGGCGCTACCGCTGCAGCACACTGTAGTGTAAATTGCATGGTAAATACTCTTAGTCATGTCTATGGAGCCACCTCCACCCAAAGCTGTCAGCCACAGCTGTCTGATCTGCAGTTAATTATTGAACACTTTTCTGATACACATTTGGGTGGAAGGCAGAGGTGGGAAGTAATGACTTTCGTTTACTCAGTTACTTGTATTTAAATGAATTTTTACAGAAATTTTATTTTTCAGAGTAAATTTTGACACGGATACTTTTACTTCTACTGCAGTACATTTTTAAAGAAAAAATATTCTTCTATTCCGTTACATTGTGTCACCCTCTTCTTGCTGCTTTTCGGTTTTTCACACATCATGTTTTAACTTTCCCTTTTTAAAACTAATCAAGTCAGTTTTATGATGAACCATGATGTCACCTATGGATTTTACCAGCTATTGCTGGCTGTCAGTCACAGTCACAGTCACGTTCATGGTGAACCAATAAAAATATATCTTCGCTGTCAGGTGACTTCTTTTGTTGATTTCATTGGCCGAGTTTACTGGCAGTGAGACCAATCACAACTGGAGCTGAGTTTCATCCCGCCTTGGCTGACAACCTATTTCATTTGTCCACGGAAGTGAATTCAAGAAAAAAATGTGAGTTGAAATATGTAATATAGCTTACATGGAGTGTTTTATTGTGAGAAAAAACAAATAGTGCAACATACATAATAAATCACAAAAGTTTTTAGCTGCAACCACATCAGTAGCAGTCCAAGCTCCGGTGCCACAACTCCTGCCCTCCATCACTCCAATAACAACGGTGATTGACCTGGGGCCTATAGAGGGTGGGCGACTCTGCACTGAAGTGTTTTAGATCTTTTATAAACTAATTTAGTAACTCTGGTGCTTAATATGTAACGTGTCATTTCGACAAATTCATGCTCAATAACTACACATTTCTCTTCCCCAGCTGGTTCACTAAAACGGTACCAGTGACCAGTCATAGGACAGGGCTTGTCCTATAGTCATATAGAAACCAGACAAGTGCGGTTACCAGCAGTGTTTCGCCCTCTAACCGTTAGATAACCGGTCAATAACTTTATGAAAGTTATTTAACCATACATTTACCTACACTTCACACGTGTGTTCTCACACTTTCCTAAAAAAAAAGAAAGTCATTGGCCCGAAGAGAGATCATTACTATCCCTTATGGACAAGCCCAGAAGAACACAGACCTTAGAAACATCACAGGTTGCAGGTATGAGTACAGGTGGTCCCCAATTTACGACGGTTCGACTTAAGATTCTTTCGACTCTACGATGGTGAGCTGGCGACAGAAATTCGGTAGAAACCGTACTTCGAACTTTGAATTTTGATTTTTCCCGGGCGAGAGTGATACTCTCTTGCGATGCTTGGCAGCGGCAGCGATCCGCATCTCCCAGTCTGCCACGCAGAGGTGTGTATTGGGTGTATTAAATGCATTTTCGACTTACGATATTTTCGATTTATGATGGGTTTCGCGGAATATAACCCCGTCGTAGATCGGGGACCACCTGTATGTCCTGGCCAGACCATAGCGAACTATAATAAATTGGAGACCTTAATTGTGTGACAGCTCTGTGAGCTCGGAAAGGAACTAAAACTCACCTGTGACTCTTACACTGTACTTGCTGAGTAGCATACTGCCACGCTGTGACCTGCAGGCATACACTCCCGAGTCCGCGTGTGACACATTGATGACCCGTAGCATGTTCTGCGCTAGCAATGTCCGGTTGTCTGATGAAACAACCACTCCATCCTTCAACCAGATGAGGGACTGGGTTCCAGTCTGAACGGGGCAGGTCAGGTCAAGGGTGTCTCCGGGTACCAGGAGATGGTCTTCAGGAGAGGAAGTCTCACCTGGCAGAGCATCTGAGTACAGGGAAGAGCATTCCTGTAATTCTGCTGATCAAACTGCAATCCACCACTCTGTCGAATTTTAAAAAAAATACACTAAATTTATATCTTCAAGGACATTGTGAAGAATGAATCTAATCTCATAATTTTGGTTTTTATCCAACATCTGCTGCTTTAAAACGGTATTTGCCAACTTGCTGCTGCTTTTTTACACTTGAATTTTTCTCGACTGTTGGTACAGAGCACAGTAAAGCTGTTTTCATCTCCATTCCCTGTATTATAAGTCCAATTATTGTTCTTCTGCAGTAAGTTCTTCTATGCATTCTTCAGCCCGCAGTTCATCAGACGTGACGGAACCGACCACTGAACTGACCACGCAATCGCTAGATGACATGTTGCCATGGAAACCAGCGACCATCACTTTGGTCATGGGCTTTCCATCAGCGTGTGTGTGAGTAGCAGGAATCATACCAGCACCGTGGGTCCACCACCCAGCTGGAAGGTCATTGACAGGCTATTTCTGGTCAGCATGGTCCGCTCATGAAGAACAAGTTAAGCTATCATGCTCTTTCGTCATGTACCCCCATGAAAGTGGTCACTGTTCCTGGAGATGTTCCCATGGTGCCGTCTGCTGCATAAAGGGTAGGCGTCAGTATCTCCTGGGGGACCAGCAACAACACAGCGCCCCCCGCGCCACGATCTCCCGACTCGGACAGCAGACACAGACGTTTTCTGTGCTTTCGTGGGTTAGACTAAGCAGACACCCCACTGCCCCTGGCTCCACCCAGCCGACCCCACCCAGTGAGGAAAAACAAACATGTTTACCTGCTCTTCCCCTGAAGAAACAGCTTAGGGTGGAAGGCCAACTTTGAAAAAAAAGCAAGCTTTCAGGAAGGGGCCCCACTCTTGGCCCCGTGCCCCTTCTGCGTGTTTCTCCACAACACTGAGGTCCTTCTTTCCGCGGCAGTCTGGTTTGGGGCAGCGCTGCGACGGGGAGCTGTGGTAATCACCATAATGTGGACGTGGCCATGGGAGCCAGAGTAAACACGGCCTGCTCGGGCTGTCGTGTCTGTGCATAGGAGCAGGATGTCGGGGGACACGTTAAAAACACGTTCTCTCTGTGGCTGCGGAGCAAGCGACTGACACCCCCCCCCCCACACACACGAAGGCTGTGCTGTGAGCCCCTACTGACCCTGTTGGTCATATTTAAATGCAAAAGGAAATCACTTATTAGTCGTACACTATATTGCTTAGACCCAGCCCTAGGACCTGGAGCCTTGAGCGGTAAACGCGGATTTCATCCAGCCTCACACAAGGCATTAACGCAGGAAATACCTCGGATGAGTCCCTTCACCAGGCACTTCACGGGTACATTCGATTTCTCTAAAACCTGCAGCTGGAGGATCGAGCGTGACCACGATGCTTTGAAAAGTACAGCCCTACCATGCTGTTACACTTGGTTGATGGACTCTTCTGGTACCCGACAAAATATCCATACTGTATATTACCCTTATATTGTACATCTTTAGTTACTCAAACACTTGCATCCTGGTGGAACACCACTGATTTGCTGCAGTTTCACTTAGTCCAACTGTGTCCGGTCCTTTTTGGACCAGTTCAGTCCAGGTGGTCCAATACAGGCCATTGCTGTCAAAATCTTGCCCTGTTCAAATCTAGATCAGCTCAGTTTAGCTCACCATTCACTATACCTGTGGCTGCCTGGTTATGGCCAAGTTGAAGGTGTCCATCATGTGTCTACCATGTTTCTAGGGTCAGAACTACGTAAGAAGTAGACCCAGCGTTTGCATCCTGGCTAAGAGACCTGAGACAAAGCTGGGAGATACCGGCAGTCTGATTTATACCAGAACACCTTAAATTAGTTCAGCTGAAGAGTATGTACAAATGTCCCACTATGACAGTATGACAGCATCCCATTTTTCTTTGCTCCTATTTGGGGGAACAAAACGCTATTAAATCTTTGAAAGGCCAATAAACATTCCGCAATAAAATAAAAAAAAACATTTTTGTGCAGTCTCGGAGTTTAGAAAACCTAATCCAGCTGTTTACTGTGTTTGTCCTGTACTTTTCGGATTATGCCTCATTTGCATTTATGCACCGAAATACTAATTACTTTGCGACCCGATGTGTGTGACACACCATCGGGACACGAGCACACACGTAAAGTTGTAAACACTCGACTCCGGGATTATCAGGTACTTTACCGAACACCTTCTTTAATTCCAAAACAAGCAGTTCATACCTTTTAAGGCAAACACTGTAGTAAACGACTGCAAAGGTGACGGATTCCAGACAGACGAGCCGTTTGTCGTTTACGGCCTGCTTTGACCGTACCGTTTTATTGCGTCTCGAACATCCATTCAACTCGACGTCGTACAGCAATGAGCCAAAAACAGTAGACACTCAACAGCAGTTTTTACTGAAATTAACCACTGTATCTCAAACAACTTGACTTCTATTCGTAGGATTTTGAAAAATATAGTTGCCCCTTTTAAATGTGTCCCTGGCAGGCGTATTATTTCCTACGTTTGAAAGTCAGTCAGTGTGTTAGACAACATTAAAGTACACGTGCATTTACGAAAGTAAGATGGCTTATATTGAAAAAAGTTCTTTAGATCTGAGCCACCTACACAGGTACTGCCATGGAGTGAACATGAATGCGTACTATATTACCAGGGAATACACACACTTGTCCTGAGCAGGGTTGCGGCAAGCCGGAGCCTAACCCAGTAACACAGGGCACAAGGCTGAGGGGGGGGAGGGGACACATCCCAGACGAGATGCCAGTCTGCTGCAAGGCACCCCAAGCAGGACTCAAAGCCCAGACCTGCCACCCAGCAGGCCCCAGCCAAACCCACTCCGCCACCGCACTCCCCACCACGGAATATATTATGGTAAAACTCCGCAATAGTTAGGTGGTTCCTCCCACATCGGTTGACGTATTGGGCAACGAGTGTTCTCCAATGGGTAACGTTGGCAGCAATGGTCTCAGCATCTGTTCATTCGACGTTCATGGTCTTGAGGTCTTCTCGAAAGGTGGAACGCCACGTTTTCCGTGGTCGACCCTGTCTGCGCTTTCCCTTTGGCGGCACCATCGCATCGCCACCTTTGGAAGTCTCTGGTAGGAAGTCGCAGAATGCGACCCGCTAGTCGCATTCGTCGTTCGGCAACAGCGTCTTCCAGCCGCAGCAGACAGCTACGTTGTAACACGTCTTCGTTCGTGATCCGATCGCGGTAGGAGATACCCGGAATTTGACGTAAACCGCGTCGGTGAAAAACGTTCAGTTTGTGGGCTATCCTTTTCGTAACCTTCCAGGTTCCACTGGCATAAATGGCTGTTGGGATCACGATTCTGTCGTACGGTCTGAATAGAGCAGGTTAATGCAAGCGTGACTTTCGGAAAGAAAGAGCATTTGTGACAACAGTGTATCCTATCCAGCCGGAGCATCGATCCTTGCTCACACAGCCAACCTCGGCAGGAAGGTGTTGCTTCTAACAACGCTGCCCCGTCAGCAGGTTCACAGTAATCCCGATTGCCGGAGCCCTAATCTCTGTTTAATATGGCACGGCTGAATGGAAATACCCCCCGAGGAGGCCTTTAGCCTTCAATCTCCTGCTGCCTGACAACCACACGCACAACCAAAGAGCTCCTCGAAAGGAGAGACTTATCGCATGGAGATCAAGGGAGAATAGTTTGCCTCGTTGCCACTTTTCCCTCCGAAGTCGTGCCTTTTTATATAGTAAAAAGCCTCCAAGTTAAAGACAGGCCGAGCTTCTGCACGCCTCCCTCTCCACTGTAGTCGTTCGTGGCCAGCTACTCTGCATCGAGTGAGATATGCTCATGCCAACCAGTCCTGGCACTGACAGCTTGGGTGGCTTTCAGTCACACTGACTGTTAATCCAAGGAAAAACCTCCCTGCTCTCACCGTACTTCATACATTTATAACTTCAATCTAGCAGGGAAGAGGAAAATTTCCATTTATTAGCCTTTTTGTGATCAGACCCTCGCAGCTCTCACAGGAAGATTCATCCCTACTCCATGAACCAACCAGTCCACGATCGTCCTCGACCTCCTATGGAGCTCATTCTGCCATCACTTTCCACGCGGCTCTGGGCGCCTCCTTCCCACGCATGAACTTTGACAGCTGACTTGGATCCTTTCGCTCAGCCCTGTATCTTCGGTGGAGTCTCCTACTGTTTGCCCTGGTCTGAAGATCGATGTCCAGGCCGGAGAAGCCAGAGAGCCCCATCGAGAGGAACACCGGGCACATCTGATGGAGTCGTACCCAACTCTTTCGCCAGGAAGACCTCACAGGCCACACAGCGAAGTCTTGAAGTGGAAGTATCTCTGAGAGTTCGGTCCTAAACGTGCCTTCAATGGCCTTTCTTAGATGTTCATGTCTTGCAGCACCAGTAGTTTCTTGTCGCCCACTGACATTGTGCAGATTTACATTTACATTCATTTACTTTAGCAAATGCTTTCCTCCAGAGCAAGGTACTGTATATCGCCGAGAAGAATACATGGTCTGAGTTGGGCGAAAAGAGAACCCGACACCAACAGAAGGAGACATTTAGATGCAGACTTGCGATTCTTGAGTAAGTAGGTAACTTACACCTTAAGCATTTTCAACTTTAAGCACATTTTTAAATGAATTTACTTTTTGATTTAGGATTTATTATTTATTGTAAGGGGGTGCGGTGGCGCAGTGGGTTGGACCACAGTCCTGCTCTCCGGTGGGTCTGGGGTTCGAGTCCCGCTTGGGGTGCCTTCCAACAGACTGGTGTCCCGTCCTGGATGCGTCCACTCCCACTCCAGCCTTACGCCATGTGTTACCGGGTTGGCTCCGGTTCCCCGCGACCCCGTATGGGACAAGCGGTTCTGACAGTGTGTGTGTGTGTGTATATATATGTATTTATTGTAACAGATCATAAAGGAAAGCCAGAGCCCATGTGCTGCTGGGAGCTGCCGGCCCGGTCTGGTACGATGCCACCGAGACACGTATTTCAACTGAAATATGCCCGTGCTCAAAAAATGTTTCTCATAACTGTGAGCTGACAGCTTGTTACCACAAATTTTGCGGTACAAGTTACATTTACTGGCAAGTTGGCCCTCTGGTAAAAGGAGGGATACCTGTATAATAATTTTAAACACAGTGCGTAAGGGACGTGGAGGAAAAAGCGGTCGGGGGGCTGCGAGGAGCTCACCTGTGCTGAGAGCGGACATGAGCTGGTGCAGTGTGAAGGAGCACAGGCAGAAGACACTCCAGGGGGCCATCGCAGCCTTGCGGGACACGATCAGGCCGAGCTCACGCATGCCCCACGCTCATGCTCTCGGAGGCTGTGCTCTCACTCCCAGCTTCTGCTCCTGTCACAGAGAAAGCAGGGTGTCAGCTTTACCACCAGGGCCACTTTCAACCACCTTGTGTGTGTTTAGAAAGAGCAGCAGCACCACAGATTATTCCTGCCTAGACAAGACAACCTATGTCCATCCATCCATCCCTCCGTGTGCATCAACCGCCTGTCCTGTTCCCGGTCGTGAGGGTCCGGAGCCTATTCCGGAATGACTAGACACAAGGCTGAGAAGGGTGCGCTCTGGATGGGACACCATCCATCGCTGAGCAGGTGAGCAGGCATTCACTCACACACACACACACACACACACACACACACACACACACACACACACACACACACACACACACCATGGGAAATTCAGTGTCACCAGACAAACCTAAGCCTTGGGACAGCTGGTAGCGTAGTGGTTAGAGCTGCTGCCTGTGGATACAAAGATCAGACCTTCAATCCACACCTCCAGCTGTAGAACCCTTGAGCAAGCTACTTACCCGAAATTACTCCAGTAAAATTACGCAGCTGTACAAAGCGGTTAATACCTGTAAGCTTCGAATAACCATAACCTTAATCGTAAGTTGCTCAGGAGGGAAGTGTGAGCTGAATTTAAATTTGTCTGCAAACGACAGCACCAAAGTACTGCACTGTCTTTGCAGGACTGCAAAGGGAAAAGAGAAAGAAAAGAGCTTAAATAATCATCACCGTGGAACACACAGCAGCACACACCACATATAGGTGCTGCGGCACCGGCTTCCGGGCACCCTGACCGTAACGCCGAGCTTGAGGGAACCAGCAGCTGTGAGGCCGGCTCCTTCCACCGTTTATTTTTACAGCTCGATAAGAGCGGCGGCGCACGCGAGAGGAGAGCTCAGCGCACCGTTCTGACGTCAGGGGCCTTGGCCGGGGCGTCCGTTTTCCCGGGAATGAGGCGAGAACAGCGGCGACTCTGTTAGAAGAGACGCGCAGAAGCCGCCCGACTGCGAGCGGCACCACACACTGCGAGCACTTTGCCGCGCTGCGGACCTCCCATGTGGAGCGCGGCTCTGCGCGCTCACACTGGGCCGACTGTTGGAGCCGGAGGAGCTCGCACAAGCCACTCCTTTCAACATATAGCCAGGAACACAGGGACGTGTAATACGGTATCCTTGACGAGGGAAGCACGGACCTGAAAAGCTGCTTTACTGCACAAAAAACACATGAAAACTCAAGGAATGAGTTTCAGGGGTAAGAAAATACACGCAAACTTTCATACAGCATCTGCATATTAAGGCCTAAGAGAGTGTCCTCTGGTTCCATATGAAACCTAATGAAGCCCTTCAGTACTTTGCTTTTATTAGGACTTGGGCTCTGGGTTCAGGTTCAACGTACATTTATTCATTTAGCTGATGCTTTTCTCCAAAGTGACTTACAATGTTAAGGTTACAGTTATTAGCTTTCAATTAGTTACCCATTTATACAGCTGGGTAATTTTTACTGGAGCAATTTAGGGCAAGAACTTTGCTCAATGGAACTACAGCCGGAGGTGGGGACCAAACCTGCGACCTTTGGAGCCAACGGCAGCAAGTCTAGCCACTACACTACCAGTTGTCCCATCTGTCCCCTGTCCCACCCATACCAGCTGTCCCATTTGTCCCCTGTCCCACCTGTCCCCTGTCCCACCCGTACCAGCTGTCCCATTTGTCCCCTGTCCCATCTGTCCCCTGTCCCACCCGTACCAGCTGTCCCATCTGTCCCCTGTCCCACCCGTACCAGTTGTCCCATCTGTCCCCTGTCCCACCTATACCAGCCGTCCCCTCTCCCACCTGTCTCATCTGTCCCCTATCCCACCTGTACCAGCTGTCCCATTTGTCCCTTGTCCTACCTGTACCAGCTCTCCCCTGTCCCACCCGTACAAGCTGTCCCATCTGTGCCCTGTCCCACCTGTACCAGTTGTCCCATCTCCCCTGTCACACCTATACCAGCTGTCCCCTCTCCCACCTGTCCCATCTGTCCCCTGTCCCACCCGTACCAGCTGTCCCATCTGTCCCCTGTCCCACCCGTACCAGCTGTCCCATTTGTCCCCTGTCCCACCCGTACCAGCTGTCCCATCTGTCCCCTGTCCCACCTATACCAGCCGTCCCCTCTCCCACCTGTCTCATCTGTCCCCTATCCCACCTGTACCAGCTGTCCCATTTGTCCCCTGTCCTACCTGTACCAGCTCTCCCCTGTCCCACCTGTACCAGCTGTCCCATCTGTGCCCTGTCCCACCTGTACCAGTTGTCCCATCTCCCCTGTCACACCTATACCAGCTGTCCCCTCTCCCACCTGTCCCATCTGTTTCCTGTCCCACCTGTGTCATCTGTTCCCTGTCCCACCTGTACCAGCTGTCCCATTCAAGTACACTATTCAAGAATACATTCAATTTAGCTGGTAGTGTAGTGGCTGGTGCTACTGTCTTTGGCTTTGTAGGTCGCAGGTTCGATCCCCATCTCCGGCTGTAGTAGCCTTGAGCAAAGTACTTATCCTAAACCGCTCCAGTAAAATTACCCCACTGTATAAATGGGTAAAATCATTACAACCTTAACACTGTAAGTTGCATTGGAGGAAAGTGCAGCTGAACAAGTAAATGTCACGAACAGAGGTGGCAGCTGCATCATTTTTCCGTCAGAACAATTCCACGAAACCACTGCACGTACACCTCGACTGGCAAAGTTGTGCTTTTATGCACCTCTGTACTAAACTGAAATTGAACAGAATGAATTAATCTCATTTTACCAGTTTCAAGAGAACTGAACGGTTCAAAGACTAATGACGATTCAGGGGTCAGGAGAGGAGAGGAGCACGAACGACCAGTTGTTTCAATGTACAAATGAATGTTTCACATCTTGATTCATTTCAGGGGAGATAAAACATTCCGGAACATCTTTAGTCCAAAAAAAAGTTCTGTGAAAAACTATTTTCCCTCATTCGAATTTTCCAGATTTTGCAGTTTTTTTGATCAGATATTCTGTACCAGTAGCACATGAATGGAGCCTGAGAGAGAAAAAGTGACACCGGTGTTATTTTTCTGCCATTCCCTGGTGCGGAAGGTGATTAAATGTCCAGTCGGTGTCCCCCCCCCCCTCCAATTTCAGCCCAATTAAGGGGGTAATTAGTGAGCTGTTTGAATACCATGAGCAGAGATTCATAGAGACACATCCTGCAATGGTCTAAGGATGTTTCTGAAGACCTCTGGAGAAAAGCTGCTGAAGCCCGAGGGCCTGGACAGGGTTACGCAGCCATTTCTAAGGGTCTGAACCTCAGTCGAACCACGGTCAGACCAATACTCACGAGGCGAGTCTCTCTATTGGTGACTGTCCTGCCAAAATGTCTCCATGAGCAGAAAATGAAATATTTAATAGGTTTAAACAGAAGCCCAGAACAATAGCATGGTCCATCAGCCATACAAGAGATCCACAGTGAAGATATTCCACTTTCAGGACAAAACAATTTAAATTCTTTTAAGGTTGAACCTCTTCATCATCCATAGAGGGGCCATAGTCCTGCAGGTATGTGTGGTCCTGGCATGCTCATCCAAAGACATGATGCACTAAAGATGCTCCTCACTCCACGCAGCGGGATGAATAACAGCTGAAAGCAGACTTTGGTTTACCTCGGTACCCTGTCCTTTGAACGCGGTACAAACGCGGATTTTGCTTTTCGCTGATTTAAGTGGCACGCTGAGATTTTTTAATTCCACAGCCTTTGGTGGAAAATCCACACCGGTTAAGAAGGCCACTTGATGCTCATCACAGAGGACGTCACGTGGTACAGAGAGGCTCCTGAGAGCAGCAGCACCACACACACACACACACACACACACACACACACACACACACACGCACTCCCCAGGCCTTTCACTGCAGTTTCTTCCACGTACAATCGGAGTCACTGACAACAAAGAAGAAAATCCCGGAATCCTGCGCACCCGTCTGACCAAATCATGGGCTTCGGGACCCACTGCAGTTCTTGCTTTTTGTGCTCGCAGTCATCAAATGTTCAGCAGTCAGTTCGTACCTCCCAGTCTCACTAACTTCAGAGAACACCAACAGGAGTTGCCTCACACCAGTAGGCCTGTGGAGGTTCTGGTATGAGGATATAAGCTGTAGAAGAAATATGTCACCACTTAAACAAACAAGTTAATTTTGAGAGACAGCACCTAAGCCAACACCTACTATGACTCAGATACCAGTTTGGACCTGTATGACAGGTCAATAAAGCACATGCAGCAAGCAGCGACATGCAGCTCAACTGGCTTCATGGTCGTAAAATTGACGCTTTTCCTTAATTTTTTTTTTTTTTCCTAGTCAGGTTGTGCAAAAATTGCTTTCGAACATGACTGTGACACGCAGAGGCACGTCAGATTTCGGGAGTGACCGCGGATGGACACGCGGGAGCTTTTTTATTTTCCTTCCCCATATTTACAAAGCTCTTCAGCAGAAATAAATTATTAACTGAAAAAAAAAAAAAAAAGCCTTGTTTTTGGTCTAAAATTTTTTTTAAAAATTGTAAGTAATGAACAACTTGTGTTTTCACCATCTTGCTATTCTAGCACAAAGTGCTACATCATAAAGACCAAACTGAGAAGTCACTCAAAATTTCAGAGACTCCCTAAAGCGCTCCGACGAGAGGTGCTCAGCGTGCCCTCCCCAGGAGAGGCGCCGAGAGCGCCCAGTGGGCGTGTCCACAAGGGCCTTCTCATTCGAGCTACGAGCTCCTCTGAATGATTCCACTTGTGTTCTCTGCGTGTGATGGATTTATGTGTGTCGGCCTCCGCAGCAAAACACACTGCAGGGTAGGGAAAATGAGTGTAGCCTTTGGATCTGTGTGTTCCTGTGGTCGCGATGGGCCAACCTTCAGACACGGAAACCGTTTTGGTTTCAGAACAGAACGCTGGACTGAGCTCTTTTTAATAAAAAGGCCCCAGCAGAGAATGTTTTTTGGTTCCCTAAACATAAAAAAGTTTCACCGCCAACAGTAGCTAAAGAAAGTAATCCTTGAACACACACAAATCCCCAGTCCTTGTAGCGGAAAGTGATAAAATATATTTTGAAAGAAAGGAATGCAATACGGAAATCTAATACGCAATTCTAGCCGATTAAGTAGACCTTTTTCAAAGATTCACATAAAGAAATCTATTGTATATTAAACCGAACACAAAGTAACAAAACTCGATTATGTGTCACGGTCACAACAACTGAATAAGTAAATAAGAAATCTATCTTCTCTACAGTTTTGTGGTAAACAGTTACCGGGAATTAATCAACAGGTAAAAAGCACTTAAGAAAGGTATTAGGGCTATAAGATCGTTTCATCAGAGATCATATTAAAATGCAATAGTGTATTCCGTTCAAATTTTGTGCCTTTACCTAATACACACATAATACATGCAACTACACGTGCACTTTATAGTCTGTCTTTTATTTATTTGTCTTTATTGTCTGTCCTACTGTCTCACTGGTATACTGTATTATTTTGTTTAAATTTAATATTCTATTTTTATACTTAAGTGTTTGTGTTTTATATCGTTGTCTAAAGAAATCAGGGAGTACCACTATCATTTCATTGTATTGCACAGCAGTACAATGGCAATGTCTTTAATCGAATCGAATCGAATTGAATTGAATTCAATTCAATTCAGTTCCATTCAATTCAATTCAATTCAATTCACCTAATGTGGACTACAATGCACAGCACCTAAAACACAAGTTACTGAGAAGTATATAACTCACAGTCGTGGGGAAGTACACCCCATGTGAGCATTTGTCATTTTAAAAACAACACGTGGATGTCTGACGCTCGCTGAAATTCTGTCAATGGGTTCAGGAGACCACATAAAAAAAACAAGGGTGGAAATTCTGGCCCACTCTTCCCCACAAAACCGCTCTAACTGAGCAGCCTTTGCAGCAAAGCTCACTTCCCATCCCCGCAAAACGTTTCATCTGGATTCCCACCTGCACTTGGCCGCGCACCCTGCTCCGCAATCCTCTGCTACGCTGCAGAACTCAAGGCTGACTCCACAACAGCACATTGCTCAGGTCCTGAAACAGCTCCAAACCATGATACTCCCACCACCACTTTTTATAGCCAGTCTGAGGTTCTTTTTTCAAAGGCTGTTTGCTTTGCAAAACTTTCCAGGCTGAATGCTTTTCACATCACTGTACATAACTTCCCAACTTATTATTTTTCCAGGGTTGGACTTTCATTATTAAAAACTGTATAGCTCTTTTTCTCTCTATCTCTTTTCTTAAACACCCGTACGTACACTATATTCTTTAAGATAAGATATGTGGTCAGCTCAGGTCTGCAGAAGATAAGTTTGATTCCCATCCCAGAGGTGGGGACATGGATTGTGTACACTTCAAAGGCACAATTTCAAACACCCACGAATCCCATCGGTTACTACTACACACAGTGTCAGAAAACATGTAAAGAGCGGCGTTAGCGAACGGGAAGCGCCCAGATGTTGACGGCGAACAACATCTGGCACAAACCCTTCTTTCTCTGTCTGTACCTGGAATGAATCTGCTTCCGATACATGAAGAAGCCTGATTTGTTATTACAGCACACATTTCTGAGACACTCACTCCATCATCATGTCTAGACTATAATAATATTATAATAAATCATATTATCAAGACGACGCATCCATCAGTTGAAACGCTGCTCAAAGTGCGCAACTCAGTGTCTCCCTTGATACACAGATCTGAAAACGCGCTGCTTTTGAACTCCCGTTCAACCTGTACGTCTCACAAAGAAAGGACACTTTCTCCATACTTACATGACCGCGCGCCGACCATCGCCACCAGCGGAGCGCAGTCACGCGTTCGCGCGCTCCCTCCGCTCGCGAGGACGGCGTCTGACTCGACGACCGTGGCGGCAGCGCACCGCATTATGACGTCGCGCAGAAGTTCTCCGGTGCGACGCCCCGCGCGATCAGCGCAGAATTTCGCGCAATACTTTCGCGTTCGGTGGCTGGTGGCGCTTTCGCTCTCGGCGTGTCTTCCTCGCCCGCACGTGCCACTTATTCAGTTCCTCTCATAAATAAATTGCCTGAACGCGGGGAGACGAGCGCGCAGCTGCACCGACGCCGCATTTTACACATCTGAGCACAGCAATGCGTGGAAAAGAAGCGAGAATATTCCAGAGGACAGGATTGTCACTCTTGGCTCCGCTACAGTCGACAGCGCTGCTCACACACCTGGAGACACATACACACACACACACACACACACACACCTTTCCCGCGGCGGTCCCAGTGTGTGAATTATTATTGCATAAAAGAGGGAAAGACTCAAAGAGGCGGAAAGCCGCGGCGGTAACCGGGTGTCTGTGTGTGTGTCGCGCGCGCGGAGCTTCGACTCTGAGCCACGGGGGCGATGTGAGCAAAGAGGGGAAACACGGTAAATCACCGTGCAACCCGATCCTCACCTGAGCAGCAGAGGTGCGTCCGTGGCGCCGCGCACCTTTCGATCCCCTGCGGGGCCGCGTGTCACCGCGCGCTCTGCGCGCGCCTGCGTCTGTGCCTGTCCGTCCGTGTGTGCATGTGTGTGTTAAACCGCCGGACTTTCTGGTGGGGCAACAATCCGCCTCCAGCTCCCAGCGCTCGCGCGCGTCTCCCCGTTCCGCACCCAGCGCGCCCACGTGTTCCTGTGTTCACACACACACTGCACGCACACACACGTTCACACCGTCAATACACACTTTTTACATTTTTACTCTCAGGCACATTTTTAAGCTTGAGTCCATGGAGCAGAACTCAGTGTAACATTTGTTACAATTTGTAGCCTAGTATTTATACTTTCAGAGCATAAATTCATAAATGTGTTTTAACTGGGGCTCAAAGTTTCCCACGTCTGTTTGGCTGTAGGTTCGAATCCACCTCACTCAGCCTGTGTGGAGTTGGAATGCTCAGCCCATGTTCACCTGGGGTTCCTCTGGGTGCTCTGGTTTCCTCTCACAGTCCAAACGTGTGTTTCAGATGTACCTCGAAATTGCCCATGGTAGATGGCCAGCGTGCCTCTGCGTCGGTCCCCTCGCTAATTTGCACCCAAAAAGAACATTAGCTGTGCAGAGAAGAACAAGGAGCACCTCATTGTTCCCTTTCGAGCAGAGCGCTGAACAAGAGGGCAGCGGAAAGCGGTGAGCAGCACTTCAGCAGATCGCTGGCACGTCCCCGGTGGCGAAACAGAGAGCGAGAGAGAGAAACGGAGAGTGCTGCTGAACAAGGAACCGGGTGTGAATGAAGCCTCCTCCTCCTGGTCAGCGTCGTGTTGCTCGCCTTGTTACCGTGACGTTTCTGAAGCATCGGCCCGAAGGCCGGGCTGCTGGAGCTTCTCATTTGTGTCTCTGTGTGTGTGTGTGTGTGTGTGTGACTACAAGCGGAACACACACCTCCGTGTCCTTTTCTGGTATGGATTATACAGCTCTCCTTGATTACTGAATAGTCAAAGATAATAAGGTAGAGTAGTAAATGCGGTTGCTTGGCAACCACTGGAAGGTTTAGACCAAAGGCTTTTTTGCCAGCAACCGATCAACCCCAGTGGAACAATTCTCACCCAGCTACTTTGTATCAGTTACACATTACCTGTCTCTTTTCATACTTTTGGTAAATTTATTTGTTAAATGCAATTTGTTAGTTGTGCACATGTAATGTAGCTATTTACAATGATTTCATCCATTTATTTAGTGTAGAGGGGTGCGGTGGTGCAGCGGGTTTGGCTGGAGCCTGCTCTCTGGTGGATCTGGGATTCGAGTCCCACTTGGGGTGCCTTGCGACGGACTGGCGTCCCGTCCTGAGTGTGTCGCCTCCCCCTCTGGTCCTGTGCCCGGTGTTGCCGGGTTAGGCTCTGGCTCGCTGCAACCCTGCTTGAGACAAACGGTTTTGGACAACGTGTGATTTAGCAGGGTGTTCTTACTGGACCGTTTCAGGGTAAGTACTTTGATGAAAGGTTGGAGGGAGATTTGAACCTTCACACTGCGAGAAAAGAGCATGTGCACCATAGGATGAAAAAGGACTGTCTAAATGGTTCTTGGGGTTCTTAAAAGTTCTTTGCAGGGAAACCTCATTTGAGGCACTTGTATCCCCAGTGTGGATCTTTCGGTCACTGTCCAAAGCTCATGACCGTGGGTAAGGATGGGAGTGTAGAGCGGGCAGAAAACCGAAGGCTTTGTTCAAAGACTCTGCTCCTACCTTGCCACCACAGATCATTCTTTCTTGTTGTTAAAGCATGCAGACTAACTACTCTTACATATTTGGCAAAAAAAGGATTTTAATATTGTGGCTGACACCAGAAGTTCCGTCCCATAGAGCTTCAATTTTCCACTTGATATTTGATTTGCATGACAACTGTGATGAATTCTGGAATATGTGGGCAACTTTCTGGAATTTCCATTTATTCATTTAGCTCACAATTTCCTCCAAAGCAACATATAATGTTAAGGTTACAGTTCTTACGTTTATTTATCTGTCAGACGCTTTTCTCCAAAGCGAATTCCAATGAACTCTATGTAGTGTTATGAGCCCACACACCTTATTCACCGCGGTGACTTACACTGCTAGATACACTACTTACACTGGGTCACTCATCCATACATCAGTGGAACACACACTCGCTTTGTCACTCACACACCATGGGTGAACCTGAGCAGCATGTCTTTGGAGTGTGGGAGGAAACCAGAGCACCCGGAGGAAACCCACACAGACACGGGGAGAACATGCAAACTCCACACAGACTGAGCAGGGATCGAACCCATGTCCTCTTGCACCACCCGGGCGCTGTGAGACATATTACAAGCATTACACTTACATTGTTACAAGCTTCTAATTATTTATCCATTTATGTAGCTGGGTAATTTTACTAGAGCAATTTGGAGCAACTACTTTGCTCAAAGTGGGTGCGGTGATGCAGTGGGCTTGGCCGGGTCTCGCTGCGTGGCAAGTCTGGGATTTAAGTCCCGGTTGGGGTGCCTTGCGGCAGACTGGTGTCCTGTCCTGCCCAGCTGGTCAAACTGATGTGTTAATTCTGAGAACAGATGCGAAGGGGAAGCAGCCATAAGGCGACGCTGACCTTGACGCGTCGCCCTTCGGATAAACCTGGGTTCGAAATAAAGGCGACGAGGAATCATAAACGCAGAAGCGGAATACACACTTGCGTGGTAACCGAACAGCTCGGAATGGTGATGTAACGTGGGCGTAATTTAAAATTCAACTTAAATAGTTGCAGATGTTGCTGGGATGCTGCTTATTAATGACGGCAAGTTGGAGATGGGACCTCAGCAAGTGGTGCCTGCTTGTCTACGTTGAATTTTCAGACTCGTGGCCCTTTTCAGTCCCCAGCTAAAGCCCCCCCCTGGCACCCTCCCCCCGGCCCGAGGCCTTTACCGCTGCCAGTTCTCACACACCAATGACAGCAGCGCGTTCACGCCAAACAGCACTGTTATTACGGCCGAGCATTTATCGTGTCATCAGAGCCATTACATTTCCATGCGAGAAACCATCAGTGCGGCATGAATATGAGAGCTGTCATCCAAAGGGAAAATTTTCCTCACAACATTTCCATACCTAAGCTTTCATGCAGTTAGTTGTACTCGACTTTATCTCGCTTTGCGTGTCGCCACATGATGCGGTGCTTTCGAACGTGTTCGATTTAAAGCAATACAAATGCTACGCGAAACTGCACCATTTCTTCAAATATTACATAATGCATGCAGTTCATGTAGGAAAATGATGTCGTTCTCTGCTCAGTCCTTTTACTTAGAGACAGTAAAAGCAGGACATTTAATAACGGTCAGCTTTTAGAAGGTTCCTTGATCCGCGCAAAAACTCTCAAGACGTTAAATAAAGTCCTTTTATTGATGGAGCTTCAAATGCTGATACATAACAATATATATCTATGTACTGTAAAGTGTTTTGAGAAGCTCCTTTTACATGCACTGCATAAAATAAATATCATTCCATTCTATTACATTTTCATAATAATAATAATAATGTGGTCATTATTCCTCCAGTCCAATATTTGTACTTTTCATGAAGTCGGAGCTCAGCAAGAAACCGAAGAAATTCACCCAGGCATTTCGAGTAGGATATGTGCAGTTTCATTTAGTGTGATCTTCTCCACTTAATTGTAATTGGACATCCTGGGAGCATTATTATTATTATTATTATTATTATTATCATCATTATTATTATTATTAACAGTAGTAGTAGTAGCAGTAAATAATAGAAAATTGTCCCATTAGCAAGACCATTAGTAACAATACTGTCCTTAAAAGGAATTTCATGTATTTTATCACTTCTAGTTTCAAACCTCTAAGATCTTTCGTTGCCGTTTCAGCTCTTAGCACTTTCTTTAATTTGTTTTTATTGCAGGTCATATTACTAGAGACAGTAAAGAATCACAAGATTTCTGAAGGATGCTTCCAAGGCTGCACAAGGCTCAAAGGTAAAAGAAATTTGCAGAAGCCATACTGTGTGTGTTTGTGTGCGTGTGTTGGGATGGGGGGATGGTGGCGGCCGCCTGCCTTGCGCTCTGCTCCGATGTCACCAAGGCTCATATTTTGAATGGTGACTTCCATTTTTCGATGTCTTTCTCCAAAGTGTGGGCTAACTTGTTACATACATTACATTAACATTACATTTATTCTACTACTACTACTACTACTAATAACAATAATAATATCATGCAAAATGCAATTGCTTGTAAGTCTGAATTCTTGCACAAGGAGGCTTCTGTGTAGGAGGGAAACCTGGACATGGAGTGTGTGTGCGCACCTAAACTTTGCACCTGTCATTCCGTCTGCGTGTGTGCTGTCTGAACAGTGCTGAATATTACAAGTCCATGGAACCACACAGGTAAAATAGAGCTGTTCAGTTTTATTTATTATATAAGATATCAGAACGATAACATTGCAAACAACAGTTTATTCACTCATGGGGGATATGCTGGTGCAACGGGTTTGGTCGGGTCTTGTTCTCTGGTGGGTCTGGGGTTTGAGTCCTGGTTGGGGTGCCTTGTGATGGACTGGCGTCCCGTCCGGGGTGTGTCCCCTCCCCCTCTAGCCTTGCACCCTGTGGTGCTGGGTGAGGCTCCGGTTCAGTGGTTTCAGTGTGTGTGTGTGTGCGTGTGAGAGAGAGAGAGAGAGCTGATTTAATCAAAATGTTTGAGGAGCCCTATTTGGCGGCACGGTGGCACAGCAAGCAGCACTGCTGTCTCACAGTACCTGGGTGGTGCAAGAGGATGTGGGTTTGATCCCTGCACAATCTCTGTGGAGTCTGTATGTTGTCCTTGTGTCTCTGTGGGTGTGCTCTGGTTTCCTCCCACAGTCCAAAGACATGCTGTTCAGGTCCCCATAGTGTGTGAGTGACACAGAGAGTGTGTGTGTGTTCCACTGATGTATGGATGAGTGACCCAGTGTGAGTAGTGTATCTAGCAGTGTAAGTCTTTGAGTGCTCTGGTTTCCTCCCACAGTTGAAAGACATGCTGTTCAGGTTCCCTATAGTGTGTGAGTGACACAGAGAGTGTGTGTGTGTTCCACTGATGTATGGATGAGTGACACAGTGTAAGTAGTGTATCTAGCAGTGTAAGTCACCGCGGTGAATAAGGTATGTGGGCTGGTAACACCACATAGAGTTCGCTGGAAGTCGCTTTGGAGAAAAGCGTCTAAATAAATAAACGTAAATGTCATGTAGATGCTCAATGGAAAACCAGTCTGAGATCTTTCCTTTATGCTGCATGTGAAAAATGTCCAGTTAAAAGGACGCAAGTGGAGACCCGCTCATAGCTCTTCTGTGGCCCTGTGCAGAAGACTGGAAAGGCACCCAACCAGCCGTAATATAAACAAACTAAAAATAAAATGTAGCGTGCTGAGTGTTTATTGGGGTATATAACTGTGGCAGCGCTGCTTGTATATTCCCTATTATTTCATGAACTTTTCTTTGTGAGAAACGGTGGCCCCCGATTCTGTTTTTTGAGTAAAGTGAGTAGAAGAAAAGCAGTGAGTCGCAGCGACGGACGGGTGTCACCGGGATGAGGAGCCGCTGCCCGCAGTGAAGAGTGTGTCCCGCATACTGCGCGAAGGAGAAAAAGCGTCTCTCAAACGAATAAATGCAAACGTGGATGAATTCATTCGTTTAAAAGTTTGTCATTTATAGTCAGAACCCGCAAGTCGACGCCGCTTGGGAAAATGAATATGAAAAACACAAATAAACGATTAAAGCGCTTCTGGGAAATGTCAGCACTGCGTGTGTAGCGTGCTGTGTAAACACACATCGTACGGTTTTTCAACGAAGTTGATGTTGAGTGTGTGTTTTGTTGACGAAATAGATACACCCCACATCAGCTCAACTGCATCTCGATAAGGCAGACAGAGAGAGAGAGAGACGCATTTATACAAAGCACACACACACACTGTCTGAAACCGCTTGCCCCAAGCAGGGTCGCGACAAGCCGGAGCCCAACCTAGCAGCAAGGCTGGAGGGGGAGGGGACACACCCAGGACAGGACGCCAGTCCATCGCAACCCACCCCCCAACAGGACTCGAACCCCAGACCCGCCGCGCCGCTGCGCCACCCCTTGCAAAGCAGACTCTCACAAGTGTGTGTGGATAAAGCAGACAGACCCAAGTGTGCTGTTCTCTGGGTCCTGCTTTCTGGGCCTGGTGGGTTTGTGGTCGCACCGGGGAGGGTGTGTGCCGGGGGGTGCCGGGGGGGACGGGGGAGGGGGTGCTGGGAATAAACTATATTTGTCAGCACAAAACTGCGCTTTTGTGGCTACATGGCAGCGACTCCGTTGCCATCTGTTAAATATACTGAAAGCTTTAATGTGTTTTCTCCGCGTTACTGTCTGCTAAAAGCCGTGTTCTGGGACGGCCTGTTGGGCGCCTGCTCTGGCTTTGGCATCTCGAGAAGTTCCCCATTTACTGGTCTCACCCCTCGCGACACATGGCGTCTCCATCGGTCTCTGCATATTGTCAAATATTGTCGTTATTAAAATGCGCTCGTTATTGTTTCCCCCGTACGCTGGAGCACGTGTTTTTACTGCAAATGAAACACACACACACACACACACACACTCTCTCCCTGCCAGCTACGCAAACTCGTCGACTGTGAGAAATACAAAATTATATCACATTACAAAACTGCACTCATTGCTGCAATAGCGGATACTAAGAGCTGGAATTTTTCACCGCTGTCAGAAATGAATTTAGCGCAAGTTTTTCTAATTACACTTTACACGGCAGTGAGCGTTTTACCGCGGTGCACATCACCCTCGGGCCGGGGGACCCGGAGAAATAAAAAGCTGTTGAAACACATTTGAGCCATGAAAAATGGGGCTGATTTTAGGGCAAACTCGACGTCCCTCCTAACGGTTGGTCTTCGCTCGACTCTCCTCACAGCCCTGACATTCCTTTGGCCTGACGGGAGCAAACTGCACCAAATTATAATTAATTAGGGGTTGGAAAAAACACACAGCGAATGGTTTGGTCAAAATTATACACTGCATTTTCTGTGGAAGGGGCACCACAAAGTCACATTTTCGAGAAAAACATGAATAAGTTGGGAGCTGCAGAGGCTGAACGTTTGCCAGCGCTGTGTGAACGTGCAGCGGAAAAGTGGAAGCAAACACGCGGTACACTGCTGCAACGGGCCTTGAAAAAAGGGCTTTACCAGTGTACGGGGTCACTGAGAGGGTACCTGAAACGGAAGGCGAAAGGGCTGTTGCGGAGACCAGGTGGCTCAATGAGTAGTGCTGCTGTCTCACGATGCCTGGATGGTGCAAGAGGATGTGGGTTTGATCCCCACTCAGTCTGTGTGGAGTTTGCATGTTCTCCGCATGTCTATGTGGGTTTCCTCTGGGTGCTCTGGTTTCTTCCCACAGTCCAAAGACATGCTGAGGTTCACCCAGAGTGTTTGTTTTCTGCTGATGTATGGATGAAGGACCAACTGTAAGTAGTGTATCTAGCAGTGTAAGTGACCATGGTGAATAAGGTGTGTGGGCTGGTAACACTACATAGAGTTCCTTTGAAGTTGTGTTGGACAAAAGTGTTTCCTAAATAAATATAATAGGGGTGTGGTGGGGCAGTGGGCTTGGTTCAAGTCCTGCTGGGGGTGCCTTGTGATGGACTGGTGTCCCCTGCACCCTCTGTTGTTGGATTAGGCTCTGTCTTGCTGTGACCCTGCTTGGTACAAGTGGTGCAAATTGAGAGCCAGCTGCAGAAACCACTTTGAGTGGATTAAGGAAACTTTGAGGTCTGAACAAGGAGCCTACATGACTCTATTGTACATGAGAAGATGGATGAATGACACCTCTCTGGGGCCAGTGACCATAGCAGTAATGTACAATTTTTTGAAGTATGGTAAAACTAAACAGTAAAATACCTGGGGTGTACATGTATTTTCCTGTGCTCTTTTTTTACATTTACATTTATACATTTAGCAGATGCTTTTCCCCAAAGTGACTTTCAGCGAACTCTATGTAGTGTTACAAGGCCACACACCTTATTCACTGTGGTGACTTACACTGCTAGATACACTACTTACAAGGGGTCACTCATCCATACATCAGTGGAACACACACACACTCTCTGTGTCACTCACACACAGAGTTTTCAAATTAATTAATTAATTTTTAATTAATTTTTAATTTAACAGATTTTTTTCATATTCAAGTACTCCAAGTGTCTTTCCGGACATACTGTATACCGCGGTTAATTATGCATAATGCAGTGCTTATGCAGCAGGTACTTGAGGTGATAGAGAGCTAAAGGAAATGCCAGCATTTAGAGGCCTAAGAGATTTGCATGGGAGACTAGAGAAAACAAGCCATCATAAGTTCCAGTCCCCTGTGGAGGTGGGTCAAAGGGACACGAAGCAATCGATGGGACCTAACACTGAGCCCTGCGGAACACCGACGGGGGAAGATCGGGAGATTCCTTGTGTTTAGTACAAGCTTTCCTTTCTGTGAATGAAAACCATTCTTAAAGGCCAATAAATGGACCGCATGTAGACACACTTGCTGATATGAAGAACGTATTCATGGAGGAGAGTAAAAAATTGCATGTACGTTGGTGAGGTTTGCCCCTTTGCCTTTACTTAGCTGATGCTTTTCTCCGAAGCGACATCCAGGGATCAGCGTCGTATTTACCTGACTCCTTCACCCAAAACGACTTCCACTGCTTGGGGTACAGTTTAAGGCACAAGTTTGGGTTATTACCCTGCTTAACGGCACTAGAGCAGGACACGTCATTCGAACCCAGGCCCTTCTAGCGTAAGGGAACGGGTCGAATCGGCGCGCTACCTGCTGCCCCGTGCTTTTGAATTCCTTGCTCGAGCGCACGGCGCCCGACTCTGGATCCTGTTGTTTATGCTAAGTGGAAGGTTTCTTGTGCGCGATGATGAATGTGCTGCCCACATGCCATGCTGCTGGCGTCGGACAGATAGCAGGTTCTGGCTCCCGTCAGCGCTGCTCACAAAGCTTTGAAAGCAAAGGGCTCCTTACCAGCACACACATTAATGTCAGAGCCTCAACTTTCCACTCAACAAAGAGTGAATTTAAATATTTATAGAGCTTGGCAGGGAATATGCCCAGGTATACGGCGCGGCGGAGTCTTTGAGGGCTTAGCCATGCAGAGAGCCACTATTCTCAGCGACAGGACTCTGGCAAAACACGGAAGAAAAAGAGCGGCCATCAGCGTCGTCCTCTGGACCGGCCTCCTCGCCGAGATCTCTGCAGGTTTTGCGATCAGCGCTGATATCGTTGTATAAACACGACGTAAAATCTGCCGAAATTGCGCCTTGGGGAGTTTACACAAAATATTCAGTGAAATTTCCTGGTATGCGCTCATGTATAACGTACAACACATACGAGAAAATAGAGAAAAGTGGGAAAATATGTAACAGTTATTCTGAAATATGACTTACTTCATACCAGTATGACCTGACATTTACATATTTAGCAGACACTTTTCTCCAAAGCAACTTCCGATGAACTCTATGTAGTGTTGTCAACCCACACACCTTATTCACTGCGGTGAATTACACTGCTAGAGAGACTACTTACACTGGGTAACTCATCTGTAGGTCAGTGGAACACACACACACACACACACACACACACACACACACACACACACACACACACACGCACACTCTGTGGGAACCTGAACAGCATGTCTTTGGACTGTGGGAGGAAACCAGAGCACCCAGAGGAAACCCATGTAGACACAGGGAGAACATGCAAACTCCACACAGACTGAGCAGGGACTGAACCTACATCCTCTCACACCACCCAGGCACTGTGGGACAACAGCGCTACTCACTGTGCCACCCACATGACACTGGGCAGCTGGACCTAAGGTTGCAGGTTTGAGTCTCACCTCCAGCTGTAGTACCTTTGAGCAAGGTACTTACCCTAAATTGCTCCAGTAAAAAATTATCCAGCTGTATAAATGGATCAGTAACTGTAAGTCACTTTGGAGAAAAGCATCAGTGAAATGAATAAATGTAAATGACTTTAATTGGGAGTTGTAGCCTGAGGCTGGCGCTGAGCGCTGTTCCTCGGTTCTCCGCTCTGCGGTCCAACAGAATAACCCAGCTGAGTGTAAGGACTGTGTTTAAAATTTGTCTTTTTTCTTCTTTCTCTTGCTGCTGTTTTATTTGCCTCTTAGCTGCCCGTTTACCCTCGCTCACGTTTTTCCACTTTCTGCGCAATAAACCCTGCCTGAGCTCAGCGGCGCGTCGCGCTCTATTGTACCGCTGAGCGGCGGAGCGACGCTCTGGAGGTTCAGCGCCACCTGCTCTTCTCCTTCTGTCCACGTGGGGGCGATAGCGGAGCAGCGCATGCGCAAATCCGCGCGCTACCGGGGCAATTTGAATGTGAAAGGCGGGATTACGGGCCGAGTGCAGTTCGGTAGTTTGCAGTGTTTAGTTTGTTCAGTGTGTTCGGGAAGATTGTTTTCAGCAGCTCGTCGTAAACACTTTTTGGAGTTAAAGAGAAGCGCCTTTTCTCGGTGTTATTCATTGAAAGCCGTCTTCGCGATGGCTTCCAAGATTCCGGTTTCCGCGGAAGGTCGACACGCACAGCCGACCAAGGGTGAGAAGACCGTGTCGTGTGTTTCTTCTTTTTTTTTTTTTAAAAAAAAATAAACGCTACTTTCTTCGAGCCCTCTCTTTCATCGGTTATAGACCGTTGTGTGAGTAGCGGTGCTGTATTTTTTTGTGCAGTGTGTGTGCGCAGTTATATGCGCAATGGTGTTGTTTCTTTGCGCAGCGGTGCCGTTGCTAACGTCTCTGAAGGGTGTCGGTCCGTTCTGGACTCAGTCCAACACAATCCGGAAAGGAGAGCGGCTCACTTTATTTTTATTTATTTTTTTAATAATTTGACTGTTCTTGGCTCTGTTCTGTCCCATCTGTCCCCCCGGCCGAAGGCTCTCTCCGTGATTCAGCTGCACACACCAACGCTTCCTTTTCGCACAGTAAATAATTTCTGTATTCTTATCGTGTTTTCTTTCTTTTTTTCTTAAATTCTTTTGTGAGCTGCTGTGTTCTGGAAGGAAGGGCTCCACAGAAAGTGGTTCGTTCTGGATTCCAGCTGTTCAGTGCGTAGTTTCGTCACCAGGTCGCGTGCGCGGCACGAGGAGGAAATTCAGTGGCGGGCTGCCGCTCAAATTATGATACAATATGATACAGAATGACGTTTCGGTCTCTTGTAGTTCTACTGAAGTAGTCACGTTCATTCATTCAGTTGTGGGGCATACTCATATTTCCCTTTAAATCTGGAGGATTTTGTTGCATTTTTTTCTGTCCCACAGACTGCGATGTGATTGACAGCTCGTGGGTTCACACTTCTTGGACGACTGACTTGGTCACTTGCGCGAAACGTTGTTGTTTGATTTCCTTCATTCGAGCTTGTGGTGCTGAAAGAGAACGTGGGTTCGATGCCCAACTCATGCTTTGAGGGGTTTGGAAGTTCTGTGGGTGCTCTGGTTTCCTCCCACAGTCCAAAGACATGAAGTTAAGGTGGACTGGTGACTGTAAAATTGCCCTTAGTGTGCTTCCAGGATAGGCTTCTGATCACTGTGACCCTGACCAAGAGAAACAGCAGCTGAAATTAGATGGATGGATTCATGCTTCCAGTTGGAATGTAACTCTCTACTGTTACCATGTTCAGTATGTCACTGTGACCTGGTGGTGCCGCTGTTATAATTAAAAAAGAAAACTGAGTCTGTGAAATATGCTACTTGTTGAGGACATATGGATTACACACGTTGTTTCCTACTCTCTGGTTGGTTGTGTGTTTGTGTGTGTGTGTGTGTGTGTGTGTGTGTGTGGTGGTCCCTGGCAGGGTGTGAGCACGCATATTCTCTCTTTTCCAGATGATGCTGCTCCATTGGGCCCCTCCAACATGAAGAGAAGTGCTCAGGATGCCGAAGTCACGTGCGCAGCAGCAAATGTTAAATATGGTGCAAAAACAGATGTTTGTGTTCAGGCGAAGGAAGGAAGACTTCATAACAATTTTAAAAGGTACTTTTTTTTTTTTTTTTTCTTAAGCAATTCTTCCACATATTTTGTTGCAACTCAGAAGTATTGAAATTTTGTATTCTGTGTATGTTGTTTACAGGAAAAAACCTCCGGTGAAAGACAACAGAGGGTAAGCTTTGCTGAAATTAAGGTTTTTAATATTTGGATAATTGCTGCACAAAGTTTTCTTTCCATGAAAACACACCGGGGCTCATTTACCTGCATTAGACCTCAGTCCAGACTGGAAGCAGAGCTCCAGGACCAGAATCGCCATTTGCAGGCAAATGTTGAGGAGCTTAAAAGAAACTTGTCAGAATACGAGGTAAGTGACCATAAATGGTCGTTGGGAGGGAAAACGGCGTAATATTTTTGCAATGTTGCATTTACATTATACACTTCAGTATGATTTCAGTGAAATATTTAACCACTTCTAGATTTTAAATATGAATAAATATTTAAATATGTACTCGTAGACATGGTAACGAAGATGAATACTAAGAAAGTGTCTTTTGGAGTCAATACTACGGTAAAGTCTTATTCCGAATGCAGGACAGGGTCATTAAAATGGAGCAGCAGTATTCAGATCTTCAAACAGAGAAATGTGAGATGCGGAAACAGCTGGAAAGCTGCCTTCTGTTGCTGGTGGCCGGCGATATCGATCCAGGTAACTTACTTTTTATATTTCATTCGGGCCCATTTTTACATGTGTTTTCAAATGATTGTTTCTCTTAGTTTTAGGGCAAAGAATTGCTGAAACAAAGGAGCAAAAAGAAGAGCAACAGAATGATGTTATGGTACGTTCTTGTTGTATAATAGAGGATCACAATATTTTGCATCTACGTATTTTACATGGATTGTAAAATTTTGATGATGTGCAAGATTACTGCTTGATAGTTATTACATTATTATCTGCCATATAATGACCAGCAATTTCCATTGTTTAAGAATGCTTCCAGAGAGCTACTGAATGAGTTGGAGATGTTTAGCGAAAAGATGTCAAGACAGAGGCGGCAGCTGGAGGTAGGCGTTGTCTTTAATTTTTAGCGTGGTTCTGAGCTTGTAACTCGAGCTCCATCGAGTTCATGTTTTTTGCAACAAATTATAGGAGGTGGAGCAAAAAATGGCGACGCTGAAGAGGAGCCAGGAGCAGCACGCTGCGGAAAGGGGCGAGTTTTCGTTGGAAGTGGAAGAAATGGAGCGGGCCATGGAGGAGGCCGAGGCACTGCTGCTCAGTGAGATTTAAATATTTTTGTGACTGGAGGTAGGGTGTTTTACCCTTCTGGAACAGACTGAGGGCACAGTAAAATCCTTCAAAGCTCTATCTGTACTCTAAGTAACCCAGAAGGAAAGTGTGTTAGTCTTTGTTTTAAAGGTGGTTCAATTAAATGGGATGTTTTTCTTGACTTCAGATGGATATAGTAGCTGAGTAAAATGTAAAGCTGATAGAATCAACCAAAACATGTCTTTTATTGATCTGTAACAGTTTTACTTATGAATTTCATTTACATGAATTACACAAATGCTGTTAATTTTTGGTAAAGCTGAACACACCCAAAGTTCCATTATTACAAAGCACTTCTCATCTGGTTACGCACGTATTGTATACATTTTTTACTTAGACATAGAGGTATGTATTGAATTCTGACTGTGATATAATGTTAACAAATTAAGAATTCAGAAATGTTAATTAGGCATATTATTACCACAAACCATTTGTTGTTGTATAGTAGTTGAACACTTAGATTGCTGTCAT